>NW_024962262.1:84952831-85085036 GCF_019238085.1 Lagopus leucura
AGGGAAGGGAAGGGAAGGGAAGGGAAGGGAAGGGAAGGGAAAAGATCTAAAAATCCTTCAGAAATGCTTTTAATTTCAAAAACAAAGCATAAATAAGCAATGAGGATAGGAAAGGAAAAAAAAAAAAGAAAAAAAAAAAAAAGATATCCATAGTCACAGTTGTTTAAAAGACTGCTAAAAAAAATGGGATGACCAAAAAGTGTTTTTAAAAAAGAAATTATGAACTGTACTCTCCATTCATATTGTTTTGAAGTGTACTTGCTTATGAAAACTTCTGAATCAAGGCTTCTCTGGGGATAATATATTTGAATAGAAGGAAAATTTGATTAGCCAAATAGTTATTCCTGAAAGGAAGCAAAACAATGGTAAAATAGCACAATAAGGAGGTTGTAGGAAGAAAAAAAAAAAAAAAGAATGCAGAATTTTAAAAATATGCTGGGGCCAAGTCCAGCAAAAAATCCTTATGCTATGTTTGGAATTATCTACAAACAAAATTTTGCTGAGTTGCTCACCTTAAGTTGAAAAATGACTTTGCATTTAAAAAAAAAGAAGACTAAATAGGAGAAAAATAAATAAATAAATAAATAAATAAATAAACCCATAGTACTAGAACAGTAATAAATTTTGAATAGGACTGCTTTTTATGCTAGGAAACCTCCATAGAGCTGTGGAGGGATAAAGAAGCTTTAGTTCTAATAAGGATAAAGCTTTTTAAGAAAAACTGATGGCTGAGAAAATGCAAGAAAGCTGTTTTATTCCTCGACTCTTCCCAAAAGCCAAGCAAACAAAATAAGCCCTGATAAAGCATAATACTTAATAAGGAATGTTTACACACCAGCAAGGGAACATAACTCATATCTCAGGTATGACAGATTCTCTAGCACACGTTCCTGTATTTTCTGCTCATCCTCTAAATGCAGCAGTTTTGTTGGGAACAATATTACCAGGAAACATTGCTGGCTCTAGCAAAACTTGACAAAAATATGAATGGTTTCAAACAGGGTAGGTGACAAATTCCTCAGGAGAGAAAAAAAAAATGGGAACCAGGATTATCCAGTTGAAGTTTGGGGGTATTTTTATGATATTTTATAAAATCGAAGAGTCATTTCAAAAGCTCTTCTTTCCTTAGATTGTTGTGCCATAAGACAAATTGAGAAAAAAAGAGGATAGAATTTTTAATAATTATAGCAGGACAATGACAAACCAGTGTGTAATCAGGAGAATCTAAACAGCACTGCATGGTACCCTCTTTTTACAGATTAAAAAAATACAGAGTAACTGCCTAAATTTTGGTGGCTTGGACCCAGATAGGAGCAGTGTATTTTCACTTGAGAATCTGAACCAAAGCCATTTCATATCATCAAAAAATCTGTTGTAAACTAGGGAAAGTAAAAATCATTACATTCATGAGTAAAGATTATTCTTTGCATAAGTTAAAATAGTATTTACATATTAATCTCAAATATATATTATAATAAATAATTGCACAGCCACCTATCAAACAGTTGGATGGCCACGTATATGTATTTGTGTGAGTGAAATTCAAAAAAGGAAGCTTCTTAGAAAGGGACGAGAAACAAAAGTAGTGAGCAGTTTACATGGCAGGCACTTTCACATCTGTGTGGCTGTAAAGTTAATATGGCTGAAGCAGCAAAAAGAGCAAATAATGTGAGAAATTCTGTGATTCTGTGATTCTGTGATTCTGAGAAATTATGGCAAGTGTGTTGTCCTGTCAACTTCCTTCATGCAGCTAAAGGTCACTGATCCTTCTGCAGGAGAAGGATGTGTTTTGAAGTTTTGATGTATAAGGTACACTGACAGCACACGTGCTTTAGGACATCATGTCTGGTGTCAAAAGACCTGTGGAAAACCAAATAGCTTTGGTGCCATGATTTTAAAGTCTAAAGCAAAGAATCACCATAGCCAATTTTCACAAATAATGTCAAATCTAAAATATTTGATTGCATATTAATACACCTAAGTAACCCTTGTTATTAACTGTGCTAATATCCTTTTTGAGACAATGGACTGGATTAATTTCTGCTACAGAGTTTAATTCTGCAGTTTTCAGTGTAACTATTGATGGGTAAGGAGAATACCTGTTAGCTTACAGAGGAAAGCTAGAAGAGAAAATAAATATGAGTAACAGGCAGTGTCATGAAAACTGCAATGTGCTTTTCTCTACCTCATCTTTCTATGGGTTTGGGTGAAGAGATTTGATTTCACTTGTAAATACTGAGGAGAGTTTGCTCTCTCAAGCACAAGGGTCCTAATCCTGTTCCGATGTACAATAAGCTGCTGAAGAAGCAACCCTACAGGCATTATACCAGTATAAAACAGAAGTAAGGAAAATGAGGTCCTTACCCTCCTACTGTTGCGGTACCTGGATAGATGTGTTTCCTGATTCTCATTGTGCATGTTGAGAAGTCTCAGAAGCACAGAACTTTGCTTCTGTCCTTGAGGAATGCTGCAGAGCTGCACCAGGCTTGTTCAAACAACGCCTGAGAGTGCTTAAGCAGAACTCAATTACTATTCAAGTGGAAGAATTGGTAATTGGACGACACTCATCAGTTTTGAAATAAATGATATTAGGTGCCAGATCTGAAAAGCAAACCTTTGGGTTATAATACAGGCGGGAGATTAATTTAATGAAAGACAGTCACAACATTTCCAGCACTCCTTGGTATTCACCAGGTTAGAAATAATGAAACAAAACCTTTTCACTGCATTGCAAATAGAAGCAAGAGAGCAGACACATACACCTTTTTCATTTTAAGCTGCGAAGACTGCTTAAGAACTAAGCAAGGACCACAGTTAGAGGTTTCTCGTACCTCTATTATAGCCAAAATATTTTGTCCTTATGTAACATTTTTCAAATTGTGACTGAGAATCAGCATTAATGTGAAGTTTTATGAGTGCAGGTGGGAAACTAAAAACACTGTTCACTAATTACATTCTAATATAAATTAATCTCTAAATATAGACATTAATACAAACATAAGAATTGAGTCTCATGTGTATATTTTTGTAAATGCTTTTGTGGGAACATTTTTTTATATGTACTGTTAAAATGTTTCAAAACCCTGACATTTGATTGCCAAAAGTAGTAATAGTAAATAAGTATTCCAAAACTGTGTGTAAAAGGAAGAGACAAAATTATAGGGTAAGTCTAGCCTACATAAATGTGATTATTACAAAGAAAATGAATTTATTACATGATTATCATTTCTTGTAAATATACTAAAACTGAAATATTCATCCAGTACCCTGAAATCTAGAATAGAATGCATGAAGTAACCTCGGGTTCACGTCTTGAAATACAGCAATGAAGTATTTCAGAGGAATGACTCAGCCAAGGTTAATGCAAAATAGTGGTGATCTGCAGAAAGTCACAGCTAATTTTGTGAATGTCAGATTCTGAAAAAGGCAAGAAGAATGTTGATTAATTCCACGTGCAATTACACTGGCCCCATAATCAGGTGTATTTCTATCTGCACCACTTCTTCAGAAAGAATGCAGCAGCTAATTAATTTTTTAAAATAAATTCATAATTATTATAACACAGCCATGTTTTCAAGACTGTGCACTATATATATACTTAAGTATTACATAGCCAAACTATGTATAAAATGTTGATATATTTTTATATTTAAAAATAATGACACTGATTAGATAAAGAAAATAAATAAGCTGCATGTAATTTAATCATATACATCATACAATATTCAAATTAGGATCATAAACAGATAAGGCCAAATGTTTTGAACCAAAAATTAAAAAAAAAAAAAAAAAACACAGGAAAAAAGGATAAATGTATAAATGTTGAATATTTTAGGAACAAAGGATTTTGGTTTAATAATAGTACAGATCACTTTTTCCTTGTTACTGAAGTTGTTACTGTTTGTACTGTATAATAAAATACTTATTGCCTATACCAAGGCTTGGATAGAAATTTAGAGCCTAAAGATTAGGATTTACACCTAGGATGAGGGAAAATGGGCTTCCAGTTTTTACACTAATTAATGTTCATGCTCTATATTCAGTAATAATTGTATAAAATAAATAAATATTCATTGGTGCTTAGACTCTGTGCTTGCAGATGAGTATGGTCATCCTCACAAAAATGCCACTCTTTGTCAGTGCATGATTTGACCCCACAGTTTGTCTAGGTACCAAATTTAAGAGATGACTGCTTCATCCACTCTTCAGCTAACTAGTCACTGAAACTGGGCTTTCGCAAAAAAGAAAATGTGTACACTTTCCTTTAATATGTATGTCTTTAACTATTCTGTCCCAAAAGTGCACTGTGCTTCCATTATCCTGTTGATCCTAGAGTAGGTTGGGCATTTTAAATTATGAATAAGAGAGGGATCCAACCATAAGAGAAAATAGACACAACACAAAAAACGTATTTCCATGAGTGAGATGAAGACCAAATCAAAGTGTTCGCAAGACAATAATAAATCTCTTATTATCCATAGGAGGCAGATAATTTTGGTAATGGCAAAAAAATAAAAATAAAAAATCTCCTAGCAACTGAAGTAATGCTGAAGTTGAAATTCCTAACTTTTTCTTATGTTTAAAAACTACTTTTTCCTAAACATATATGGAGAATCATAGAATTATAGAATCATTTGAGTTGGAAGGAACTGTTAAAGCTCATCTAATACAAGTCCCCTACAATGAACAGGGACATCTACAGCTAGGTCAGATTACTCAGAGACTGGTCCAGCTTGACCTTGGATGTCTCCAAGGACTGGGCATCCACCACCACTCCATCAAGCAGTACACATTCCAATTTAGAGAGTAGGATTTTATGGGGGACTGTAGTCCTTACTGAAATAGATGATATCAGTGTCTTTCATAGATGCAGTTGCACCATCATAGAAGGCCAACAGGCCAACAGGTTAGTCAGGCAGGACATGCACTGGTGAAGGCAGGCTAGTTCTCCCATTTCATGCCATAGAATCATAGAATCATAGAATCACGGAATCATAGAATCATAGAATCATAGAATGGCTTGGGTTGAAAAGGACCACAATGATCATCTAGTTTCAACCTCCCTGCTATGTGCAGGGTCACCAACCACCTCTCTCTTCCATATGCCTTAGCATAGCATCCAGGGGGATCTGCTCCATGATCTTCCCCAGCACAGAGGTGAAGCTGAGAGCTCGATAATTCCCTGGGCCATCCTTTCTACCTTGCTTAAAAATGAGTGTGACACTGCCTTTCTTGCAGTCACCAGGCACTCCACCTGACTGCCATGGTTCTTCAAATACCACAGAGAATGTCCTCATCAACGGACTCCGCTTGATCTGGCAACCTGTAATAGACCCCAAGCACAAGGCTTCCTTTGTTGCCTCTGTATTTAACTCTCACCTACAGGCTTTCAACTTGCTCATAGCTGTTTTTCAGCGACAGCTCTTCACAGTTTATTCCTTCCATAAAGTAGAGAGCATCACCTCTTCCCCTTCCTCCTCACCTATCCCGTATGAACAGCTTGCAACTATTGATAGCTATACTGCAGTCATGGGAATCATCCCATAAAAATGCCTCTACTCTCTTCAGAAACATTTTTTCTGAACAGCATGTTAATATTAACAGCAGGGTCAGTAACACTGCCATAATGATTAGTAAGAGTGGCTCAATTCTTTCTATTTTTATTTTTTTTAACTCCCCACCCATTACGTTTTTCAAAAAAACGTTTGACTGACTTCAGAAGATATGCCAAGAATCTTTGTGCACATTTTGTCAGGACAATTTCTAAGAAACACTGCAAGGTCTGTAAAAAATGGGATGCTCCCCCTTCACAGACACTTCATTTCAGCCTATTTTCTAACCTCATTTCCTGAGGATCCTATCTTAAGTTTGCTTTGTTAATTTAGATCTGCTAGTTCTGCTTATTTTGTTTCATATAATCTATCCCTAATCTCTACCACCAACCATAAAGTGTACGTGATGACCTCTCTAATTTGTTAAAATTTCTGTGGTTATTTGGGAGGAGAAAATTTGAAAGAAGGATAGAGAAGGTTAACTACAACAGTGTACTTAATATTATTCCCATTCAAGTAAATGGCAGTTTCCTCATTGCATGTACATAATAAAGACAGGATTACACTAATTATAATTCTATAATCTCCCCATTAGAGCAGCACAAAAGCAAATCCATTAAAACATACTACTTACCATCAGACCCCCTGCTGACAGAATCCACAAAAGACAACTTCAGATGTTCAGAACAAAATACATACCACAATATTAGATCATGTAATATCTGTGCTTTTTCAGAGTTGCTAAAATGATTCTCATTAGGTAAAATTCCCCTTTTTCATATTTTAATCTCATAAAATCACAACCTGTCTCAAACTTTTTCTAAAACATACTGAGTGGAATGTCTTTATTGATTTTTTTTCCTCCCAGTGCAGAGATTTGATTTAATAAGGAAAGACAGAGCTCAGCATTAATTTAGCAAATGAAAATTGCAACTGTGGGGATAAACAGACCACTGGAAATCTTTGTCTTCAAATCCATTACTATTATTTTAATATTTTAAAAAATATCTCCCAGCTATTTTACCCTGTGATGGCACATAAACAAATAAGCACATGTATTATCATGGCATTTAGAATACAATAGTGTAGTCTTGTATTGCTCATCCACAAAGGGGTCCTAATTGAGCTTTCAAAGTACCAAAGAGATTCACTTTCTGAATTGTACATTTCAGGCAGGGACATATTTTCTGCTGGAGCATTTTCCCTGACGTAAACAAAACTAACTCAGCAGAAAATCTGTTGGTTAACTTCAAAGCACCTGTGTGCCCAGGCAGGGAAGTAGGTCAGTATTACAACTCACATGGAAAAAAAATAAACAAAAAGCACTTTGCTAATCTAATTTAATTATTTCAGCTTTCAAAGTGATGCCATATGTAGAACAGTCCTTTTGCCTTCTTTTAAAGCCAAAAAGACTCTGCAGGGAGATAATTAATAGAGCGCCTTGTCCATCCACATTCATTTCACATCCGTGCGAATTTTCCCAAGAACTGTACATTTGGAACATCTATTGTGATGTTCAACCCTGTTAAGATTTCTCCCAGTCTCCCAAAATTAATGTGGATACTTTTTGCAAGGGCTTCCTTACTTCTTAAAAACAGTAACAGTAACAACAATTTTTAGATTTTCCTTGCTAGCTTCGTTTTCTTGCTTTCATTCTTCCTTTTCAGAATCACTAATGAGTGATTAGTTACAAATAGAGTAGGGAATTTAAAAATACAAATTATTGGTTGTTTTGTAGGCAGCAACATTTTAACTATTTCTTATTGCTTCCCTCCAAGCTGCTAAACTTTTTTGCCTGAGCTTTATCTTCATTTTTGCTGTAATTTTCTGTTGATGAAGGAGTGTATATTCACAGGTCATACCATCCATACAAAATGAATCCGCATGGCACACTCGCAATTATACTCGAACTCACAAATTCAGTTGTTAAAAGGTATGTACAGCCTATGTGTATCTTCAAATAGACAAAGATGCATCAAGGTTGAGATGACTTTTGGGGCGTCTAATTTCAGTGACTTGTAGGGAAGAAGCAAAGCAGAGCTGAGCATATTAAATAATGAGATGAAAACTTTAATGTCACATCATATCAATATTCATGTTAACTTATCATTTTAAAGAATCCTTAAAACTGCAGTAAATTATCAGTCTTACAAAATATTCTTTATCTCTGTGCTACATTTTTCTGTAGTATTGTCTCTAGCTGCTGAAAGGTTGCTTTCTTGTGCTGTAGATGTAGCTGGGTTTTCTCAACTGACAATAAAAACCTAACTAGGAATTCTATTTGCTCATGTATGCATGTGTTACATATGCATTATTCCCAGAAGGGATGATGCCCAGAATCCATTCAGGGACCTGAGCTGAGGCTGACTGACTCATGCAGTGCAGCTATGTATATAAGTTTTCCTGAAAGTAAGGCTTCTTTTTATTCCCATAGAAACTACATCAGATACAAAGAGCACAATTAACACTGGTTGATAGAGTGAATTCTCAGCTACAAAAAACTGTTTTTCAACTCAGTCACCAACACTAGCTATCTATTTTCAGCAGCAATGAACAAGAGCCTGCATACAATGCTCATAAAGATCTGCACAGCCATCTACAATGTCACTTGTCTGTCACATCACTGTCACCACTGCTCAAACGCACCACCCACTGCTTCTCTGTGCTCACATTCACTGTCTGGTCTGCAGGAATGTTCAGTAGAATGTCAATAGGTGCCATTTTTCTGTATGGAGGAACTCAATGACACAGCTTTGCTCCATACACACTTCCATGTCAGAAACCATTCTGTCAGACTGCCCCTCTGCTGCCATCTGTCACATGGCAACAAAACAAAATAGAATACTGGCAGGAGGTTCAACCTTTATTGCCTTATCACCAGCACCCACCTCTGATGTTGTAGGCTAGCATAATAAAATAGGAGGCATTACTTTTGGAGCTGCCCTCATACATTCCTGGCCATGCTGCAGATAAGGCAGGTTTCTACAGGGCTCTGGCAACACATCACAGCCTGCAACTGAGCAGGAAGGGGGAGACTGACTGAGAATCTCCTAAAATCCCGCTATTGAGTACCTAATTACTAAGGAATCATCTTCATGTGTTTCCATGTTCAGCTTTGTGCTGCTGTGACAGCTTGTTTCCAAGGAAGAAGACTTCCCTTCCTGCACACATCAGTTTTCCTCCTGCTGCTATCTGTATCCTAGGTGAGCCTGCTTCACCCTTTGCTTAGGCTACTGTGCATGAAAGGGGACTAAGTGAGTCTGTCTTGCTAATGAAGCAGAAAAACGTCAAGCATTTGCCTGGTTGTGGGGTCTGGCTGCCCAGCAGGCAGGCACAGGCCAACACTAGCCAGGGGTAAACAGCTGCTGGCTTGGCTGCTACCACTTCTCTTCTGAAATACAGGGTTTTTTTGCAGGCTTCTCTGCTGGCCAAAGGAACAATTACAACAGCAAACTAGCAGTTCCTGGTATTTTTAGGTTATTTTAATTTCATGAAAAAGTGAAAATTGCTAGCAGTGAATGTAAGGGAAGTATATATTTAACTGGGAAAGAAATAAAATGCATAGTTCTATCACGATGTCTGAGTTTCACCAAATGTTTCAGATTCTCTTTTGTAACTTACAAGATGTTAAACTTGTACCCTGCACACTGGTACTGCAGTGTTTAAATAACATATTTCCATATTTATACCTTAGCACAAAGCAATGAGATAAATTTTGCAGTGCAAAACCCACACAAGCAAGAAAAACAAAATGCTGTTGAATCAGAGGAGGTTTTATCCTGATTGTTTACTTTACAAAATGAGCACAGTTGAAGAATACTGGGTTGTGATAAAACTTTAATGACTAAAGAAGTGCTCATAAATTGAACAGCCATAGTTTTTCCAGTTAAATATGATCCCTACTACAAGTACTCCTGGAAAACTTCAGCTGCTTAAGAACCCTGTAACACTTCATGAATGTAAAGCCAAGTAACATCTTCCTCTCTTTGCCAAAAGTACAAGTCTACACTTTAGCACTAACAAATCCATTTGTTGCTAATTACACAAAAAGAGCTGCAAGAGGATGGACAGGAATTACATCTTCAGCTTGCTTTCAGGTGAATGTCTGGAGGAAGCAGATTGCTGTGTGATAGAGGATACTCTGCACTTGGAATTAAAAGGTGAGTGAGGTGCTAGGGAAAGCTGAGCATTTAGATAACAGGAGAAGCTGGTAAGGCAGCCCTGTGGGACTGCTGCTACTGGAGCTCATCCAGGCAGACTTCAAATCCTCTCCCTGAAGAAGTTACTTAGCAATAATCTCATAAATTCTGTCATACTACAATAAAAGTAAATTGGTGTCTTGCTACAGCTCCCCAACAATCAAAGTAAGTCTCTCTCTGAGACTGGATCTTACAAAAAACACATACTCAGAGTTAGGCATATGCAGAAGTTTTCTTTAATAGCTGTGACTGGGTATTTTTTTTTATGAAATGCTTTAAAAAAAAACAAATAGGAGTAAGAGTAAAATTGTTTGCAATGCAAATAGCACCATGGCTTGATTACATATTTAAGATTGGAAGACAAAGTTCCAGTTCTTGTGCTGAGTCTGTAAGAAAGGGTCTTAGGCTTCAGTTCCCAACATCCCTAGCAATACTCATGTCATAGGAGCTGTGGCTGTTACAGTACAAATCTATCTTTTTTGCTGATCACTGATTTTCCTTGGCTTGGAAAGGTAAAAAATAAGATGAAATAAATAAATAAATAAATAAATAAAAAGATACAAACAAATTACAACAAAAATCTATTGCTGAGTTTAATGAGAATTCAGGGGTACCTGAGCTTAAACAAAGAAGTAGAACTCTGTGCAAAAAATGCAGTCCAAGTGACATGTCCTGAAAATATTACCACAGCAGCTATCAATGTATTAGTCCTGTGAGTATTGCTTCCAGGACGCTCTCTGCTTGCCTATCCACTGTAATGGACGTGTATACCAATATTGAAGATGTGTTTTGATGTATTTGAGGTATTCTGGTGATATTTATATGTTTAAATTTTTAACATATTAATTGCATTTTTTTAAAAGAGTACTACCATAAATAGAAAAGTTCCTTTTAAATTCTCCTTGTTATCCATCATCTTTGCCTGTGACTTTCACTGTGTTTTGTTATGGGCTTTAAATCTAGAATGTATGAGTTTTGAAAGGCAAATTTATGTGCATTCATAATACTAAGCAGTGCATAATTAGATAAAAAAAAATGCAGCAGATAAAACATGTCTACTTCCTCTGTCATCGCTGATATTTATAACTGACACATGGAATTTAAAACGGACCGTTACTTTCTCAGGATGTTGCACATTAGCCACACTTATGGCATTGCTGCAGTACTTCTAAGATTGTTCAAAGGCAGAATATTTTGGAGTTGTACATATTAGATGGATTCTTTTCACCACGTCTGCCTTATCTTAATAGAAATAGACAAAGCCTTACATCACTGTAATGATGTGTTAATTCCTGCGTTGTGCTTTCTTCTATAGTTTCCGATAATAACCACAGCACGTCAGTTTTAATGAGAGCTGAACATCCTTAGGCTGTAAACAGCTGCAAACTCTTTATAGATCTTAAAGGAACAGACCAGTTGCATGTATTGATTTATAACATTTCATGCCAATGTTTAATCGAAACCAAGCTCTCAATGTGAACATAAAAAATTATTGGTCCTCACAATACCATGTGACAACTCCTTAAAATATTCACAAAAGAAATTCCATTTCCATACAGGAAAAGTCTATAAGTTTTGTGATTCTTCAAATATTTCTTTTCCTTTGCATGCCGCTTCAGGCTAGGATTTTCCTTTAATTTCAACACATATTTTTTTTTATTTTAAGAAAATATTTCAAAATTCAAGAAATTAAACAAGCACAAAAGGTACATTATTTTTAAACAGAAAAAAAAAATAATGTAAACAAGCTAAAACATTATGCCATGTTTTTCAGATGTCATCTTCGATAAATATTATTGTCACTGTAATACTTCAGAGATTTGTACCCTTCACTTAATTCTGTGAATGTGAAGTACATTACCAAAATCAATGGAAACAGTAACATTGTTTACTAAAAGAGATGCATATAGCTTGTCAAGGCAAAAATAGAAGCATTGCTACACTCATAAAGTCAAAAACCTAAAATAAATATGAACAATATCACATATTAACATTTAATTATGTCTTTCAAAGTGTTTCCTTAGCACGAGGCCACATTTTCTAACCCATTGTTGCAGATGCAAATAAATGCCTTCACGTGGGGGTTAGCACTTAGCACTTAACAGGTCACTTAACGAGGTGCAACCGTGATTACCACCCGGCGGCGAGCTACTGCTAAAAGGCACGTGGAGACCCAGAGAGAAAGCGTGAACGTCCATGTTGTAGTTCAGGTCTGAAGCTGCGGAAGTGCCTGGCCCTGTCACTGCTACATCAGGGCAACAGGGATATCACCTGTGTGCAGTGTGAACAGGAGGGTGATCTGCTCAGCCTGGTGGCAGAGCTAAAGGAGGAAGTAGCAAGGCTGAAGAGCATCCAGGACTGTGGGAAGGGGATTGATTGGTGGAGTCAAACTCTGCCATCCCTACAGGAAGGGTGTGATGGAGATGATCCTCAAGCAGTGGGGGATTGTCTGCCCTCTCATAATCAGGTGGGAAAGGGCGACCTCAAAGACAGTGAGGGATGGAAACACGTCCCTGTTTGGGGTAGCAAGCCAACTGCCCCTCAATCTGTCCCACCTTCCCAGGTGCCCTTACATAACAGGTATGAGGCTCTGGAGCTGGAGGGACTGGGGGATGTGGATGTTGGTGAAAATCCATCCATGCAGGAGAGGTTGTCCAAGGCTAGTCAGTCTGCTCCCAGTTTTGCTACAATGTCAGTCAGGGAAAAAAAAACAAAGAAGGGCTGTTGTCATAGGGGACTCCCTTCTCAGGGGAACTGAGGGCCCGATATGCTGCTCGGATCTGTCTCACAAGGAGGTGTGTTGCCTGCCTGGTGCCCAGGTGAGAGATGTTGCCAGGAACATCACTCACCTCATCAAGCCCTCCTATTATTATCCATTACTAGTTTTCCACATTGGAAATGAAGAGGTAGGCAAAAGAAATTCTCGGGCAATCAAAAGGGACTTCAGGGCTCTGGGAAGACTTCTGATAGGATCGGGAGTACAAGTTGTGTTCACTTCTGTCCTCACGGTGGGTGACTGGAATCCCCAGAAAAGGAGGAGGGTAGACATGCTGAATGAATGGCTTTGCAAATGTTGTCGTACTCAGGGATTCGAGTACTACAGCTTGGGACACAGCCTTGAGAAAGGGGGAATGCTGACGGCAGATGGGAGCCATCTGACTAGAAGGGCCACATATATTCTTGGGAACAAGGTGGCTGGGCTGCTTAGGAGGGCTTTAAACTAGAAATGATGGGGAAAGGGGTTGTACTAGGTGTGTGAATCAAATGTTTCTGCATTATAATTGAATAATATTTTTTTATTTCATGGTCTCTGCTGTCATAGTTCTTTTTGGGAGTCTTTCTACTTTATGTGGCGGGGGGGGGGTTTCTCTGATAGTTTGCATCGCTTATTCTCTAGGCGAACGTTCCCTAGGAATGCATGCTTAGAATATAAGAATATATATGTATATTTTATCATGCACATTGCGAGAGATTGATTGCATGAGATTGATCAAATCAGAGAACAAGTTATGGCATGTGAAGACTTTAAAGAAAATCACCATATTAATACAACAAGAAGAGCACTGAGACATCTTGGAAACAACAGGATGGCTACTGACTGACACCAGATAACGCACCAATTAACAAATGTAAACTTTGATAAGACTGTGAATCTGGAGTACCCAGCCAATGGGGAAACAAGGGAGGGGAATAGGTAGAGGGGGAAACAAGGTACAAAAAGCTGTCATTGTGTCCTTAGGGGTGCTGCTTCTTGCAGGAAGCCTGCCACTGCAATCACAAATAAAATCTGCTTTTATCAGAGATACCATTCTGACAAAAATTATTTGGATATCTCCAACACTAGGTGACAGAGAAGTGTGTGGGAAAACTGTCATCTTGGGAGGTGGTAAGGGAAAACCCCAGACTTGTCCTGGAAGTACAAGGGAGGGCTCCTCTGAGAAGTCAGCGAGGCCAATGGCTAAGCTGAAGTGCTTCTATTCCAATGCGCACAGGATGGGAAATAAACAGGAGGAGTTAGAAACTGTGGCACAATTGGGAAAGTATGACCTAATTGCTATCATAGAAACATGGTGGGATGAATCCCATGATTGGAATACCCTGATTAAGGACTACAGGCTTTTCAGAAGGAATAGTCAGGGTAGGAGGCATGACAGAGTTGCCCTCTATGATAGGAAATGGATAGATTGCAAACAGCTGTGTATGAAGAGCAGCCATGATATGTCAAGAGCTTGTGGGTAAAAATCAAGTATCAGTCCAGCAAAGGACTACTACTACTACAAACCACTACATGTAGTGGTTGGGGTCTGCAACAGGTCACCTGATCGGGAGGAGGCTGTTGACAAGGTCTTCCTGCCTCAGCTACGGGAGGTGTCACGCTCACAGGTTCTTGTCCTGATGGGAGATTTCAACCACCTGGATATCTGCTAGGATAGCGGCATGGCGGGTGGCAGACAATCCAGGAGATTCCTGGAATCTGTTGAGGACAACTTTCTGGTTAAGGTAGTAGATGGACCAACCTGAGATGAAGCCTTACTGAACCTTGTGCTCACTAATTCAGAAGAGAGGTTAAGATTGGAGGCCTTGGTGGAGTGTGTGATCTTGAAGAATGTGGGTCTGGCAAAAAGCAGAGTTAGGACCCTGTGCTTTAGGAGAGCCAACTTCTGGCTGCCCAAGGAACTGCTGAGTGGGATTCCCTGGGAAATTGTACTTAACAGGCATAGGCACAGAACAAAGCTAGCAGCTCTTTAAGGACACCCTTCTGAGAGCGCAACACCTCTCCATCCCTCACCAGAAGAAGTCAAGCAGGGGAGGCAGGCATCTGTCGTGGCTGTGCAAGGACCTGCAGCTTAAACTGAGAGAAAAGAGGGAAATGTACAGAAAGTGGAAGCAGGGTTGTGTAGCCTGGGAGGAATACAGGGTTGTTGTCCATGTGTGTAGAGATAGGATTAGATGATCCTATTAGAGATAGGATCAGATGGAGCTGAACATGGTGAGGGATGTGAAAGACAACAAGAAGGGGTTCTACAGGTGTATAGGCAGGGAGAGACGGGTCAAGGAAAGTGTTTCCCCTCTGATGAAAAGTAACAGGGAGCTGGCTTCCTCAGACATACAAAAAGCTGAGGTACTCAATGAGTGCTTTACCTCAGTCTTCACGGGTGGTCAGACTTCCCATGTCTGCCAGGACCGTGAGCCTCTAGGTGACAGTGTGGGGAGTGGTTTCTGTCCCACTGTAATGATGGAACAAGTCTGAGTCCTCCTCACAAAATTGAATGTGTTTAAGTTCATAGGGCCAGATGATATCCATCCTAACGTTCTAAAAGAGATGGCTGATGTGGTTGCAAAGCCACTCTCAATCATATTTGAAAAATCATGGCTGTTTGGTCCCAGCTGACTAGAGTGCACCCTCAGCAAGTTTGCGGATGACACCAAACTGAGTGGTGCGGTTGAGACGTTGGAAGGAAGGGAAGCCATCCAAAGGGACCTGAACAGGCTGGAGAAGTGGGTCCATGAAAACCTAATGAGGTTCAATAAAGGCAAGTGCAGGGTGCTGCACTTGAGTTGGGGCAATCCCAGGTGTTTATATAAACTGAGGGAAGAGCTCCTGGAGAGCAGACCTGTAGAGAAGGACTTGGAGGTCCTGGTGGACAAGAAGCTGGACATGAGCCAGCAGTGTATGCTTGCAGTCCATAAGGCTAACTGTGTTCTGGGCTGCATTAAAAAAGGGGTGGCCAGCAGGGAGAGGGAAGTGACTGTCCCTCTCTACTCGGCTCTTGTGAGGCCCCATCTGGAGTGCTGCGTCCAGGTCTGGGGTCCCTAGCACAGGAAGCATATGTAGCTCTTGAAGTGGGTCCAGAGCAGGGCCACTAAGATGATCAGAGGGCTGGAGCACCTCTCCTATGAGGAAAGGTTGAGGGAACTGGGCTTGTTTAGCTTGAACAAAGGAAGGCTCTGGGGAGACCTCACTGTGGCTTTCCAGTACTTGAAGGAAGTGTACAAACCGAAAAGGGAACGGCTGTTTATGAGGGTGGATAGTGATAGGACAAGGGGGAATGGTTTTAAACTGAGATGTGAGATTTAGGTTAGATATTAGGAGGAAGTTCTTCACACAGAGGTGGTGACGCACTGGAACAAGTTGCCCAAGGAGGTTATGAATGCCCATCCCTGGAGGCATTCAAGGCCAGGCTGGATATGGCTCTGAGCAGCCCGATCTTGTGGTTGGCAACCCTGCATACAGCAAGGGCCTTGAAAATCAGTGATCATTGTGTCCTTTTCAACCCAGCCCATTCTATGATTCTATGTAATTTTCCCAAATAACCAAAAATTCTTCTTTCTTTAAATGCTCATTCAAATTAGAGATTCCACCTTTGCCTGAAACTCTCATTTTTTTTTTTTTTTTTTTTTTTTTATGAATTATGCAATGTAATGACAGGTTTATTAGTTATAACTGGATATTTTTATAATATGAAAAGTTGTGGGAGAACAGCATGGAGATATCTTTCTACATGATGCAGCCCTCAAAATAGCATATAAAGAGAAAAAGAAAAAGAAAAAAAAGACAGAGAATAAAAGCCCTGAACTCCTTCAGGCTTAATGATATGTATGCTACAGTTAGGGATTTTCTTCAACAAGTTTTTTTAAGTGCATGGTATTGAATAATACCACTATTTAAAAGCGTATGCAGTGTGAAAGCTGTGGAAAGAAACTAATACATAGAGCTAACCAAACTCGTAAGACTGTGATGATTTAAACTATGATTAGAGAATAAGAAATCTCTTCTTAAAAGCTTGCATGATGAATAAGATATACTCTTTTCAGAATGCTTCATTCTTTTAAATAAAAAATGTGACAGTACTTACATGCATATTATGCCAAGTAGTGTCTGTACATAACAAAATATTTACCTTACACTAACATAGCTGATTCCTGCTATTGATAGAAAGAGGTCTATCTTTTGCATGCTTGTTGAGTTTTGATGTTACAGACTAAAAAAGAATTTTATATGGATGGTGCTGGCTGAGCAATCAGCCCATTCTCCTGAGGCAGTAAAGGTCCCAGGGCAACCAATGCATCTCCAGTGTTCCTAGTTCCATGGGAACTCTGCTCTTTTGGGCTATGATTTGCAAGTAATACTGTGAGAAACCTCCAAAATAATCCGAAGGCTGATACAATACATATCTTGCTCTCCCTCAGCACCAACACTTTTACCCATCCATGGACTGGAAATGAGAAATTCCTGGCCTTGCTCTCTTGAATTTCAGATGAAGACTTTAATTGTTCTGAGGACTTAAATATTACATCTCAATTTTACTTATTAAGGACATGATTGCAGGTCTCTTTACTGAAATACCATTAATAACTATCTCTCTAGTAGCTTATCTATGAACTCGTCTTCATCTAGGATTTTTTGTTTGTGGGATTTTTGATTTTCCTTTAATTCTATTTTATTTTGTTGGTGGTTTAATGATTTTATATAAAATATTAAAAATATGACCTAAAATCTCCTATAAAATACCACAGAAACATCAGCCATGACTTGATTATATTGTTGTGAATAGTGTTCCTTAAAATAAAAAGAAAAAATGATCATGTAGACTGTCAATATTAAATGTTAACTGTACAAAGCTGTGTATGTAAAATAGTGATAGAAATTAAAAGCAGAAGCCCTCCCACAATGTAATTCCCCCCAACTTACTTCAAGATTACATGGTTGATGAAAGTACAGCAAGTTCTAATTTCTAGTGGGAATAATGACTTGTAGCAGCAATAATATAAGGAATAATGTACCCCAACTGTACTTAATAAGGCTATAATTCCATCAAAGGCTTCCGGGGACATCATAAACTACGAGAGTGAAACTCAAGTGGTTTCCTCATGTCACCAGAAGGCTGAGATGGAATTATAGTCTTAATTTATATTCATTTTGAAGGAGCCTTATTTAATATTGCACACTGATCATGATTAATGCCTTTGGAACTGCCAAAAACTATTAGCTGTGTTCATGGCCTTTTGAAGCCACCAAGTCAATTATGCCACTGACTAGTATGTTTCAGAAATTCCTTTTCTTAAGAGCTATGGCTCAGCCAGCATGAACTTGTATAACTGTGCTAAAGTTAACATCAATTTGATCATATAGTTTTATCATTTTTCTCCCATTCCTCCATACTGAGAGGAAATGGGAAATCTTTCTTCTAAGTACATAGCTCTTTATTTTTATCTATACATATAGTAGTTCATTGCAAATTAAGATGAAAATTAATTGGAAGCATTTGGTTAACCTAATCTCTGAACATCACTGAATGAATGAATATGATTTTATTAAAGTGATTTTCCTGTTAAGTGCCAATAATTTGTCCACATCATATGTGAGTTAACTGTACAGAGAAATGCTTCATTAACAGAAGGGAATTCTTTTAGGTGAAAGACTGCAGGTAATCTGTTTTAGAAAAGAGGATTATGAGGAATATCACAGAGACTCCACAAACAAAAGAGTCTTGGCATGGGAAAAAAAAAGGGGGTGAGGAGGGGACCTACTCTTTAAATTAATTATGGATCAAAGATACTAAAGGTAAAATAATATTCAAATGATCTGCTAAGTCTTTAAAGATTTAGCTTTACCTCTCCTGCACAGATTCAGCTATGGATGTAAGAACATAAAAATACAAAATTCCTTGCTTGGTCAGGCCAGTGTTCCCCCCTAACCCAGTATTTGCACCCTTAAAGAAAATGGGAGGTAGCAGAAATATGTGACTGACACATTTCTGCAGGAGTTAGAGAGTACCTCCTTCATATATACTTCCTTATATACCTATATACTTCATGTGTACTTCCTTAGTATCCACTCATGGCCATACTACCCTTTAATTTTGTAGTCACTTTTCAACCTCATAATACTTTCTGCCTCCACAGCTTCCTGGGGACGAAGATCTGTATGTCACTGCTTAAAGGACTGCATTGAAAAAAATATATTTTAGTGATCTCCTGTTAGTTTCTGAATATTCCTGCTTGCCTAAACACAGGGATTTAGCATTACTAAGACGTCTTATGGATACCATATAGCCTGAAGCTGCCTCTCGTGAGGGGTTCTGTAACTGCGTGGATATTTACTAGCCTCTTGTGGATTTCACTGATATCCCAGTGTATCTGGTATGGTAAAAGATACCTGTATTTAGATAATGGCATTGAGCCAAAATGTTTACAAATTTCAGAGAACCTGACATAAAATATATTTCTTTGGAGATGACACAGTGTCAGTTCCTTAAATTTCTAGTGCTGAGTAGCTGATTTGATTTATACTTTTGAATAGAAAATATATTCTCAGTGTAATCTCTGTACCTCTTTATGACAATATATACCAAGTTGAAGATTTATATTTGTAATTTGTTGAGATCAGATACAGATAGAAATAAATCACATACAACTCTTTTTAAAAGTATTCTGTTCAGATTCTAAGATGATGGTAGAGCAAATTGGTCTTTAAAGTGAAAAACATGACAACCTAGTACTCAGTTATATGGCTTTTTTTTTTTTAAGCAAAGAAATGAAAAATAACAAACAAACAAACAAACACCCATCAAAATATAATGAAAAATAAGTTGCAGTAAAGTCTGCTTCAAGCATAATAACCCTGTCTGTCTTTTGGAAGAAGATGTTCAGGACTCTATTATCTATGTGCCACTGTAGGCATGGTGGTTAGTTTGAAGCCGAAAATAACATGATTAAAAAGCAGTGAAAGCGCAGCAAGACTTTTGCCGGTTTTGCCGGTTTTGCCTTTGGGTGGTGTTGTGCAGTCTGCATTGGTGGCAGCCTGGTCTGGTGATTGGCAACCCTGAACACAGCAGGGGGGTTGAAACTAGATGATCAGTGTGGTCCTTTTCAACCCAGGCCATTCTATGACTATAATTCTATTAAAAAGGTGGCCTTTGAAGCACCACTCTGTAACAATCATAATATCACTGTATGGACCAACAGAAGCCAATCTAGGTGGTAGGTTTTTATTTGATATAAGAAGATAATTTCACTTTGCATGTGGTGTTTGGAATGCTGAGAGTTTACAAACCTTCAAAGAGTGCTGGAATAAATTAAGAAAAGAAAAATCCAATTAAGTTACTTTAAACAATTCTGACTGAGAAAGAGTAAAAAAAACTTTTGGAGACTGGAGAAGTATTCTTAGGTTTAATACTAAAGGGTTATATCTTGGTCTCACAATCTTCCTTTTGCATTTGGTCTTGAATAAAGTAATATGCACTGTTGGTCCAGAGAAATATGGCAGTGCTGCCTGTCCTTCCATATACAAAACCTATATCCTTGCTTTGCTTCCAGAGACCAATCACAAGTTTTTCAATTTCTATGTACAACATTTCCAATAAACACAAGATTACTCATATGTTTATTCCTTCTGCCCCCTTTTAACATTCCCATTGCTCCCTTACTACCATTTCCTGTATAAACCTTTGTATCTCTACATCAGTATGCTTTGGGCAGAGAGATGCCCTTGCACATGGCAAGGGAATAAGAATGAGATGGTCACAAACAAACTCAAACTATTCTATGGTTCTATGATCTGACTTTTCTGAAGGAAAAAAAAAATCATCAAGTTCATCACAAAGAGCCTATTCCAGTGCTTAACAGCCCTTTCTGTAAAGAATTTTTTCCTTATTACCGTCCTGTCACCAGTGAGAAGAGACCAACCCTGCTCTCACTGTTTCAGGTACCGGAAGAGAGTAATAAGGTCTCCCCTCAACCTCCTTTTTCCCTGACTAAACAACCCCAGTTCCTTCAGTTGCTTCTCATGGGGCATGTTCTCCAAGCCCTTCACAAGCCTTGTTGCCCTTCTTTGGACCTGCTCCAGCACCTCAATGTCCTTTTTGTCCTGAGGTGCCAAAAATTGAACACAGTACTCGAGGTGAGGCCTTGCCAGTGCCAAGTACAGGGGCAGGATTACTTTCCTAGTCCTGCTCACCATACCATTCTTTTACATTTGGAATATCTTTGAGTTTCTCCTTGATTGATTTTTATAATGTCCAGGAACTTTACCCAGGAGCCCCAGTACTGTGAGGTAGCCTGGATTTTCCAAGGAAGCATCAGTAAAGAATATAGGTAAAGTAAAGAATATAGGAAGCACAACTCACACACAGCTCTCACTACTGTAACATTGTCTTTCTTTGATTCTGATTTTATGCATCTCCATGTTTGTTTCAGATTTGTTTATTTAGTTGGGTTTTTAAAACTGTAAGGTAAGGAGTCATGCAGTCTTCATTTTACTCATTTGAAAGGGTTCTTTCATTCAGAATCATGTTTTCCATCTGCACCTGCATTCGTAACAATGATCATAGAATCACCAAAGTTGGAAAATGTCTACAAGATCATTCAGTCCAACTGTCCACCTGCCACTAATAGTTCTCTCTAAACCATGTCTCTCAGCGCTACATCTAAACATTCTTTGAATGATGTTGCCATTTATTAAGTAAATACTTTAAAATTTAATGGGTGTAGATACTTTTTGTTTTCTTTCTTTAGGGAACTGACCTTTTAAGTCTACAAATTAAAAAAAAAAAAAACAAAAAACAAACAAACAAAAAAAACGTAGAGTTTAATGTAGAATGAGCTAATACTTCTTTCAATTTCATTTCTATGAAACTTCTAAAGTTAAAAATAATCAAGTTTTAGCATTCCAGGATTTGCTGTTAATGTTTTTATCATTTGAAAGATTATAGGTGGATTCATGAGAAAATACTTCTTCTCTCTAAATTGTTAACATAAGCAAGTTCCCAATGGTATAAAAATTATGTTTTAATTCTATTAATTCTCTTCTTTTTTCTTTTTCCTTTTTTCTTTGCCTTGTTCCCTAGTATCTCCTCGTACCTCGGAATATAAATCTCAAATTTTACTTTAAGATTTGAATTAAACTTTCTGTAAACCAACAAAACATAAAAAAAGCAAATCTGCACATCTTTCACACTAAGCTTTTTAAATGTTTCTTTATTGACAGTATCATTGGGTATTAGAAAATAAGGAAATAAACTTCATGTATGGTTTTCTTCAGTGACACTCTTTGAACAAAAACTTGCCAGAATGCTACGTCTTTATTGCCTTGCTCCTTAGAAGCAGTATTACTTATTTGATTCAGGCATTCTGAGCTGCTAATTTTATTGACCCATACAGTTCCAGCTTTTAGGATATAAAAGGACTGATAGGTATATGAATTAAAATGAGAAAGAAAACCTCTTTTCCTCAGTTCCCTACTAATTACATATAACTGTATATTGATAGCCTGGTTTATTTTTTGTTGATGTTTTATTCTTTTATTTTTCAATTAAGTAAATTAGAACTTTGAGGAGCACAATAGTTACAAGTGTGGGCCAGTGCTAACTAAGAAACAAATAAATAGGGAAAGGCAGACAACAAATGATCCCTCTGCTAACATCCAGACTGATATGAAGAGCAACATTTCTCAATCACATAGAAATAAAATCTGAAAATAAACTTTGATTATTTTACATAACCCCTCCTGACTGTTACAGTTGTTCAGTAAAATTGATGTCCTTGTCAGATTCATTGTTAGGAGCACTGGACGTTTGCTCAGCAGTAGAATATAGAGTAAAAAATTTGGGTTCAATGAAATGGCATTTTCCAATTAAACTATGTTCTTCTGAAAGTTCCCCAAACTGTAGGGCTATACATCCTATGCAGACTGGAGATTTGAAGTGTGTTTGCAGAACAGGTTTTTGAAGGCATAAGATTTGCAGGAATAAAGTTTTGAGTGAATGTTAAAAAATATCCTTTTTTTCTTTTTTTTTTTTTCTCCTACAGACTTTCCCATAGGCACAGATAGGAGAGATATCATTACTTATTAATTTGGTGCCAGGTTTATCTTTCTTTCTCTATCATTTCCAAACATGTTAATTAGAGCATGTTTATGTGCCAGCTAAATGTTAGGTAACTTGGGTCAGAGGAAATTTCAGCACTCTTCTCTCAACAAATCCTCCTTGCACTTAGAAATATCTTTTAATCAGTGTCAAAAAACTATCTCTTGCATATAGCAAACACTTGAATCTTCTTTTTTTTTTTCTTCCAAAACAAAGGAAATGATTAAAAAAAAAAAAAGATTTTTTTAATGTTGCATCTTCATTTTCCAACATTCTGTTTAATGATTTTAATGAAGCTCAAAATAAGTAGTTTTTTTGTTGTTGTTTTTTTCTTAGTTTTTTTGTTTTGTTTTGTTTTTGTTTTTTTAGCAGTCAGCATTCATAAAGATTAAAAAAGTAAAAGAGATTAAGAATAACAGGATGAGTGCTTATCATGTGGATCATGGGCTGACACATCAAAGGTGCCAGTAGTTGGCACCTCAATCACTGTTTGGCTTAAATAAAAAAGCAGATAAACAAAAGTAACCAATGTTTGCCTTAGCTTCTATCTTCCTTCTGGGACTGGTTTACAGAATTGCAAGTATCTTCTATATACTAGCCTACCAGCAGTACAAAACCCCAGCTGCTGCTGATATTCAAATTCCTTATTAGCCATAAGTACACAAGACTTTATCACATTTGTTTGCGCTGCTTAAACTTGAAATCAAAATAATATGTAACTGCTTGTTATAGATCACCTGTACGTCAAGTTACATTGCTGTCGTTATGTATGCTCTCAACTAATCACAAAACAAGACAATATGGCATGGCTCAGTTTTTCAGTTTCATGGTTGTTGGGAATGTTTTAATGTGATGGTGCATATTCCTGATGTTTCATAACAGTTACAAGTACACTCTTATAATGCTACAGATCTAGTTTTAGTTATTTTCTAAGATTTTTCTTTTCCCTTTAATTTGGCAAGCCCTATGAAATCATGGTTAACTGATAAACCATAAATACATTGTTTCTCTACAACTGGTTTGTTCTGTTGTATTCTGAAAAATTACCCCACAATGTTCTAGCATAAAATAACCTGTTTTATATGTTGCCATTGATTTTCAGTCACAGCTCTCCATTGATTTCAGTGGAGAGTTCTCAATAAGTATTCCTGACAGGAGACAGCCACTTGTATTAGAATTTTTAGGGGAATAAAAACACAACAACAAAACAACACAGTTGGTGAAAACAATCAAAATGAGCATCAAGAACTTTGCTCCATATTGAGAGCAATTGCAATAGCAAAGTTATCTATCCTGCACCACAGTGCAATTGCAACATGAAGAGAACTTTTTTTTTATTTTATTTTAATAAACATTACTCTTCAGGAGTTAAAAGTAGGCAGATTAAACCACATGAACTGGGATTACTTTCTTCAGAACCAAAAATAAAATCTTCATTGCCTAGTGTTCTCACCGCAGGAGCCATCTTGTGGATGGAAATTATTTTCCCTACAATAGCTTTAAAAGCAGATTTGCTCTCCTTGAATTAAAAAAATATTCACAGTATGTAAAAAGAACACAGTCCTAAGTGTATCTCTCTTCCCCAGGTCTTAGTAAACAAAACATAGAAAGATGAACAACAATTATGTTCTGGGATTTTTTTAAAACCCATTATTGAATGATCATTCCCTGAAAATTTCTATTCCTAACCCTGGGTCTACTGGAGGGTAATTTTAAATTTCAAGGTCACAAAACACACTTTTAGAGAAAACACATTGCACATTCTTTAGAATTCAGGTATGAACTTCCTTTACTCTGCAATGAGCAGTACAGAAGATATTTGTGAAAGGGGATGGAGTTAGACTTGAGAAGCGTTCCCACCACTCATATCACAGCTATGAACACTGAACTGTGTAGAGTTTACAGCTTCCCATTCTCTTATTCACTGCTTTAGCTCAACACATTAGTTAGAAACATGTCCAGCAGGGCTGGTGGCTCTGGGGCTTTACCATCACCTTTTCTATCTCCACAGGGCTTGGCAGTGGTTCTTTTCTTCATCAATCAGGCATCATTGATCAGCTCTGGCTTCCTTTGCTCCAGCATGCGTTTGATCTGAACATCTTTCTTCTTGATCCTTCACTTTTGCTGCTAAGTGCTTTGCTTTGGCAGTGAGCTTGTTCCAGCCCCAGTTTCCCTGAGTCGTGTTGAGATCTGAGGTTGTTATTCAGTCTTTGTATGCTGGAATCCACTTCTGTGAAAGAGCCAGCCTCATTGTCTGACTTCTATGCTGTGGAGTTTGTTTCTTTAATGATTGGACCGTTATACACTTTCATTTCTGCTTTTACAAACTGAACTGGTACCTCACTGCTGGTTGTCTGAGGAGACAGAGGCAGGCCTGCCGTTTCTCAATGGAATGGAGGAGGATGGTAACTCGGTTAGAAATCAGGTTTCTCTTCCTGCAAGATTATTCTTCAGTCCTTGCTTTTATTCTGAGTACATTCATCCCAGCTTTCCTGCCTTGCAGAAACAGGCTTTCCACAGGAATTGCTGCAAAAGTCTGATGAAGCAGCTAATTGGCTATCTTTGACACTGTCTTTCTGGAACAGTCTCCAGATTTTCTTCCACATTTTTATAGAACTAAAAAATTCAAGTGTGATACAGAACATCAACACTCTTAAAATTCATTTGGCTTCCTACTGGACAGTGGTACACAATGCAGGATGCTGTGCTAGGCTAGAACATTCTCCAAAGTAACCAGCCACATTGGAAATGTTGGTAAGTTTTAAAGTTTTACAAAACTATAAAGAAATTTGAAAGATTACTTAAGGTATATTCCAAGAAGCCAAGGTTTTAGTTTTTCAAAACTTTTAGCCAAGTGTTTTTATTTGATTCAACTTCTCTTTTTCATGCTACACCATCAAAGTCAGACAGTTCCGTCTTCTTCACATTTTCACTCTCTCTCCCTGACTTTGATATTTTCATTGTAGGCTCAGCTCTCAGAGCTTTCCCAAAGACAAAGTTATATCCTTTCTTCTAGGAGTTGCCAGCCCCCCAAAATTCTAGAAGAGTGAGCAATATGAACAATAAAGACACTTAGACCAAAGACAAAGGCATAGATCCCCGATGATGATTCAATAAAGACAGAGATAAGGAACAAGGGAAAAGGAATTGTTGCAAAGGACACTCAAAGCAGTGATTGCCTGCAGATAAATCAGGAATTAGGGCTTTCAGGAAGGCATGTCTTTCAAAAGTCATGCAAAATTGTTTACCTCTCATTTTACTACTGTAATTCTGTATTTTTTTTAGAGGCATTTTCAATTCATAACTTTTTTTTTTTTTCCTGAAATAACACCAGCGAAGATAGCTTTAGTAATTTTTGTAGAGTTTTGTAGAGTTCAAAGTTATTTAGCGTGATCCCCACGCTTAGTAATTTTATAACCTTTTTTTTTTTGTAACTTTGGTATGCAAAGATAACAAGATAGTATAGCTGTCCTGCAAAAAGGATTCCTTAAGGTTTACCACTCAATTGTTCACACTCCAGATTTGAACAACTTTACCATGGTTCACAGTCTCCCATTCTGTACATTAAATAGTTCTCAGAAGAAAGATTACAGATTCTTACTGAAAAATTAAAATGATTTTTTTTATTAAGGTTACCTTAACAGATTTCATGATGCGGCAACATTAATAACTTACCAATATTTCTGTATTACAGAAGATACTTAAGATACTAATTAACAATTTAGAACCTGACGTCTGTATATCTAGAAAGTGATTATTTTGAACAAAGACATCTTCCTATATTGGAAGTCATAGGAATTACATGGAAGCCTACGCCTTTCTGTGCAGGCTTGCATTATGTACTTCCTCTGCATATAACACTCTTTACTCTGGCAGTGAAGGGTTTTAATTACTGGAACCTATATTTTTCAGGACTGGCTAAATGCCTTCCTAGCATGGATTGATTATACTGACATCAGTTACACAGGTTTGTGGGACATTTGTCCTGCATGTAGACTCTGGGTGGGATGTGTGGAGTCCTAATCAAGACCACATATACATTGACAGCTCTTCTAATCTATAGATCATTGCTGCAATCTCATGCTGTGAGATTAAGAGAATAACACCAGATTCACTTAAAATTGTGAAACCAAGGTGAAACTAATGAAATAGATGGATTTTTAAAAAATACTCCAATTAGATTTGCATCACATAAATGCATTATTATCCTGCTTTCACATGGTGACCCAGAATTTTTTTTTAATTTCAAGAACCAGATTTCCTCTCTGTATCAACCTTGTCCTTTTCTTTAAAAGTAGCTAAATACAGTGTTCTAACAGAATATAAGTCTTTCATAAAAATACCTATGACCAAGCTGAAGTCTCTCACTAAGATTTATGCTCTTGATGTTTTGATACAGTATTAAGAATGTCTTCCTAAAAATCATAATTTCTACTTCAATTATAAAAGTTGTGCTAATGTCTTCAGTTTTGCTGTTAACATATTCAAGTAGTCTCAGATAGCTTTCTGCCCACTCGATTTCTTTAAACTTATTTCTGATTTTGTTTAAGCAAGCAACAAAAACTAGGCATTTCTTACAGATTTAGTTTCAGAGCATATAATACTTCATCATCTTAAGCAGGGTACTCACTCTAGTTAAAGAATGTTGTTGATTTTCCTGTGTTTGTTTAGCAGCAGTAGATCTGACCTAAAACTCATTTAAATGAAAGACATCTATTGAATCCATGGGCTTTGGGGCATAAACCAGTCAGTCTTTCACTGATTCACTGAAGTGCTGTAGATATGATTCATGCTTCTTCCAATGCCTCAGACATGAATGTGGTTATTCAAGGAGTTAGTAATCACAGGGCCAGTAGTTTATAAGCAGTGAACATTTTAAGAATACAGATATATCAACTCAATACTATTCTTTCTGAACAGAATGATTTCTTCAGTGGCGTAATTCAGCTTCAGTGCAAAAGTGAAAGGAAAAGAAATAAAGCAAAATATAAAAGCTGTGTTGCAGGTTCCAGTTTTGAACTTCAATTTCAAGTATAAGCAGTCACAATTATTTATATACAGAATCAGACAGGTAAACCTAAGGTTTACCTAAGCATTGGTTAGCTGGTTGCAGCTAAAGTGTCGTGATAAGTGGTTCTACCTTTGGTGGAGGCTGGTCACAAGTGATGCCCCCCAGGGGTTGATCTTGGGACCAGTGCTCTTCAACATCTTTATCAGTGATACAGATGATGGAATCAAGTGCACCCTCAGCAAGTTTGCAGAAGACAACAAGCTTAGCAGTGCAGTCAATACACTGGAGGGAAGGGAAGTGATCCAGAGGGACTGGACAGTCTGGAGAAGTGGGCCCATATGAACCTAATGAGGTTCAATAAGGCCAAGTGCAAGGTATTGCACTTGGGTCCCTGAAGGCATTCAAGGCAAGGCTAGATGGGGCTCTGGGCAGACTGGTGTAGGGGTGCCCACAGCAGGGGTTGAAATTCGATGGATCTTTGAGGTCCTTTTCAACCCAGGACATTCCACGATTCTATGAATATAGGCAAATGTATTTAAATTTAAAAAGTTCACAGTCGTGAGATTTCTGTCCTCATAGGGTTTCCCATCATGCTGGTGCAGGTGAGTAACATTGCTTTATTTGAAGTTTATCTTATAATTAATTTTCCTTTATAACAAGATATGGGGGAGGAGGAGGAAAAAGAAAAATATTCATCTTCAGATGGTCAAATCTTGACCAGCATCAAAGAATAGATCAATTTTCCCTGCACCTCTCTATCAAACTGGAGAAATCAGCTTTGCAAGTACATCAAGCACTTGTGGCTACAGTTGAGCCTGATACAATACAAAGATGTACACCAGAGTCAAAAATCTTGTAATAACGTTGATCCTACTCAGGAGTCAACACAGAGGCCTGATGATAATTAAAAATGTCAACATCATTACATATTTCATTTCTCAAATATGAATGAGAAGTCTGAGTCACATATTTGCATAATTTACATAACAGCCATCTAATTTTGTTGATTGAATTGATGACACCTGGGATGTCTGAGCCTTTGCTACCCCCCCCTCCCCCTCCAGTCCACAGAGTCAGACCTAGAGAACTTTGTAGATCCTATCAGTGTATTGAAACTGCACTATGGGCATTCAAATCCAGAAGTCTGAGAGAACACAGTCTTATTCTGGCATTCACAGCATTTGTTTTATGTGTGATGACAGCTGACATGGATAGGGCACAGAGGGCTTTCCTTACTTTATTGCACTCACCTGACTCTTGCTAGGAAGATAAATGGCAATGTTGTCACTCAAAAATACTTTAATATTACGGCCTCCTTCTCAGCTAGAACTAAGCACTATTACAGCATTACAATAGTTATCTTAACACAATCCAACTTTTAAGAACAGTAAATTGGATTCTCAATAAATGAATTACACAGTTCAACTGAAAAAAAAAAACAGTGATCCTGATGACTACTTTTTTTACATTATGGCATCACTAATTCACAGTGAAATTTCTCATTTTTTAAATGAAAAACAGCCAAGTAATAGAGCCTACATTAGGTAACATAGTTTACTCCATTTTTATCTTATTGTCTTAGAATAGACAGTAGGCTTAGAATATAAATGGGATTCTGTTATTGGAGGTGTGATTAAATAATCAGAATCTATTTTTTCTGTGTGAATATTACAAATATAGACCTAGGCTATTGTCAGTAGGTACATTCTTGAATTAATGTGCTTTGCTATAGCTGTTGTAGAAAATTGAAAATCAAAATGGCATAGGATAAAGTTTTGGCTCATGGGAAATTTGCCTGTCATGGGATAAGAAGGGAGGTCTTCTCACGAATTAATAAATAGCTTAAATAGTAGGATTTAGTGATCAGCTTTAACAAAAGTAGAGGTTTAACAGTGGAATCCCACAGGGAGTTCTGCTGGAATATCTACTACTCAACATAAATGATCCAGAAGAGGAAGTGAATAATGAGGTGACTAAGTGTTCTGATGTTACAAAATTATTCACAGTAATAATCATGAAAACTGCAAAGGCTTGCAGAGGATTTCAGGGTACTAACCACCTATGGGACAAGGAGCAAATGAACATTACTGTCAGTACAATGTAATGTAATCAGGAAAAAAAAAGTCTTCCTCGTGAAAACAGAGTGAGATGATAACTAAACAAGCTGTTACCACTCAGAAGATGTTCAGCTGTCATTGCCTCTAATCTCAGGAAAACATTACTAACCCAAAATACAGTAACATTCAAAATTTAAGTGGATCAGCAAGAGAAAAAATAATTGCTAAGAAGAGTGTGCAAAAAGAGAACATAGTCACAGCATTATATAACATTGATTGTCACACTCTGAATTACCTATTCATTCCAGTCTCCTTAAATACAAGAGTAGTCTCCTGAAAACTGTGGTAAACAAAGGTATGGAGTGGTTTTAGTATTAAACTGATCCTGACATATCTGTTCAACAAAGTTTATTCTGATATATGTGAAATCATGAATGGAAAACAGAGAGTGATTATTAACTGTTTTCATGACAGGATCAAGCAGCATAACATTAGTAGAAATGAGGTTTAAAACAAAAGCATATATTTCAATACAGTGAATATCTTGTTGAGTTCATGCTCTGAAGGTTCACTGCCATACAATGCTATGAATGCAAAGTGGTTTTGAAATTGCACCAGCCTGTATGATAGAAAAAAACAAAACAAAACAAAAAACCGCTGTAATGAACAACTCTTGTAATGACTTAATTACAGTCTCTTGCTCAGACACTGGGTGCAGAAAAATAGATGTGCTACTCTGTCCCTTCTCATGTGTCAGAAAGGGAAAGATGAGCCAGGCGAAAGTTTTAGTCAAAGCCTTTGAATGAACTTCAGTAGTTTATTTCTAGTTACTGAACCTCTGTTTCTCATCTGCAAAATGGGGCTAAAGATACATACTTACTTACTTGGGAAACATACTATGATTTTAGCTTTTCTGTAAAATTCTTAAAGATGCATAAGGTTACACAAGTTGCCACATCTATTTTGATTACAAAAATTTTCTGACATTTCCTTACGAGTAAGTAATTAAGTAATTTCTAAATAACGAGGAAACGGTATCATTTAGTTATAGTGACTTTTAAGGAGAAATGACATTGGAGGGTATAAGGAGAGATAATAGCAGATATAACTGCTTTAAACCAGCTTCAGATCATTCAAGAAAAGTAGAGATCACAACCCAGTAATAAAGAATGAATCACTTATCCCTTTTCAAGGCTACAAACAAAATGATCTCTAAGTAGAGATGTTTTCCCTTGCAGCTGCCAGCCCTTAAATGGGGTCAAGGAGGGATGGAACCAGTGTTTGTCCCTTCTGGTCACACAGGTGAATTGCTTCCAACTGTGCTCCCAGTGCTGGCTGCATCCCTTCACCAGGTGCTCAATCACTGGTTCATGCTATGACCTAATAGTTCCCATTCAGGTGAAAATTGTATAGGCATGTTCATTCCACGTATCATTATTTATGTTTATTGAGGAGATTGCTGTTAATATTCTCTTTGGGAAAGCCTCTTTCTGTAAACACAGAAATCTATAAAATCCCAATGCAACTGAGTTTTAAAATAAATAAATAGCTACTGTTCCCAGGAGAATTTAACTGAAATCTTTTTTGGACTCCCTTTTCTTTATCCTTGGCAGAGATTTAACAGATCCTGATCACATAGCTTCAAAGACACTTTTGGCTACTAAAGCAACGGTGGTTTTTTCCACTGCCTCATTTTAAAGTGCTTGCTCAAACGCTAAGAAGAGTCTGTCTTGAGTGCACTTTTCCAACGTGCCTGCTAATGAAGCAGGTGGACAAAGATGCCACTGTGTCTATCACTTTGCATGCAAAAAACCACTTTCAAGTGAGTAATGCCTTGACCTGTGAAAGTAAGATGTCCGTATTTTCTGTAAAAAGTGATTGCTGTAATCTTGCTTATACGTATTCATCTCTGTTAAACATTCTGCTTGATCTGGAATTTAGTCTCCAAGCAGCTTGAAGGCCACTGAACAAAGAACTTTCCTAATACATTATAATTACACAAACACCTGTGCTGAGCAACCTTGCATGTTTTTTTTTTTTTTCAGTAGTTCAACAATGTTCAGTACTCCTTACCTGTGATTTGATGGCATAATGGCTGAGTGTAGGGTGCAATGAGGAACAGATTGGATTTCTAGACCAAAAATTTTTAGAGAAAACTGCCCAGATAAATGTGTAACAAATTAGTGATTTTTATAGTTGTACAACATGTTTTGCAACATAAAACTACTTTTCTATGCTGTAAAGGTAAAACAAGAATTACACAAAGGATTATTTGATGATGTTTGCTACAGAACATATTATATACAAAACATAACATGACTGCACAAATAAATGCCACCTTGCACCATACAGTTTAAAAAGCGTCTTTTTAGAGATTTCATTTCCTTTAGAAGATTGTCCAGCATAATTTTGGAAGACAGAAAATCTATTCTTCAAGTCATACAAACATTAGAGAGTCTCCAAATATCAAAGTTGTTATTTACTACATGCTTCCCAATTGAACAGTTCTGTGAAGTCATCTTTGTAAAGAAAAATATCCAACAGTGAATATTTATTATCTATAACAAAGTTCATCACAGTGACGTTTTGGAATATTTTGAGCGATGCACTCTGTCCTCAGCCACCAAATAGCTGATGCTTTGATTAGTAATCAAGCTTTCCCCACCTCTGAATTTTTCTAAAACTTGTTAGCATTTCCAACACATGAACTATTTTTTTAAAATGATGGTAGCACTGAATTATACAAATCTTCAAAATTCTTATAACATCAAACTAACTAAATTCTTGTGTTCTGTCACACAGCTACTGAAGTGAATGTGGGGTGAAACTGGAGACTTGACATTTTATTTTCTTACATGTTATAAAAGACAACAGAAGTTTTCTTTCTGTGTTCAGTCATGTTTTAATTTGTGTGAGAGTATGTAGAATCCTAAGAGATATCACAGGAATGGTTTAAAAATCAGATAATCTTGCCCAGAATTATTTCTGTAGCACTGGTCACAGGTGGATTCCTCCAGAAGAATATAATGCAAGGCAAAAAATTGAATAATTTTCCAGGGTTCTCTCAAAGCCTGCAACTCTACAAAGGATTCCTAATGTAGAGATCATCCCTTTATACTTTCATTTTGTTTTTTTCTTCTTCAGATTACTTCAGTTTCTTTTTGAATCCATGTAGGCATTTAGCCTTATCTTTTAGGAAAACAAAACAAAACAAAACAACTACACGTGGTTACAAAGACTAGAGGTTTGGCTTCATTTTCTCTGTCTTGTTTTTTAATCTATTTAGTGAACAGTCTGAGTATTGCAAAACATGGAGATAGAGAATATATAAAAACAACAACAACAACAACAAAAAACAAAGCTGTTAAAACATGAATCTGACAAGGCATTAATTCCATAAAAAAAATTGCCTAAGGTTTGCAGAGGATTTTAACAGTTGGGAATTAAAGAATGATGGAGTGGTTGCAGCTCAGCCATAATCTACTTTGCCCCAGGATGTGACTTGTGCAGAACAAACAGTAGCCAGAGAACAGTAATATTAAGGTAAAGGAGAACATCTCCTTTAAAAAGCTGCATGTTTGCTTCTATAGGTTCAGATATCAGAGTAAGTCAACCTTTTAGCTGAAATCAGCAAAATAGAAGGAAAATATTTCCTTCAGGTGAACTTAAGGTTTTGTTTACAGACATAGAGGAAATAGAGAAGCAACATTATTGCTCTTAGAACAGTGAATGTTCATACTTCCTTTTGCTGTTAGCATTCTCTCAAATATTTAGTTTCACTGTTCTCTGTGTACCTTACTTTTCATTCAAATATTCAGTGACTGTTTCTGATGACTATACATGCACAAAAAATCCCTAGAGTCATTCATATTTGTTGTAAACTTGATCTGCAAACTTAAAGTTTAATCAGTAGATGTCATAAAATTGAAGACCTATTGACTTTTTGTTTTTTAGGAAACTGCTGATAAAAGTGGCTCTGAAAGTATACTGGGATGGGGAAGCACGGGAATAGGAAACAGAAAATGAAAAATGCACGAAGATGAGAAGGACATCTAGAAGTCTTCACTCATCTGTAGCCAGAATATATCAAAGCAACATAATTACTCTATGGAAATTTAAATTTATAAGTTTTGCCAGATCATGGCACCTCCTTGAAAATATCACAAAGGTACAAGGCTAGAAAACTGGAGAAGCTGGTGAGAAAATTGTAGCTCTGTGGCAAATAAAATTTCCCTTGGACCATCTTTATTGTCCAAATCTCAAAGACGGTGCCATATTTCGTGCTAACATTCACATATTTTAATCTTTCTTTAATCTCTCAAATTTCTTGCCAACAGAGCTTGATATGCAAAAATTAAATAAGGAAGCTCAAGAAATAAGGAATTAAGTTGTATGCACCTAATTTAGAATTGTCCATAACTTGGCAGACAATCATACAGATCAGATGTATCAAACACTAATTAGATTAATTTCTCATTAAGGCATATGAATAAAATTAAATAATCTGATCTCATTAAGATTATGATCAAGATTAGGCCACAATAAAAATATATACTCATTTCCTTTTTTGCAAAAGGAAAAAAGAATCCTTCCTATACAATCTGCTCTGAAACACAAAGTTAAACAACTTAAATTTTATATAAAAATCCTCTGAAACAATATTGATTCTCATTCAAGGCTCAAAACATTCTGACTTCACTTTCTGCACCATACCATTTCAGTTTACAATACACTGATTTACTCCATTTCTGTATGCTTAAGCAAGTAAAATAAAAGCTAGCAGAAGTCATCCCCTCATAAGAGGCATTCTAGGAAACTGAAGAATTGAGACAAATCACATGAATGATTACCTATGAAAAATGGAAATGTTGTTCTTCCTAACAGAAATTTTAGCTACAATAGGAACAAATGAAATAAATCTACCACTTTGGAATAAGTCAGACTTCCTGTAAAGAGTCCTTATATTTAAGACAAGAATTAATAACAATCTCAAAAACTAATGTTGTCTTTTTCACCAAGCCTCAGTTAATCTGAACCTTTGACATGCATAATCAGGATGTAGAACAATTAACTTTCAAGCTGGCAGATAGGTCTCTGTCTCAATCTCTCTCTATGTATATGTGTATGAATATCCTATATGCATTTATATGTATAAATGTATATGGATATCTTAAAGTTATTCTGAAGATTCCAACTAATCTGCACCATTTTTCACCCACTGATTTCAAAATAAGACATTATATACATCTTTGTAGATATAAGCAGACTGTGGAAGACTGTGGGACAGAGTAGGAAAGATTTGTTAAACATAATCCATAGATTGAGAGGAGAAACAACATAATATCACTATGACTATTTGTCCAGAATTTTATATTTTAGTATGTACTGTGTCTTCTAGTGAGTATTATTTTCATTTTCATACATTTTTTCATGGGAACTGCAAGAAATCTTACTAATGTGTGTAATCATGGTTCAAACTTCCTATTTTTTACAGAGATTATAATGTAGTGAAAGTAGCTAAAATACAATTTTCAGATTTTGCTGTTTTTTTTTAAATATTATTTATTGTATTTTAAATCATAGAATCATATATCATAGAATCATAGAATTGCAAGGTTGGAAACAACCTGCAAGATCATCTAGTCCAACCACCTTCCCATTCCCAGTACCACAAGCTACTAAACAATATCTCACAGCTCCTCATCCAGACGCCTCTTGAACACTGCCAGGAACAGCGACTCCACCACCTCCATGGGCAGCCATTCCAGTGCCTGACCACCCTTTGAGAGAAAAAGTTTCTCCTAATGTTCAACCTAAACCTCCTCTGATACAACTTGTGATGTTATATGATAACGTCTGTGTATTCATTGATTGTATGCTGCTATACCATAACATTGGTATATTCATTAACTGTACACTTAGTGAGCCAGGCAGGCCAAATATATTAACTTTACATTATGTCCTTTCTGTGGAATTTCTTTAAATGGGTCAAGGGGGAGAACATCACCTCTCTGGAAAAAATGATGCTTGGGCAGATCTCAGGATTTGTGGGATCTCCCTACAATGAACTAGTGGCTTTCATTGAAAAATGGGGTCCATTATATGTTATGGGAAATATCTTCCCATATCCCATGGTAGATTACTTTCAGGGACTTAGCAAAGATATACTGATCACAAAAGTAGGACAATTAGCTGCTTCCATGATGGCATGGCCACTATTAAATGCTTTAAATCATGTAGAAATGACGAGTAATACTTCAGAGAATGAAAACTAGCTTTTGAAAGACTGTATTGAAAAGTTAGAGCAGGAAGTTAGCGTATTAACAGGGAAGAAACCAATTCTGCATCTTCCAATAGGTCAAGTTTGTAACATTTCAATAAACAATGACCAGACTCCTGAATCAACAGATCAGGAAAACAAAAAATCTAAATTAAATCTCAAATCTCTGATTTTGACAGATCCACTAGAAGTCTGTCCTGCCATAACTCAGAAAACAAAAAAAGTATAGGACAGACTGGTAGGGGTGCTGCCTGATCAGTGACCCCCTGCCCAGACTCATTTGCCCAGGCATACACAGCAACAGAATTAATGGACTTAGTACAGCAATTACAGCAGAAGCCTAGAGAAGGTGTGTCAGCCTGGTTATTAAGACTGTGGGACTCTGGGGCAGAAAATGTTTTGGTGAATGGCCCAGAAATAGCCAAGATGGCCACCATGACCGTCCATCCTGCTCTCAGGCAGAGGTTATATGTGGGTAATCAATATCCTGATGATAACCGTTCTATGATAGAATGGTTAATAGCAGCCTGCCGTATGGTATGGCTGAATATATCTGATATACCTCTACATACAGTGATGTGGTCCTCCATAGAGGACCTTCAAAATTATATTGGTGAATTAGGGGTAAGGGAAGCAACTTATGAAGACGTGTTTGATGGCCCTGATATGGTCAAATTCTCAGCAGGAATTGAGAGACTTACTTCTACAGCAAGCTCCCTCTCATTTGTATGATACTTTGTGCTCTATATTAAATTCCCTGGTGGCCTCAGAAGCAGTAGTCCAGCAGGCTGCCCAGTTAGTAGCTGACGTAGGAGGAACAGAAAGCCTGTGGCCCAGGTGCAACATTTGGACATTAGAAGAAGCTGAGGTACTGCTGGTGACTAAAACCAAGATGCTGGCTACTCAAGCTCCTCAATCGGAACCCGTAAGTGTCTGCCAAAAACAAATTTTCAGTGACTTAATTTGGGCTAGAGTCCAATTTGCTAAGATTGACTGCCAGCCCAACCATATCTTTCTCCAGCTTTGGAGACAACTGACAATCAAAAATTTCAAAACTACCCTAAGAAACCAAGGGTAAGGGTTACAGAGAGCATACCAACAACTACATGGAACCCAGAAGATTTCATTGTTCCTAATAGGGAAAAAAAAATCGCCTCAGGTGTCTCAGGCCATGATGCCTGAGCCACCAGAAGCAAAAGAATTGGCCCAACACAATTCATGGTGTGATGAGGGATGTTAATCCCCCCCAGATGGGACCAGAGGCCCTATGTAGAATTAACAACTTATTGGTCCCGAAAAAATATTCAGAGTTATGGCATTAGTAGACACTGGAGCAGAAATGTCAATTATCTATGGAGATTCAAACAAATTTGATGGAGGTAGAGTGATAATTGATGGTTTTGGGGGACAGACTATTCCTGTCAACCAAACATGGTTGAAACTGGGGGTTGGGCATCTCCCACCCTGTGAGTATAAGGTGCTTATTGCCCTAGTCCAGGAACACATCTTGGGCATAGATATTCTATGGAGTCTGGCTCTCCAGACAACCGTGGGAGAGCTCAGACTTTGACAGAGATGTATTAGTATCCAGGTGGTGCAGGCAATATTGAGAAGCCATGTGAAACATGGGCCTATTTGCCTGCCAAAACTATACCAGATTACTAATGTAAGTGTATGGGAACTGCTGAGTCATGGCCTGAACCTCTGATTGATCACCTGAGGCGAGCCATGAGTCAGCCAGAGGAGCACAGGTGAAAGCAATTCACCTGTGCAGCCGGAAGGGGTGGAGCCAGGCTCCACCCCTCCTAGACTTATTTAAGAGCTGGCTACCAGAGGGGAAGGATCTTTTCTGGAGATCACCTCTCTTGGTGTTTTGTGGTGAGCTCAGCTGAAGGGTAAGCTCTTCCACTTATTCTCTTTTTGTTATCATTGTCTACTTTGCCTAACTCTCTTGATTATATTGTGATTATAACATCTTGATATCTATTGATTATACAATTATATTGTGATTATATTGGGGGTGTTCAAGGAAAGGCTGGATGTTGTGTTGAGGGACATGGTTTAGTAGGAGCTATTGGGAATAGGTGAACGGTTGGACTGGGTGATCTTTTAGGTCTTTTCCAACCTTGGTGATACTATGATAACATCTTGATATCTATTGATTATACACGTAAGACAATACAGACTCTCGGGTGGGCAGGATGAAATATCGAGAATGGTGCAGGAATTAGAAAAAAAAATGGGCATTATAAGACCTGCACACAGCCTATATAATTCCCCCATATGGCCAATGCAAAAGTCAGATGGCACATAGAGAATGACAGTGGATTACAGGGAATTAAATAAGGTCATGCCACCTATTCATGTGGCCGTACCCAATATTGCCTCCCTAATGGACACATTAAGTAGGGAGATAAAAACCTATCATTATGTCCTAGATTTAGCAAATGCATTCTTCAGTATCCTAATTGCTGAGGAATCGCAAGATCAATTTGCATTTACGTGGGGAGGCAGGCAGTGGACCTTTCAGGTCCTTCCACAGGGGTACATGCATTCACCAATGGATTGTCATAATCTAGTGGTGCGTGACCTGGCTGATTGGAGAAAACCTGATGATGTTAACCTATATCATTATATTGATGATCTCCTGCTAACATCCAACTCACTGGAGACAGTAGTGCAGGCAACAGATTCATTAACCACCTATTTACAACAGAGGGGATGGACTATAAATCCCCAAAAGGTGCAAGGTCTGGGCCTGTCTGTAAAATTCCTGGGGGTGGTTTGGTCAGGAAAGACCAAAGTACTACCCAGTGCTGTCATAGATGAGGTTCAGGCGTTCCCAGTCCCTACAACATCAAAGCAGCTGCAAGAGTTTCTAAGTATATTGGGTTACTGGCATTCCTTTATACCTCACCTAGCGCAGCTGCTAAGGCCACTATATAGGCTCACAAAAAAGGGGCAGCTATGGGAGTGGGGGAAAATAGAAAAGGATTCTTTCCAACAGGCAAAACTGGCACTTAAACAAGTCCAGGCATTAGGTATATTTGATCCTACGCTCCCAGCCAAGTTGGATGTTCACGTTACTCAAGACTGCTTTGGTTGGGGCCTGTGGCAACACCAGAGTTCTGTTTGGACCCCCATTGGTTTCTGGTCTCAGGTCTGGCATGGAGCAGAAGAAAGATACAGTATGATTGAAAAACAGTTATTGGCTGCTGTATGGGAATTGCTGAGTCACGGCCTGAACCTCTGATTGATCACCTGAGGTGAGCCATGAGTCAGCCAGAGGAGCACAGGTGAAGGCAATTCACCTGTGCTGCCGGAAGGGGGTGGAGCCAGGCTTCACCCCTCCTAGACCTATTTTAGTGCTGGCTACCAGTGGGAAGGATCTCTTCTGGAGATCGCCTCTATTGGTATTTTGTGGGTGAGCCCAGGATAAGGGTAAGCCTTCCATTTATTCTCTTTTGTTATCATAGTCTACTTTGCCTAACTTTCTTGTTTATTTTGTGATTATAATAGCCTAATATTCTTTGATTATACATCTGCCTATTCAGCATTACAGGCAGTAGAGCCAATAACTCAAACAGCTGAAGTTATAGTCAAGACCACTCTGATTCAGAGGTGGGTGAAAGATCTGACCCACCTTCCTAAGACAGGGGTGGCCCAAGCACAAACAGTGGCATGATGGGTTGCCTACCTCAGCCAAAGGAGTAGTCTGTCTTCATCACCCTTGAAATAAGAACTCCAGAAGATCCTAGGCCCAGTGACGTATCACAGTGATGCATCAAAAGAAATACTGGTCGCTCCACCAGAGAAGAGTCCTGTTCAGGAGGGAAAATATCCTATCCCTGAAGATGCCTGGTACACAGATGGGTCCAGCAAGGGCAACCCGAGCAAGTGGAGAGCAATAGCATACCATTCTTCCACCAAGACAATCTGGTTTGATGAGGGGGATGGTCAGAGCAAGCAATGGGCAGAACTGTGAGCTGGGTGGATGGTTATAACCAAGGAACCTGGTGATGGTATCCTGAACATCTACAGAGATAGTTGGGCTGTGTACTGGGGGCTCACTCTTTGGATTGCACAGTGGGCCACCCAGGACTATCCATGCCCAACTGATCTGGGGCAAAGACATGTAGTTAGAGATATGGAACACAGTCAAACAAAGGACTGTATGTATCTACCATGTTTCTTGGTCATCAGCCCCTACAGTCACTGGGAAACGATAAAGCCAACATGCTGGCCTGAGTTCGATGGATTGAGAATTCACCATCTGAGAACATTGCCCACTGGTTACATCAGAAGCTATGGCATGCTGGACAAAAGACAATGTGGGCAGCTGCTAAAGCATGGCGACTGCCCATACAACTACATGATATCCTCCAGGCATGCCAGGATTGTGAGGCTTGCTCCAAGATGAGACAGATCGTTGCTCGAAACAACAGCCCATCTTGCTAGAGGACACAATCCTCTCCAGTGATGGCAGGTTGATTACATCGGGCCTCCTTCCTCAGTCTGAAGGGGCAAGATATGCCCTGACATGCGTCGACACTGCAAGTGGGCTACTGCAGGCCTATCCAGTACTGAAAGCAAACCAGGCATATACCATCAAGGCGCTAACTAAACTGATGTCTGCCTACAGGACACTCAAGTCATTGAGAGCGACCAAGGGACTCATTTTACTGGTGCAATGATACAGCGCTGGGCGGAAGAAAATAACATCCAATGGCGATTCCACCTGCCATATAATCCGAACGGAGGCGGGCCTCATCAAATGTTTTAACGGTATTCTTAAGGATGCCCTGAAGACAGACTCCCAGTTCCTGCAGGCATGGATGAAAAGACTCTATGAAACCTTGCAGGACCTGAATGAAAGACCCAGAGACAGCAGACCCAGTGCTCTAATAATATTGCAGATAACATGGGCTACCCTGCTTAGGATTCAAACTATGGGTACTGACCATCAGGTAAGACCCCAGATTGGTTAAGAAAATAATCTTCTGTTCCCTGTCCCTGAGAATTTAGATCCAGGTACTCATAAAATAAAATGGCCTTGGAAGGTGCAGGTAGGACCCAAATGGTGTGGCCTACTTGCACCTTGGGGGAGACTGTTGAAGGTGGGAGGCTCAGTAGTCCCTCCAGTAATAGGTACATGGCCTTGTAGTCAACACTCTGATCTTTATTGCTAAAGGGACCCCCCATCATGTCCCTATGGGAGATCCGGATGCTGTAAGAGATGATTCTTCTACATCACTGTCTCAAAGCTTGCTGAGGACACGGATGAACAAGTCCAGGCAAGTCCTGAGCAAAGGTTGTGAAATCTTTTGTCTGGAGAACTTTGGACAACTCCTGGGCAAGGGTTGTGAAATCCTTTGTCTAGGGGACAAGATGGGCAAGGAGAGAGAGATGAGCTGCAGCTAAATGGCTGTGAAATGCCCTTTTGTCTGGCCTTATCTCAGGATGATGGCCATCTCAGAGGGTACTCAATGACTCTTGCTCAAGGCCCATCCTTGTCACATAGGCAGGAGAACAAGGAGGATAAAAGAGGAACCGAAAACCATGAGGGCAGGTTTCTGGCAACAGAATCCTCATGAAGATCATAGGATTCCTGACTATCAGATTCCTCACGAAGTGACACCTGCATGCTGACGAACTCTCCTGGGCCTGCTGCCTGAGCTCTGCTGCTTCCTCAAGGATTGGCTCTGTGACTGCCTCCGCTACCTGCTTGCTGGCCAAGGCTGGCCACACTGTTGCTCCCCCTTCCTGCTGCGTCTGCCTCAGATCTTCAAACAGTATGCAATGGGACCACTGCTGGATCCTGGTGGTGACTATCTCTGCTTTACGCAATTCTTGCATAATTCCTATCTTTTCTATCACCCTCCTTCCTTTCCCTGTCTCCCTGATTAGGTTTTGTAATAAACTGGTCAGACCAACATATGAACCATTGTTTCTTAATCTCACACCGGGTATACAGATATTAAAAGAACCTCATCTCCCTCCTACAAATTGGAGCAGGACAGACACCCACTTTGGTGCCTGATATTATTATGCAGCTGGAGACATCCAGCCAGAAGCTGTGGTACAGGCAGCCAGGATGTGCCTCAGTATAAATGGAAGTGTTGACCCAGCACAGAAATATGGCCTGTATCTTGCCCTGGAGAGCAGACCTTTCCTTCCTGGTACCTCTGAAACATTTGTATTATGAGTGAGTCTTTGAGTCTTCAGGACCACCAGAAGGAACAAAGAATCATCAAAATGTTTCTGCGTTACTGTCAGATCACGTCCAACAGCGGTGATGGTCTATGTGGGACTGATGGAACATAGCATGAACTGGCACCTCATGACTGCATGCCTCCATCGTCTAGCACTGGCCCATAAAAGAATATCAGTGTTCACTGATTGTCATTCATCTTGAATTGTACCAACATGTGTCATGATGGAAACTGTATAAGAGTCGCGTTATATTGGATTTCTGTATTAGGAAAAGCTTACCCTTTAGTCAACCTGATCATTGGTTCATGCTGTGAAGGGGTGGAATGTATGGGAACTGCTGAATCATGGCCTGAACCTGAGGTGAGCAATGAGTCAGCCACGGGAGCACAGGTGAAGGCAATTCACCTGTGCTGCTGGAAGGGGTGGAGCCTGGTTCCACCTCTCCTAGACCTATGTAAGAGCTGGCTGCCAGTGGGGAAGGATCTCTTCTGAAGATCCACTCCACTGGAATTTCCCAAGTGAGCCCAGGATACAGGTGAGTGTACCCATCTTTTCTGTTTCCTGCTTTGGTGTAACAACCATGTAGCCAAGCCCTCTGCTATACTATAACATCTGTATATTCATTAATTGTACACACATTAAATCCCTGTATTGAAGCTTTAACTAGAAAATAAAAATTTGTTCTTGTTCAGAGCATTTATTTATCTGAAGTTTTCCACACATTTTTTTCCATACAATAGTGAAATGATAGTAAGTTACACATGCTGAAATTCTGCATTACTGTCAACAGGCCATTCTAGTGCCTGACCACTCTCTGAGAGGAAAAAGTTCTTCCTCATGTCTAAGATATGCCTAAGTTATGTTATAACTTAACAATGTTTTTATCATTCTACCTTGAGCCAGATTGTGAACACTTGTAATATGCAATGCATTAACTCAGTTTTTCTTCTCAAAGATGCAAAGGCCTTTCTAGAAATAGAAAACAATATGAATAAATGAACAAGGAATGTAAATCCATCCACAAATTACACTTAAGTGAAAGCTGTTTGTTTCTTTTATGAATTGTATAGAAGTCCTGCAATTGTAAAGTAGAAGACTATATTATAGAATATTTTCAAAGAATATCTGGAAGGATAAAAACACGTACAGAAAGAAATTTGACAAACTTGCCTCTTCTTTAAATTTTAATCTGTGATATGTATCCCAAGATTTCATAAACATAGGAACTGTGAAACTGAAATAACCACATTTATAAACCTACTTGTACAGTAACTGTCTTGAAATTTATCTTAAACTGATTTTTCATTCTGGTTTCTGAATAATTTTTCCTGTTGGCCAAAAAAGCTTGATTGTTTTATCCACACAAAGTATTTTTCATTCTTTGAAAACCAATTGTTTCAGACTGAATCAACTTCTATGTTCTGAAATGAAGTATCGCAATTAAGGATAAGGGGCACTAGGCAATTTTTAGCAGTATAGTATTCTTATTTTAGTGTATGTTATTTTCTGAATTGAAATTCTTTCAGAGTTTTCCGTAAGTTTACCCATTTTCCAAATACTTTGGTAGATATAAGAAAAATATGGAAAAAGCAAAAACTGAACTTTCATGAGAACAAATTCCATGAAAAAAATTGCCTTCATTCTTCATAGTGTATTTGTGAATGATGCTGATATATTAAATGCTTGACAAAGTAAAGGGAAGAGAGAAGGAAGAATGAAAGTGAAATCCACTGAAGCTCTAATGTTTAAAAGCCATAAATCAGTTGCAGAAGATCATTGATTCTACGCAGAACCTATCACATGCCTCTCCACATCTGCTGAACTGATTTAAGTGTTAGCTAACAGCTCGATATTTTCTACTATCAACACACATTCTTTGGTTGTAAAAATTCTCAGCTTGCTTGAAGTCATTAGATATGTCATATTTAAGACCCACAGTAAACCTATCTAAATCTATCTGTTAGTCTTCCTTATAACAGCTCTAATAGGTGATACAGAGAAGCCACATGATAAGTGTATGGGGAAAATGGGCCACAGTACACTAATTCCTCTGAGTGCACAGTATTGATGTGTAGAAGAAACTTGACTGATCAGACTAAACTCTTTTATATAACTATAGGCCACGCAGTGTGGGCTAGCACTTCCTCAGTTTGAGCGTTAAACCAATGAAGAAGTGAGCAAGGAAAAAGTTCTGACAATCTAACAAGTCTTGCCCTGTATTTTTTATTTATTTAGTATTTTTGAAGAGGCAATCCAGAATTTACTCTTTACTCAAAACTGCTTGACTCTTTTATTGCACTAGCTTATGGCTGATTTTAGGTAAAAGTAATGGATTAAGAGACTGGTGGGACTAGTGGGCCTCAGGAAAGACTTCCAGTTTCTCTTTCTGGTTTAGTTATAAGATTCAAAAAATGATAAGCCTGTGACCATCCCCCCCTTTTCAAAACTGACATTTACCAAGTTGTTCATATAGCCACAAGTCTAAAAAGGAAAGACCAACAATTATAGCAGAAGTCAAAATTTTGTGACAGAACATAAAGCAAGATCAGTCCGATTACCAAGGAAGGCATACAACTGTCTACTAAAGCATGAGTGATGTGGTGTTGAAACTCTCATTAAACTACTGTAATTAAGTATTTTACATTGAATAATGTTCAAAATTAAAGTGTCCTCCCTGTAAAAATGCAGACATACTAAGGATGTGTACCACCATTAAATGGATGTTCTCTTTCTTAATACAGAAAACAAACAATAGTCTCTGAAAATTCTAATTATGAAAGAAATATTCACTCTAGCAAAAAATTCTATGTTGTCAGAGATACAGTAAAGCATATTTACAGGGTACTTGGTACAAAAATTAAATGTGGTATATGCTAAAATATTTTGATGAAGGGTAAGTTCTAAGTTAATTGTCTCAATTATGTTGTTAGTTCTGCTTATCTTCAGAGTTGCACTGAACAAATTATAACCTTGAACACAAAACTTAAGCGTCAATGGTCTTCGTGCATGTGTTGCATATTCCTCACAACATAAACAAAATCAGAATATATTTACATTTCTTTTAGTCTCATCATGGTTATAAAAAGTGTTCTTTTGTAGAAAAAAAAAAATTGGGAAGATTGTCGAAAGAAGTTCAGATGAGGAGATTGTCATTTTGCATAAAAAGTCTTTCCTTTGCATTTTGAAGGTGGATTCAGAACAGCCTCACTTTAGCATTTCTGGAATAATATTAACAGGACATACAGAAGATGAAAAATAAAAAAAAATTAAAAAAAAAAAAAATGCTGTCTTTGATGCTAAAGATTAGTAGAATTTTCTTAAATTGTTTTGAATAATGTTAACTATCAAAGACAAAAAGTGATCATTCACTTAGGTTCCTTACATTTTATTTATTAGAAGAAGAGATTTGTGATCAGCTGTGGTCAAGGAGAGAAAAGTTATTTCTTTTTCAGCACAAGAGTCCTGCTTTTTTCCTGATAGTTTATATGTAAAGTATTTTAACTGCTGTTACACTCATACAGAGTTAGATGAAGTGTTTAGCAGAACATAGGCAAACTGAGTTATGGCTGACAAAACTGAACCAGTTTCATTCCTCTGGTAGAAAGGGGATATGTCTTAATTTATGGCAAGGTATCATTGATGTTGTTCAGACATGCAAATAAATAATACGCTGTTGCTTATGAACACATTGTGAAAGTATGGTGAAGCATTGGAATTCCCATATGGAATATACTCCTCAAATGCAAGAGAGCAGATGTATCTGTATTTAAGTAATCATATAAATAATGAATAGATATATATATTTCAAAGAAAACACATTTTGGTTTTCATTAAAACATTTTAACTTTCCACAAATATGTATTCTATCTGGCCTTTGGGACATTTAATTTTATATTGTTAGTGTATCTACCATCAAAACAATTCTCCACAGCCTCCAAATACTGATGCAGACTAATTGTACTGATCAGTTTTCCAAAATGGACACAGACTGAATTAGCAAATACTTTTAAGTTCTTGCTCCCATACAGATGCGACCCCTGGATATTTTAGGGGAAGTGCTATATGCCTCAGGTACTTGACAGCCAGCCAGTCCATTTGCTATTGTACTACAGTCTAAAGAAATTCACACTGCCAACAGGCAAATCATTGTAAGTCACTATATCATACCAAAGACAACATCAGTAACTGACCACACTGCACAGACTGTGCTTATGCGCACTGGTGAAAGAGCATCTGTCACTGAAACTGATGCTTTCCACAAAGTAGATAGGTGAGATGAAAATATATATCCTAACAATATGAAACACAGAATGTGGTCTTCTTCAAAACAGGCCAATGATCATCTAGTTTCAAGCCACTTATTGTTATGTGCATGGTCACCAACCACTAGACCAGGCTGCCCAGAACCACATCCAGCCTGGCTTTGAATGCCTCCAGGGATGGGGCATCCACAACCTCCTTGGGCAACCTCTAGTGCATCACCACCCTCTGTGTGAAAAACTTCTTCCAAATATCTAACCTAAACCTCCCCTTTCTCAGTTTAAAACCATTCCCCCTTGTCCTATCACTATCCACCCATGTAAACAGCGGTTCCCCCTCCTGCTTATATGCTCCTTTCAAGTACTGGAAGACCACAGTGAACATGAAACATGTTCACTGAAGACATCACTAAGCTAGCAGAAACTAAGACTACACCAAAACATGAATACTGGAGTGGCGCATAATTTATTATGGATGTAGACACTTCTGCAGAGCCTTTTGTAGTCATACACAGAAAGATTCTTTACATGCATCAGGTAAATATGCCAAAGATCACAAAATGAAATTATACAGCAAATGCCAGGAGATCCGATACTTAATGAACAAAACTGGAAGTTGTTTTTTTAACATAATGTCATGGATTTATGATTTTTGGTTATCAGTATTCCACATCATAACATTATATAGTGCACTGGGACTGAAACTGTTAATGCTCCAGTTCCAGGCACCTGTCTGGAAGAGAAGAACAACTACATACCCCAGCGGGCTTTCCAGTCAGAGAGGAGATATAAACCCTGGCAAGGTTACCTGATGCGCTCTTCTTCATCTGTTCTCCTCCCTGCTGCTCAAGCGGACTGTGCATCTCACCTCAGCATTATGGTGAGGCCTTTCCACCTTTCAGACACTCTCATTATATTTGATTTATTAGCTTCAGTTCTAATTATATTGTATTATTGTGTGTTATCTTGCATTTTAATACTACATTTAGTAAATTAATTTATTTCCCCTCAGATTGTTGCCATTTTTTTTTAATTACTTTGGGGTCCCCTGTTTCCATTTTCCAGAGGCACAGAATTTGTGAAATCCCTCCACCCTGCTAGTCACAGAACCAGGCCAAACCAGCCCATAAACCGTTGACACATAATTTTTTGTCAAGTTTCTCTTTTGGAACAGCAGTTTTAATATCACCTTCCTCTAATATTTTAACCAGCAGAGATACTGACAAGTATTTTTAAGATAGCTCAGCATCCATTATTACACCAATTCATCTGTCACTGATTTCACCAAACTCAACCATATGGACTGAAATTTCACATGCAGGTGTCAGCTTCAGACCGTGGATTTTTAGAAAATAAATTAAAAGCAGTTTGGCAGTTTCTCAGAAAAGAAAACAAGTCCTTTCACTCATGTGAAATAATTCACGATCTACTGATTTTCTCCATAATTTCAGAGGGAAGTTCAAGCTTTTCCAAACCGAGAGATGAACCACACAGACTGGAACAGAAAGGATGACTGAGTTTCATTGGATACATACTTTCTGAAGCAGATCTCCCAGTCACACCCACATATAGTGCCTTGTGCCACATTACAAAGTATAGTAAGAGACAAACTGGATTGCTATCAGATAAAAAAATATCTGAAGACGTGCTCCAGAAATAAAGCAAATATTCTCCAAAAGGCAACAGTAATTCAGTAAGACCAGCAATTCTGAAGTAAAACTCCCAACTTTTGAACAGAATAGTCATTAGGTCCAACTACCTAACATATCTGTCATCATCAGCATGTGCTACTGCCAGTTACGCTACTTGCCATCAAGAGTTTGACTTTGTATTTTTTTTCTTGGGTTTTTGATATAGACTGACTGAGAAGAGACTGAAGAAAGCGAGCTGTCTACTAGAAGACTACAGAGAAAATGAGTAGGAAGAAATTGTGGGATTTTTCCTTACCACTTCATAAAGCCAGAAACTCCATAATTAAATCATAGAATCATTAAGGTTGGAAAAGATCTCTAACATCATCCAGTCCAACCGCCCACCTACCAACAATACTGCCCACTAAACCAAGTCCCTTCGTTATACATCTACCTTTTACTTAAACACCTCTAGATATAGTAACACTACTGCCTACCTGGGCAAACTGTTCCACTATATTACCACTGTTTTTGAGAATAAATTCTTCATAATATCCAACTCGAACCACCCTTGGTGCAACTTAAGGCCATTACCTCTCATCCTATCGCTAGATATGTAGGAGAAGGGGCTGATCTTCACCTCACCATAACATCCTTTCAGGCAGTTGTAGAGAGTGCTAAGGTCTCCTTGATTCTCCTCTTCTCCAGACTAAACAATCCCAGTTCCATCAGCCACTCCTCGTAAGTCTTATACTCCAGATCCTTCACTAGCTTCATTGCTTTGCTGTGGACATGCTCCAGGGCCTCAGTGTCTCTCTTGTATTGAAGGGTCCAAAACTGAGCACAGTACTCAAGGCGTACGTGGTGGTGGCACTCAAAAGACAGGCGAGAAACATCCCAACTTAAAATTCTGCGTGTTATTTATTACAGCCCAACACAGCATGAAGTGAGATACTATTCTTTGTTTGAAATTCTGCAGGATCCTTTCAGCATGTCAAAACACCATCAAGTGTTCAATAACGAAATAAGCTATAATTGCTCAAATTTTAAGTCTTCTTTTCATTTAAACACATAATTTTTTGCCAAAACAGCATTTGCATGATGTCTGCTGCATAAGCATCGTAGGCTGAACTATGAGAATTAAAAGGTAAAAATTAAAGTTACCCAACCAGCTCACTAACTCAATTAAGGACTTTGTGTAATAAAAATGATCCTAGGAGTAGGTTACTACTGAAAGGCCGTATCCAGAGTCAATCATAAAAGCAAAACGTGACTAGGTAAAAAATGATATTCTGGTTTGTAACGTTCCACAAAAATGTCAAGAAGTCACATTTTTAAATAGACCATGCTTGTCCACCAAAAACCCCCTGGTGACTTCTCTCAAGCCTTTCTAGCTAATTGCTTTTTGTTGTAAAACAGTCTATTTCTCTGATACTTAGAGTTTCTAGATCCACTATTATATCTTGCTTTAGAATGGGTTTTAAATACTACCAAATATTTAATAGTACTGCTTTTTAATTTGCCCAGTTGTGAAGGTCTTTACAACATTAAACATTTCCTAGTACAGAGACTGCAGTGAGATCAACTGAAACTTCTATCTCTATTAGCTGTCCTGCTATCCTGAGAAGTCTTTTTTTTTTTTTTTACCCTACTTTTGCACCATGACAGAAACCAACGAGCTTCTAAGTGCTTCACTCAAGTAGCCAGTGTCAGCAATTATTTTATTTACATTATTCTTTAAATATACAATTAAAAGATAGTACTTACTCACTCATTTGTTTGTATTCATCATAGATCTTCTCCTTTCTCCCTCTCACATCAACTCTTTAAGAAAGTAAAAACAATGTAGGCAAATTAATATTCCTCAGTGGAGGAAAACAAACCCATGCCAACAACCAGTTAGATTTTCACATCTGTCAAAAAAGATGACAGGACTCTTAACACATTTATTCATTATGAATACAAACTAACTTTTACAGCCCCAAAATAAGAAAGATGATTAACAACAACAAAGAGATGTTTTATGACACTTAAGCTTTAGAAATTTTGAAACATTGAAAAATTTTGAAAAGTGAGAATATTTTTAAAAAAAATTTGATTCTTTTGTGAAAGCTTTATTAAAAAGTAGAATTCATTAGGAAAAAAAGAAAATTGAAAGAGTATTTTATTACCTAAACTGGAAAGAAAAAGCAAAATATTTTTTAATTCCATCAACCTGAAAACAATTAAATAAAAAATCACTGAAACAAATCTACTTAAACAGTACAGATAAAGCACTTTATCTCTGATTAAAAAGAAAAGATAAACTTTTTCATTATGTTCATAAAATAATAAGACATAATTATGTAAACTAAAGATTAGGAAACAGCTATAAACCCCTACTATTTCAAATCAAGAAAAATTCATCTTCTTCACATTCCATAAGCCTCTACATTTTATGCTACTATGTATCTTAAAGAACAGCTGCAAGTTGTCATCTCTGGGGTTATTACAAATTGAAGCATCACATGCTCTAGATTAACCTGAATGAATTGCACACAGGTGTGAACATTTAACCTCAGGACAAAAGGAACCTCATGTTTTTCAAGATAAAGAATGTAATTTCAACTTTTTCTCTGCCCTGCATTTTAGTATTTGGCACTAACTTAGAAAAAATAAGTAGGACAAACATTTTCTTACTTTACCTCGTTATACATATGGTTAATTATGACATATTATGAAGATATTATTTATAACATTTTATAATAGATTTGTGCCACATAATTACAATAGACTATACGTATTTCATGTTTTAAAGCACATATGCATAGATTTGTATAAATTATATATACAGATCTATTATATAATACACAAAATACATGCATGTTTATACATCACATATATGATACACATAAACATATCATTTAATTTTTATTTGGAAAAAGAAAGTTCAAAGATTTATATGATAAAAAAATGATAAAACCTCATGGTATTCTAAATATGAACAAAATGCAAGCATTAATTATTCTCTCTACTGCTCAACAAAGGTTCTTCTCACTTGTAGGAAATGAAACAGAAAATTGTCATCTTTAGTATCCCAACACTTGCAATTGCTAAAATGTGTCATGGATTAAATAAGGAGATTATGATTTTTGTCTCAGCACAAAAGTGGTTTTCAGTGAATAAACAAAATAAATTTGGAGGAGGATGAACATAGCGGTTTCAGGTGAAGTAGGACTTTCTTACCTCTAAAATGCCATCTTACAGCTATTTATATACTACCAACAAAAGCCACACAATAATAAACAAGTTGCTATTTTAAAAGAGCAATGTTTTTATGACCTAATTTGGTTTATTGAAATGTCATGATTATTCATTATGAATAGAGTTAAACTCCATTATCAGAACCCAAAATTCACTACACATTAGTAGTAAAAGTTAGCATGGAAAGTAATACTTTCTGGCAGAATTTAGATATCTAAATTAAAAACTGCAGAATACATCTACCTAGTTGTTATTTAATTTGTGAGGCTAGCATATTCAGTAGGCACTTCAACTTCATTTAGTTACTTAGAGACCCAAAGTTTTGTAAAGATTTGTCAGTGGGTCAGTGCTTATCTTGTTATTGATCTCTAATTAGACTTTCTTCTATTTGGGATATATTTCAGAGGTACTGTGTAAAATAATGAATCAAGTATTGATAAAGCCACAGGAGTAGATCTTTTCTGCATGCAACCCTCTTCAATATAGAAGTACTTTCTTCTTGTGCTATTTGTGCAGCCACCTGAATCCTGTAGGGTTGTTTTTTTTTTTTGTTTGCTCGATTTCCAATGAAAGATTGAAAAGCTCTGCTAGAAAGACTGGAAGAGACGTCCCCTGCTGAGCTCCCAAATACTTTCTCTTCCATCTCTGAATTGAGGCTTTGGGTTACAGAGAATGAACTGTTTTTTCCAATTCTTAGAAGTACAAATCCAGCTTATTTTTAAATGAAAGGATGTAGTGCTTGTCTTCAGGAACATTGGGTACACAAGCTCTGAGAAAAAGAGTCCTTGAAGTGGGAGAAATTTAAGAGATTTTTTTTTTTTTTCAGTGTTTTCCACAGGCCATCTCATTGACTGTCTTTCTCTACTACTGTAAACTGAACCTGTGAATCATGTTCTGGTTTCTAACTCTTCAGAAAGTTTTCATAAGACACAAACTACTAAATGGTCCCATATTTTATTGTGGGATGAGATAAAAAAAAAAAAAAAAATTGATGTAATAGCATTTCTTCAGAGCATAAAATGGTCTCTAATTACGCATACTTGAAAGCAAAGTTCATGTAAAACTTACTACTATCTTTTCTTTCTTGCCTTTTTTTTTTTAATTTTAATAAATGCTCCTTGTATGGTTACACCATAGATACATATTTTTTTTCAACTAGTCTTACGATTGAAATACTTTCAGATAATATGATGTTGCGATTTGACCCAGTTAACAGCTAATTTCCACACAGACTTTTGCTTACTACCCAACTTGTAGTAGGATGGGGGAGAGAACTGGAGTGTGTTGAGAGAAAAAAATATTTACAAAGATATATGTTTATAAAACAAACAAAGCAAAACACAATTGCTAACCCGACCCACTAGTCCAAAAGCAGTGGCAGCCTCTCCAGCCCACTCCCCTCAGCTTTACAGTTTTTTCACTTAATATCATATGGTATGGAATATCCCTTTAACCAGGTTAGGTCTGCTGGTTCTATCCTCTCCCACTTCCTTGTGTCTTCCTAGGTACCCACTGGCAGGACAATATTAGTTAAAAACTGAAATTAAAAGTTAAAAATTGAAACATCTTGGCTCTATGCAGCACTGTTCAACAACAACTAAAACATTGGTGTGTTATCAACATTATTCTTCTCTTAAAGCCAAAACATAGCATCATACCAGCCACCATGAAGGAAATCAAGTCTATCCCCACAGAAACCAGGACATCTGAAGCTGACTGTTGTAACTGCGTAAGAAGAAACTATAAACATTATGTACTCTGAGATGACTTTTGCTGCAGAGATTAGCTTCTGAGCTAGTAAGGTAAGTCTGCACTGGCAGGGGATCTGGAGTAAAAAGGCCAACCAAAAAGCTCTTTTTAAGGCTTTTTTGAGGCTAGAAACAGCACTACACTTGTTCTGGGGACCTGGCAGCTTGTAGGCAGGCTCCTAGGTCACCAGGGGGTGGAGCTGGCACATTAGCAACATGGTTTAAACACCTGCCCAGAACCTTCACACCTGATAATAAGGTTTATTTTTTAAATAGCTTCAGGGAGACTGGAAGCTAGTTTCCACCCATGAAACACACCAGGTGAGTAACCACTGTTTCTGCTCACTGAAAAAGGGGAGGTCCAGTGAGTGAGCACAGCCCACATTTCCCATAGGATGCTATATCTGTGAGTGTGGGAGGTGGGTCTAATGGTGAGAATTGTAAGCTTTAGTCCCTCCTTGCTCAGGAGATCAGCTTTCCTTGGCAGTCTCTGAGACCATAGGCTGAAACATGGTCTCCACTAGACTCTTCACTAGACAGCAGGCTTATTCTAAGAAAACCATGGCAACCCAGATGGAGAGCTTGCTGAGAAATGTTGCTGTTCAGGTCTCTGGCTGTAGGGAGTGCTTGAGCTTGCTGCTACCTGGGGAGAGTAGCAGGGATTCCACCTGTATGAGGTGTGAGCAGGTGGATGAGCTGCTCAGCCTGGTGCTGGAGCTCAAGGATGAGGTGCAGAGACTTAGGACCATCAGGGAGTGTGAGTGGGAGATTGACTGGTGGAGTGACTAGCTGGCTCACCAGAGGAAATATACCCAGAAAGGTGGTGGGCCCCCTGCCCTGTTGCAGTCAGACAGACCTGAATGATGAGGAAGGTTGGAAGAGAGTCCCTACTCAGTGTCACAAGAGACACCCCTGCCTGCCTAGCCCACTTCCCCAGCTCCCTCTAAGCAACAGGTTCCAGTTGCTAGAAGTAGAAGGAGAGGTGAGTGGAAAGGTGATAGAGGAACTGCCTAGGAGAGAGCCTAGGGTGAGGCAGTCACCCGCACACCTTGAGATTGCCTCCGACAGGAAAGAAGGGTGGTCATGGTGGGTGACTCCTTTCTCTGAGGAATGGAGGGCCCCTTATGCAGACCTGACCAGGGCCATCCAGAAGTGTGCTGCTTTCCAGGGGCTCGGGACAGGGACATAACCAGGAAATTCCCTAAGCTGGTTAGGTCATCTGACTATTTTCCATTACTTGTAGTTCAGGTGGGCAGTGATGAAATTGCTCAGACAAGCCTATGAACTATGAAAAAAAATTTCAGGGGTTTAGGGCATTCAGTTCAAGGAGCAGGAGCTCAAGTGATCATCTGCTCTATACCTTCGGGGGTAGTGAGGGACACTGAGTGGGATCGGAAAGCATGAGCAATGAATAATTGTCTTGGAGGCTGGTGTTGAGCCAGAAACTTTGGGTTCTTAAATCATGGGGCAGTTTACTCAGCACCTGGCCTATTGTCTGTCCGTGGAACCCAGCTATCTCAAAGGGGGCAAGAAATACTAGCGCAGGAGCTAGCAGGGCTTGTTGAAAGAGCTTTAAGCTAGCTACGAAGGGTGAAGGGGACAAAACAGGCCTCACAAAAGATGAGCCTAGGGGAATGATGTTTAAACTGGGGATGAGGCAGATGACTCGACTGAAGTGCATCCATACCAACGCACGCAGCATGAGCAACCAGCAGGAAGAGCTGGAAGTGATTGTGAGTCAGGCTAATTATGACCTTGTTGCTATTACCAAAACATGGTGGGACCACTCCTATGACTGGAGTGCTGTGATAGATAGCTACAAGCTCTTCAGAAGGGATAGATGAGAAAAGAAGGGTGGTGGTGTGGCCCTTTATATTAAAGTCTGTTTTGATGTCGAAGAGCTTGGGGTTGGGAATGACAGAGTTGAGTGTCTATGAGTAAGGATCAGGGGGAAGGCCTGTAGGGGTGACATCTTGGTGGGGGTCTGTTATAGACCGCCTAATCAGGATGAAGATTTGGACGAAGCATTCTATGAGCAGCTCATGGAAGTCACGCGATTGCCAGCACTTGTTCTAATGGAAGACTTCAACTTCCCTGATATATGTTGGAAATATAATACAGCACAGAGGAAGCAATCCAGGAGGTTTCTAGTCGGTGTGGAAGATGGTTTCCTTACGCAACTTCCTTTCGCAAGGTAGGAGATCCTACCAGGGGTGGTGCCCTGCTAGACCTGGTCTTTGCTCACAGAGAAGGACTGGTGGGAGAAGTGAAGGTTGGGGACCATCTTGGGCAGAGCGACCATGGAATTCTAGAATTCTCTATTCTTGGAGATGACAAAAGAGTGGCCAGCAAAACTACTTTCTTGAACTTCCAGAGGGTGGACTTTGATCTCTTCAGGGTGCTTGTAGCACGTGTCCCTTAGGAGTTGCTTTTTAAGGGCAAAGGAGCCCAGGAAGCCTGGATGCTCCTCAAGATGGAAATCTTAAAGGCACAAGAACACGCTGTCCCCGAGTGCTGTAAGGCGAGCCGTAGGGGTAGACGACCGGTGTGGATGAGTTAGGAACTACTGAGACTCAGGGAGAAAAAGAGAGTCTACCTCCTCTGGAAGAAGGGACAGGCTTCTTGGGGAGATTACAAGGAAGTAGCTAAGGCATGTAGGGAGAAAGTTAGGAAGGCAAAAGCCCAACTTGAACTCAGATTGGCCACTGCAGTAAAAGACAATGACAAATCCTTTTATAAATATATCAATGGCGAAAGAAGAACTAGGGATAACTTTCATCTTATACTTGATGCAGCAGGGAATGTGGCCACTGAGGACAAGGAGAAGGCTAAGATCCTCAATGCCTTCTTTACATCTGCCTTTAATACCCAGGCCAGTTATCCTCTGGGCATTTTATGCCCTGATCTGGAAGTCTGGGATAATACTTGGAATATACCCCCGGTGATTCAGGTGGAGACAGTCAGAGAGCTCCTCCTCCATCTGGGCTGTCACAGGTCCATGGGACCAGATGGGCTGCACCCTTGGGTGCTGAGGGAGCTGGCGGGGGTGATTGCTGAGCTGCTCTTGGCCATCTATCAACACTCCTGGTTAACTGGAGAGGTCCCAGAGGATTGGAGGCTTGCTGATGTGACTCCCATCTTCAAGAAGGGCTGTAAGGAGGATCTGGGGAACTAAAGGCCTGTTAGCCTGACCTCAGTACTGGGGAAAGTAATGGAGCAAGTCATTTTGGGTGAGATTTCACAGCACATGTGTGGTGTTCAGGGGATCAGGCCCAGCCAGCACAGGTTCGTGACAGGCAGGTTGATCAACCTCATCTCCTACGACTGGGTGACAAGATTGGTAGATGAGGGAAGGGCTGTTAATGTAGTCTACCTAGACTTCAGCAAAGCCTTTGACACAGTCTCTCACAGAATTCTTCTGGGGAAACTGGCTGCCCATGCCTGGACAGGTACACCCTTATTTGTGTAAGAAACTGGCCAGAGGGCCATGCCCAACAGGTAGTGGTTAATGGAGTTAAGTCCAGCTGGTGACCCATTTCAAGTGGTGTCCCCCAGGGCTCGGTACTGGGGTATATAATCAATGAATATTAAGATGTTATAATTATGAAATAAACAAGAGAGTTTGACAAAGCAGACTATGAGAACAAAAAGAGAATAAATAGAAGGCTTACCCCTATCCTGGGCTTAGTCACAAAACCCTATCAGAGCCAATCTGCAGAAGAGATCCTTCCCCACTGGTAGCCAACTCTTAAATAGGTCTAGGAGGGGTGCAGCCAGGCTCCACCCCTTCCGGCAGCACAGGTGAATTGCTTTCACCTGTGCTCCTCTGGCTGACTCATGGCTCGCCTCAGGTGGTCAATCAGAGGTTCAGGCCGTGACTCAGCAGTTCCCATACATGGGGCCCATCTTGTTTAATATCTTTATTGATGACCTAGACGAAGGGATTGAGTGTACCCTCAGTATGTTTGCAGATGACACCAAGTTGGGAGGTGGTGTTGATCTACCTGAGGGTAGGGAGGCCCTGCAGAGGGAACTAGACAAGCTGGATTGCTGGGCTGAGCTGAATGGAATGAAGTTCAACAAGGCCAAGTGTCAGGTCCTGCACTTTGGTCACAACAACTCCATGCAGCGTTATAGGCTTGGGGATGAATGGCTGGATGATTGTGAAGAAGAGAAGGACCTGGGGGTTTTGGTTGATGCTCAGGTGAACATGAGCCGACAGCGTGCCCAGGTGGCCAAGAGGGCCAATGTCATCCTGGCCTGCATTAGAAATAGTGTGGTCAGTAGGAGCAGGGAGGTAACTGTCCCCCTCTACTCAGCACTAGTGTGGTCGCATCTCAAGTATTGTGTTCAGTTTTGGGCCCTTCACTACAAAAAAGACATTAAGGTCCTGAAACATGTCCAAAGAAGGGCAGCAAAACTGGTGAGGGATCCAGTTACAAGTCTCACAAGGAGCAGCTGAGGGAGCTGAGGGATTGTTTAGTCTGGAGAAGAGGAGGCTTGTGGGAGACCTCATTGCACTCTACAACTTCCTGAAGGGAGGTTGTGGTGAAGAGGGGTTTGGCCTCTTCTCCCAGGCAATGAACAGGACCCAGGGAAATGGCTGCAAGTTGTACCAGAGGAGGTTTAGGTTGGACACGAGGAAGAACTATTTCTCTCAGAGAGTGGTCAGGCACTGGAATGGCTGCCCAGGGAGGTGGTGGAGTCACCATCCCTGGTAGTGTTCAAGAGGTGTCTGGATGAGGAGCTGCGAGAGATGGTTTAGTTTGTGGTAGCAATGGTAATGAGAAGATGGTTGGACTAGATGATTTTATAGGTTGTTTCCAACCTTGTGATTCTATGATTTGTCAGTTTGAGCATTGGTATCACAAACACATATGATTGTAAGTGAAGTAAGTTCTTCACTAGATGATGGCAAGTTCCAGCTCACTAATGGGCTTGAGAGGAAAGGGAATGAGAAATAGTTGCTGCCATAGTTTTTTATAGTTTGGGGTACTACTTTCCTCTGTATACCTTGCTTGTAATTATATTCCAGCTCTTTAATGTCTAACGGCTTTTAACCTACTACAATCAACATGATATATTGCCTCACATTTTTGTCATTTTTTTTTTCTATGTTTGCAATGCATCTGATTCTAGATGGCCTAGTTTTTCCATTTAGTAGTTAGACAGGCATACTCTCTGTTTTGTAATTTTTTATTTGGCAATCTTAATGAATTGCTGCTCCTTCAAGCCTTTACAAATGTCTTCAACGTTTCTCTTGCAACACTGGACCTTGGAGTACTGAATAGTTTTCATTTCTTTGATAAAAACAGATTTTTGCATGTTGAAAAAATGGATACAGTAAGTTGATATTTTATTGTTGGCTATAATTCTTTTTCTAATAAGAAACAAAAATGGGAAGACAGTCTTCTCATGCAACCTAAACAAAGAAAAGTAAAAATTTGTTAGAGCAACAGAGGAAAAGACCAGAGAATGAAAGTGATCCCAAATCAAAGCCATCAACCACACAGATCATCAGAAAATCCTTTCATTAGTAAAATAAAGTCAAGAAGATCACACATATAAGTGGCTACTCACAATAATTGCACCAAGTATATAGCAAAATTTTGAAAGTGGTATGGTGAGGGAGAAATGAGTTTGCTGAAATCTATGATGATAATCTGCCTCAGTTCAGGGGCATTATGAGAAATGCTAGGAAAGATGTTTGGAGACTTAGCAGAGAAACAATGGCATATAGCATCATCTACTAATTGGAACAAAAATTGATTTTTCACAACTGAGAAATGAGTTCATCAGAAGAGAAGGAGTCTTAAAGAACCCTAGAGTCTTGAAAGTAAAATCAAAACACAATATCTGATCTGACATATTAAAAAGGAAGAGCTAGTAGAGAAATGTAAATGTTCTCACAATTAATTTAATCAAAATGACAAGTCAGGAAAGCAACTACTGCTGGAGAATTCAGAACAAATTTGAATGAGCCAAGAGCATATTTCCCAAGGTCAAAAAGAATATGATTACTAAATACTAAGCTCTTTTACACTGGCTTAGTTTATTTCTGTTGCTGTGTAAGCAGTGGCTGTTAGTTGAGTTGAAAATTTACTTCTGTAGTAGTGCAAGTAAACTGAGAGTTTGAAGTCAATGGAGGAAAAAAAATCCCTTCTGTGCTTGGCTTCATTCCACTTACAAAACAGACACGGCTCTCTTTGCCTGTCACTGCATACGCCTCCACACTCTCTTGCTTTAATACAAGTACATTAAACCCTCAGAGCTGATGTACTGTAAAGTTATCTTTTGTTACTCACATGTCTACCCACCCCTCAGCTTTCTGTCTTCTTGGTTGTCTTGGACAAATAAGTCATTCTCTCAGCAATTATGATCATGCAGTTTTCAGTTTTCATTGGTTGCTATTTTTCATTTATGTTCTAAAATAGTATTAGCCTCTTTCCACAAGGATAGTTTGGTTTATGTTTATGCATGAGCTTGTACATACCCACATATGCTGAGCTAAACAAGTTAACTCACTAGTTGTCATTTCCTAACTGAAGTATAATAAGAATCTCTAGAATCAGAATGCATCACAAAGCAGATGTCATAAATAAATGTGTTTATATAGAGAGGAAAAAATAGATCCAGAGAGACAGAAAGGCAATAGCTCTCCCAGTCTATTAATGTATTCAAAACCTCTTTTTTTTTCGTGTAACAAAAGTATTTTTGAGGGGACAGAGAGTTCCATTGCCCACAACACAATGGCCAAGAAGTGAAAAGTATTCTGGTTTAGTGAAAGACCTCTCTTTATCCCTTTTTCTAACTCACTGGGAGCCAAGTCAGTGGTTAAATTTCATAAAAATGCTAGCTCTAAAGCTACAAAAAATATTAGGTCAAATATTGTGAGCTGAAATGTTGAATTAAGACAGAGGGGAAAAAAAAAAATACTTTCAAAAACCTTGTGCATGGTAGGGGACTTACCTGAGCTGCATAGAACTCCAGTCTAGAATCAGATTTAAGAATTTGTATTTTATTTCATTTTGAAAAGCACATAACTAGGTAACTAGGTTTCGGGATTAAAAAGTTCAAATCAATCAATACTTACTGCAAAGTTATACAGGCCATAGAAAAAAAAAAAAATCAGGTGATTTTGACCTAGAGTCTTTCTTAGGCTGGGCAGTACAATGTTCACTTAACTTTCAAGGACTAAGTCACTATCCTAAGCACTTGCTCAGTACTACAATATATCTATCTCTAATTTTCCACTGTTTTAAGGAGAAATTTCATATTGGATGTGAGAAACTTGCACAACTACCTTTTCATCAGTTCCAATATTCTTCCACAAAATAAGCTTTGCATTTATTAAATGGCATTTTTCAATTAAATGAAAATAATATTGTGAAAAAAGACATCGAGTCTTTGAGTACTCATGACTGATAAAGCAGGAAGTGTGACTGTAAGGCAGATCTGAGGTTGAAACAATAGTTACTCGTGTGCTTCTGGTTTGCATAAAGTTCATAGTACTCATTCTTCTGTACTTTTGATGCATAGTGGTAAATTTCATATTTTATACAGAGGAATCACTAGAAATTTAGTTAATGTGTGCACTATGAAACAAAATCTAACTACTCTGCCTTCCTATAATGTCTTTCATTGTAAATTTTGCATGTCTATGCACAATGAAAGTGCTTAGTCTGTAATGTTTAGAATTGTTAGAAGACTTGAGAGGATTAATACACATAATTGCAATTTTCATCCTCTATCTCCATATCAGTTATCAAGATTACTAACTCCTGCCTGTGTCTAAAGGCACGTTATATCCAATGATCCTCATGGTATTAATTTTATAATTGCCTGAGTACTAAAAAAAAATGTTCTTTTGGCTCTATACTGCCCTGGAGAGCTTCAGAAGGATGGCTGATTTCCTGCTTTCCTCACCCACAAAGATTAAGCCAGCAGTTGTTCTCATAGCCTGTCCAAAAATTCAGTCCAGGATGCTCCAGGAATAACTCTTATCTCCCTCCCCAGCCCAGTGCTGCTTATCCATTATCCTTTCTCTCCTTTTCTCTGATATTTTATCTTTGAATCTTTAAATTATTTTCCAGAAAGTGAAACAGTTTGAAGGAAAAGCTGTGGAAGCATACTCCCACATGACAAGCTTGTCAGTAACCTGGTGATCAGCACTGCCTACTACATGGTAAGAGATTTAAGAGAGAAAATAAAAGCATCCACGCATCCATCCTACTGGTATTAAGGATGAAGGGAAAGGGTCAGAAGAAACACTGTGTATACTTTTAGCCATGTTTCTGAACAAACATGACAGCTGCCATGCTCTTTTATGAGAGCTGTGCCCTTGTGATAGTGTGTTCTGCATGCTCTCAGTACACTAACAGAATTCTATCCTTCAGGGGACCTGGTACAGGAAATACACTTTACTGGCTCTCATGATACTTATGTGAATGACAGTTGCCTGCCTCAGATGGGTATTTGATTCTGTAGGCTCTGGTATTCTTAGATACTATCTCGGTATCTTGTGCAAAAATACTGCCTTGAAGGATAAAGCATGAAACATTTAACTTCCCACTCTGAATATATCAATCCAGCTACACAAAAGTGCCTTGATAAGTTAAGTGTAGAAACTAAGAATGTAAACTTAATACAACTAATGACTGCTTGACAGAAGGTAGATGACATGTTGGTTAGAAGACTTTAAGATCTGCAGAGCTACATAGCAATTGCTTGTTCAAGGCAGCACTTCATGCTGACTCCTCTAGGGAAATAAGGAAGAAGTTGAGGAGAGACAGAGGCAAGTGAGAGGACTGTGGGCTCCCCCAGGGTGGCCTGGATTGCAGAAAGGCACAGGAAGCTGTGCGTGTATCCTGAGGGGCAAGGGAGCAATGGGAAAGGGTTCAAAAGAGATTTAAAATTTTCTCATCTCCATTTTCTATCAGTTTCATGGCAAAATACTTGTACAGTGTCATGCTTTTATCATGGCTATCATCATGCAATAACATTTCCTGGAAGAGAAATGTATCTCCAAGTCTTTCTTGAAACACCGTGGATCTCAGTGGTCCATGTTTAAATGATAAAACACGCAGAAAATTATTTACAATCTCTTGTCTTCCCAACCTACACCTGTCATGTAAATAGAAACCATGGTATGCTTGAGCATAAAAAAAAAAAAAAATCCTAAGAGCTCATCACATTTTATTCACCTTCTCTATTGAAGTATAAATGTTTCAGCAAAAATTGTCATCAATTTCTCTAAGCTTAGCCATCCACATAAGGAGACAGGAGGTTAAGTTTGATTATTAGAATACAAAACTAGAGATGCTGGGAGAGATCACTTTATAGGTAAAACTTTTTCTCATTGTGAGTGCCTGCTATACCAACAGTTTATCACTAGGACATGTTATGAAACTTCAGAAATTTCATTCTTCTGTCAAGCATTTTTGTGATATTGGAAAGATATCATAAAGCAAAAAGCTATACCTATGATAATGACGAGTTCATTGCAGAGTTTTCTAAAAAGTAAAATCCAGACATCTCCTAACTTGGTCACTGTCATAAACGACCATACATTGCACCTCTCACTGAATAGAAATCATTCCCTACCTGTATGACATTCTATAGTCTCCCTGGTCAGCTGGGTAAGCAGCTCAGTGCAGATTCCCAGATCATCAGCATGAATCTTTTTCACTGTAAATGTAGTTCATACTTCCATACAGGCAATACAAAGCATAAGGAATGCTAAACAGGATAACACTCCTAAAGAAGCTTAATGATTTTCTTATGTCACAAAAGAAAACATCAAAAACATCTGTATAGAACATTACAGCAAAAGTGAATGTAAAAGATGTGATACAGGAGAAAAGGGAAAATTATTTTGGGGTGCATTGTGTACTGGCTGAATGAGTTGTCTGAGGAACAGATATTACAAAACACATGATGCAATCACATCTCTAATGTTCCAGTGATCGTACTTTTCCTTTCCTTATTATTTGAGTTGAAATACTTAAAACGTAGGAAATAAAATCTCAAGGTTTTCTGTTCACCATTAACAAACAGCATTTCACAAAAGAATTGGAATGCTTACCACTAAAGCTGCCCTGAATCGTAATACTTGAAATGCCTGATTCATTTTTTCTTAAACTTAAGCCACATGGGCCAAATAAGGAAGAAATAACAAGTCATTATTTTTCTGTAAATAGCACATTTCTAACATATTGGTTCAACAACTTTGTTCATTATGCATGAAGTGAATTATCTCTTCGTGCATTTTGGTATCATCGTATTCTATTTTATTGCTGGCAGATTTGTACTGTACCACAATAAAATCAATAAATGCAACAATAAAATCATGCATCGCCATCTGCGTGTTCAAAACAATTTTATAGTGGATTTACTGCCTAAATCCTGCTTTGATAAATTCTTCTGGTGTGTCTAAAAATTATATATGTGTGTATATTGTATAACATAACATATAATGCATAATGTATATTTTATTTTATAAATTAATAATAGACTACATACTATTGAATCTATATTAATTATAGATTTTACTTAATAGATATGTATTTCATAGAATCATTGAATGGCTTGTATTGGAAGGGACCTCAAAGATCAAGTTCCAACCCCAACCACAGGAAAGTTTGCCAACTGCTAGATTGAGTACTAGATCAGATTGCCCAGAGCCCCATGCAGCCTGGCCTTGAACACACCAGGGATGAGGCACAACCCTGGCTTAAAATAAAATAAATACCTACAGAGAATCTTTTCCTCTTCCCCTTCATGTCTAAAAGCACCTCTCGTGTTATAGTGTGACACTTTTGTCTAATCAGAAAAAGGAAGGAACTGATCTCTTCTGCATTTGCAGGTGGTGCGAGACCTGCACAGGGATGAGACATGGAAAAGCAGACTAAACCCAAAAGAGTTCTGCCAACTTCAAATCTGCAGAAGATTGGTGCAAGGACGTTTGTGGGTAATTTTCTGTGTTCACCAGTAAAAAGATCAATACTAGTTAATTGTCTTAAAGCACTGCTAGGGAGACTAAATTTAGATAACAACAAAAGTTCTTGCACTTACAGGCTAGAGTGAAACTGGAACAGACTATCTAAGCAGTGTCCAGGATTCATCTACACAAATGTCTCTAAGAAAAGGTTGCATTAAGAAGTACTGACATGTTTGCTATACTCAGTCCTCTCTTAAGAGCTGGAGTGGGCTAGTTGTTCTACTGAGGTCCTTTATTGCCCTGCGCTTATGAATTCAGCAGTTAGCTTCACTGAAAAGAGCAAAAGAGTAGTCTCAAATTGTTCTATCCACACTTTCAGTTAAAACAAGAGAGGAAAAATATTTGTTCTTTCTTTTTCCCTTCCCCTCAATCTCTATATATCTCACAGCTCAGAATTTCCCAGCCCTCAGAGTAAGGGGCTGGGAGTAGAATGTCTTCTAAAATGATGTGACAAGAAATGCAGTAGCACTTCACAGGCAACAACTAGAATGAAAACTATCATTACAGGACAGTCTTGTACAGGCAGTATGAAATATTTCACATCTTACTGAAGGCTCATAGGACTGCAGCCCATGCCAGGGGTAAGGTGCATGTTTTACAATAGATATGTATATGCACAATGATAGAAACTTTTTTTTTTTTTTCCAAGTTCCAGCCATATTTCCAACATTAAGAAATAACTCTATCAATAATCTAAGTTCTCATGGTCTTCTCATCAGATAGACCTCGTCCATTAAGAAAACTGTATATCACTCCAGCGAACCATTACAAAACTGAAAATTAACATATTGTTTCAATATGATAATTTAAACTTATTTAGTGTTTGTAAGAAGAGTGTTTTCAATATATATATAAACAAGAATTTGGGGCACTATTTTCAAAATTGGTTTGCTAAATGCATGTGTATTTTTATTTTACCGTAAGCATCCTAAGATGTTCTTCTGATGTTGGACAATATGGAACTGCACATCTTGGCTCAAGCAGTACTCTGTTCTACACAGAGTTTGCTCCAGTGTCGAGTGAATCTGTGTTTCTCCAAAAGGAGAAAAGGCAGTTAAGTAACAAAATATGCTTTTTTACCTTGGTTTTGAAGACTTCATGCCTGATATGCTACATAAGAGACAGCTGCCACTTGAATGTAAGTAAAGCTGATGTAATAACTACCTGTAATGGTACATATCACTCTTAATTGGGGAAACTGTGTAGCAAAAATTTAATTTATACCTAATTAAACAGAAATTCAGTTCCTGGGGTGAGAGAATTATGTAAATTTCCTGTATAGGACAAATAATATAAGAACTATAACAACTTTGGTACCTTGTTCTTGTACAGCAGATGTACTAATTCACATTATATGCATATGACCAATCAGGTAAAGCATTTTAAATTAAAAGAAACCTTACTTTCCCAGGTTTATGATCAACATATCGATCATCATTATCTAAAGTATTAATTTCTCCTACTACGCAGTACAAAGCTGATCCAGAAACTATTTAATAACAATCATGCATAAACCTTAATCAGTATTTTAGCATCACATTTTTCAAATTTGTTTGTACTTTCACTGAGCATTACCAAAGTGATTGTAATTAATCTCCCAACTAAGATGGCTACTGAGGAAAACATACAATCTTATTTTTTGTTTGGGAGGTGGGAATATTTCATTAACTAGAACCATGGAGCTAATTACAGTAACTTTTGGGACTAACTTTTTTTCAGCCTGGAAGCTTTCCATCATCTTAAATGGAAATAGATTACCTTTGGGCATTAAACTGTACTTAATTCATGTAAATGGTTTATAAAGGAAAGAAAATACTCTTACTAGCCTCTCTTGCACTATACCATCATGTAACATATTTTATGACTTATTTTTAAAAACATATACAAGAATTGATCATATGATTCTTTTATGAATATTTGATAAGAAATCTTTAAAGGAAAAATAGAATATCGTGCCATATCACATAATCCTAACAGCCTTTTAATTGAGAGGGAGGAAGACAACTGAGATTATATTTTTCAGAATTACAAAAAAACTTTTATTTTTTTATTTTTAATTTTATCTGTTTGGTAGTTCCAAAGTATTGATGAAAACTCTAGCAGACTTTACTCTGGGATTTCACAGAAAAAAAATTTTTTTTAGAAATACATTACCAAAAGCCACAAACTGTTTAGTAAAACACCTTTTTTTTTATCCCCTATAACATCTGTTTAAAAAAAAAAAAAAAGACAGTTTTAAAAGACCCATACAAACTGCTGTATTACAGAAAATAACTTATTCTAATGGATTCATAGAGCATGCATTTAACATTAAGGGATAGTAGGAAGATATTTTGGTTATTGTGACATCATGTTTTCTCTTAATGCTGAAAAAATTACAAAGACTTAAATACTGAAAGATGGAAAAAACATCTCAAGTATTACACCTAAAAATATTTTGTTTGTAAATTTAGGTAGCTTGTCTAGCAATATTGTAATTTCCATGCTGGGGAAAAAAATATTTGAAATGCCAGTATGTAGGACAGCAACTATATTACAGCTGGTTATGAGTTAAAAACAAACATCGATTTGAGTATAAAAACTTTATCTTAATTATGGAGTTAATTAGCTACCTAGAAGTGTTAAGTAGTTCAGTGCTGAAGTAAATAATAATAATAATAAAAGGGCTTCCTTAAAAACTATGTACAGTTTATCATTTGTTTCAAAATGAAGTTTAAAAAGACGATTTTCAGATCACTGAACTTGTCTTTACTTTTTAAATATATAATTTGTTTTCTTGATTCTGAAGCGTCAGTGTGCTTAACAAAGAAATACATTGAACTGTAAACATTAAAAATACTCCATCTCCAAAAGGAACAGGCATATTAAGGAACAGCTTGCTATACCTATATCACAGAAGCACTAAGCCAATGAGAGCATTGCAGTTGCTCTTACTTGGGCCTGATTATAGTAAAAATAAATAAACCTAAAATTGACAGATCAGGAGAAGACTACAGCAGCTGGAACACATCCACTCCCTTCCTTTCAGCTCAGGCTCCCATTTAAACATCAGTACAATGCCATCAGTATTCATTCAGTTTTGCTCTGCGCTGTCTTCTATTCAAGGGTGTGAAGGAGCAAGTGGGCTGGAGCAGATTCGTGTGCTTGTGATTCAGGAGCACTGACTGTTTACAACATATTACAGAGAGACAAAGGTTTTTCAGATACTAGAACAATTTAAAACATTATCAATGCTTTTGAGGAAGTACAAAAAAAAAAAAAAAAAAAAGTATTAAGGTACCTTCTAGATCTTATCCTAAGCTTTCACTTTCTATTATTTTCAATTTCCTATAATTTTGTCTTAATTTACTCTTTTAAACTGAGCCAATTTCTCAGTGGCCCTCAGTAAGTATGCATTAAACAGATCTTTATATTTTCATCTATTCATTTTTTGTTGTTTGCTTTGTTGGATACGGTGTGTAAAGAGGTGCATAGGCAGTTTTCCAGACCACTGCAATTTTATGCAAAAACCTCATACTTCCCATCAATTGATCCTAACATTATACACACTAACAGAATCTGAAGGGCTTAGTAACTCCCAAATCTATCCTGTTAAGATTTTTACTGAATCATACCAGAGTTACACAGCAACAGCAAATTATAAATGCTGCAGAAAAGTTGCATAATTAATTAGGAGGTCAATATTTTCAAAATTAAAATGCCTCTTCTGTTCAGTATTATAGTTTTATAGATGCAATTTGTTAATATTGAAAAACTGAAGTTTGGCTTTTACTTTCCAATGGTAAAAAAGATCACCTGTTCTACAGCATCCACAGATGAAACAAAAAACTGATAAGTTAAATAATGGGGTTTTATTTTTTTCTTACAACAAACATTGGAAAATTTTGAAAATTAAGGCTATAACTGTGCCTCCAAAAAGTGTCAAGTTAGAAATCTTTGAGTTTCATTATCCTGGTGAGAAGGTATAAATTAATTTTGGTAAACAGAGGGAGATAGTTGAACTTAATTACATTTTAAATCTATTGTATATTCAATAACTGTTTGTTGTGAGATTAAACATTTAATGCTTTTTATTGACTGGTCTAAATACTTGGTTACTGCAAACTGGATAAGATTGCTCACTAGTCCACCACTACACTGTCTAAGTTACTCATTATCAACTGAACAATTCTACAATTAAACTAAGCCCTTTTGCCCACAAATAATTTCTGCTAAATTGTCTACTGCTGAAAAGACAAGACATTGATTTTAGAGAGCAACATTCTTTTAATCTCATTTACTTACAAAGTCAGTACTTTATTCAATGCATTATTGAGTTTAAAGATGATATATTCCAGTTGATGAAAAACATACAATTAGGTGAAGAAACCAGTGATTGTTGCTTGTATTCTCTATTGCTTTCATTTTTTATTCTATTAGAAGTCATTATCACTATTTTGCTTGTTTTCAATTATATTGTTCCCTAAGACAGAGAACATTAACACAATGTGAATAAAATACTGAGAATGATCCTTTGTGCGACTAAAGAATATGATTGTTAAGATTTGCCCTACCTATTTCCTAATTTGTAAGGATTCTGTCAGTCAGTAATGTCAAAGCAAATCCTTTAAAAATAGCCAGCCTGTAATAGCCAGCTTTGACAATATATTCATTGCTCTTCACAACGTACTATTCAGTGTCTTTATTTTCTTATGCAGCAACACAGAAGATTAATACTCTGGTATTTTGTTCATATTTCAAAGAGGAACCCTTCAAAAAGATTCAGTGAAATTCATATGGCTTTTAAGGTGTACTACTAATGGAAAGAGCCCATGTGTTCACAGCTGCTGCAGACAGCATGTCGAGTTTTAAGAACTCTTCTAGATAACAGAAGAGTCAAAACTACATCCTAAGAAAATTGATTATGTTGTGTTCTGCTGCCACTGTTCACACAGACCTGTAGAAGGCAATTATGGTGAAAACATTTTTTGTAATAAAAGCTTATCACCATACAATTGTTAACTTTTGGCTGATAAGGATACATAAAAAGTCTTGTACTGAATGAACTATATAGTGTGGTGGTTAATTGAATTAATATTTCTGAGTTCAGTTTACTTTCAGCACCTCAGTATAGTGCACAGTTGCACTATACTGTATCAAATTTGTTTCATTAATTCTGTCCCAATATACGTAATATTGAACAAGGATGTCCTGAAACAGTGGGGCTTTCAGTTCTTTCATTACTGTAAAATAGAAAAGTTTGCTTTTCAATATAGTAAAATTAACTTCAGAATTGTGGATTTAACTGGTCAACCCAACACATGTACCCTGACCAAAATATTTGCGTTAAACTGTCTCCTGTCTGTTCCAATTTCAGTTTTCTTCATTTTATAATTCTGTAGAAATCAGACTGTACTCTCCATACTAGAAAATATAAACATGACAAAAAGTAAACATAAGAAAATCTGTTATTTTATATCATGTCAAAATTTACTGTTATATTTTCTGCTACATATTCACTTGAAGAATTCCCTCTGCAAAATATGTATGGGATGTCAAAAAAGTAGATTCTGACTCCCATTAAGATTCATCACTTGCAAATCCCATCCTCAAAAGTTGTATCCATGTCATATTAGAAGAAGCAATAAAGACTACACTGACTCCAAAGATGCCAGAATAGCTCATTTATGAACTTATATACTTACTGGGATCAACTAAATGGGATCTTCAGTTTTCAACTGCAGAAAAAAAATGACAAAATGATCTGGCCAAAAATACATTTAAAATTCATAAAATACATTGTCATATAAAATTTATATGTTTTTATAATTTATAATTTATATGGATCACAGTGTGATCCAGGTATCAGGACAGTTACTCCAAATTAGCCAAGTCAGCGCTTAACACAGACAGATTGCTGTGGTATTCTCAGCTACCTATATTTGCTTATCACAGAAGCATCTCTGATCTGGGTATAACCCATTTTCTCATGCCCATGCATCTGTTTCTCTATTCCTTAAAAAATATTAGCAAATATTGATATTGATACTACAGTGCTGTTAGAAAACACATTTAATTTCCTGTATTTGAAATTTAAGATTATGAACAATCTTGTCTGTGAGGGGATAAAACAAGAATCCTTAATACCAGGGGATGTGAATTTTGAAGTTACTTGGCTCTTTTGTTTGTTGTAATTGTGAGCAATTTTAGTTTTTATAGATGACTGATAAGCCAAAGTAAAATAAAATGCAATTTTCAAATCAAGATTTTTCCTTAATAATTACACGTTTAGTGTAGTTCTTGAAAAGTACATATCAGAACTACTTTGTTTTTCATATTTTTTAAACTGTCTTGAATATTTTTAAACCTTCTCTGGAGATGCCATTTAGCAATATTTTTCATGAATTATGAACAAAATAGAAGAGAAGAACACCACTTGTTCTAAGTGTAGTAAGACAACTCTAAAAACATGTGACAACTAGTGGTGATAAATAATACTTTCAAATTTGATCCTACTGTATTTTAATTCATCAGAAACTTGAAAAATTAGTTTTGTGTGAAAGCTCAAATGATTTTAAAAACTATATTTTACTCTTCTAACATTGAAATGAAGTTTATTGCTGCTTGAAATACTTATGTGATCTTAAAGCAGCAACTAAAAAAAAATTGATCAAGTTCAACAAAAACCGTAGGCAAGTAGAAGACAGCAAAACATTTTTAACATACCATTGAAACAATAACACGATCTAGAAAAAGCAGACATCTTTTTGCACTCATTTATATCCCAATTGTTTTAATTGTCCCTTTGAAGTAAACTTTTCTACTTACAAAGAATTGTTATCAGATTTCTAATAATCAATCCCTAGACTACCGTTATTTTTGCAATAGAAAAACTGTAAATAAGTACTGCATTTTACATGCCAAGACTGCATTGTAGAGTTATAACATTAATGGCTGTTTCTACACAATTTTTAGGCATTCTCATGTTCATTTATAAGATAGATCAAATTAAATATATCATCACTACACATTCAAGAAGAGATTTTGTTTTTGCTGAACTCAATACAACAATTCTCTTACCTGCTTTTTTATTTGTTTGCTTGTTTTCCTCAGTGTCTCTAAGCTATTTTGGTAATACAAAAACTTGTATGAATAGATGAAATTATTCCCACTGTTGGGTGTTTTCATGCATCTATGAAAAATAACTGTTTTTCAGTTAACCTTTCATTTAGTTTTGCCAGTGATTTCTCCATAATGCTACTCAAAATCTCTTCCAATTTTATTTATCTAAAACGTTGTCACTTTTTCTACTCATTTTCCAAATCTAGTAAAATATACCTAATGACACCTTTTTAGAATATTGGGGTAGCTTCCATTATCCTTTTGCTATATTAAAAACCTAAGCTTTTAAACAGTCTGTTATTTAAAAATTACAGGTTTGATCTTTCGTCTAAGTAATTTAATACCTAGTGATGCTAAAGTGAAATACTCACAATTCAGAATGTTTAAAATAACCTTTAAGGATAAGAAACTATATTCACATAATAGCCTCTTGTGAAAGAATTTACAGGAGAGGTTTTCATCCATGAGAATTACCATTAATATCATCGAATACTCCAATTAAATTTTCTCTTGATATAATCACAATATTTTAGTATGTTAGGGGACTTTTTTTCTTTTAAACATGAATCATTCCTGCAAAATTGTTTCAGCCAATTTTCTTTTACTGTAATTGATTCTGTGCCTTGTTTAGGGATAAATAGCTTGCTGTTCTCCATGTGCCAAGCACAACAATTAGTTGGATATATTCATTATATAGCCAAAAATATATATATATATATATTTAAGAATATATAATACATTATTTTACTTTTATATAAAGTTTTTGAAAGCCTGGCCAGAAGACTCATCTTTTTGAATGGACAAGACACAGCTGTGTGACTACATAATGCGTGGTATTAGTAGCATAAACATTTGGATACAAAGAAGCACAAAGGAGAAGTTCTTACAGTACTGAATAAGAACTTTGCAGATTGTATTTATGTTTACAAAAAAAGCAATCAGTTGTTTTTTGTTGTTGTTGTTTCAGATGTTCCACCTGTTCCAAACACACTTTCCTCACTTTTTATATGGTCAAATAGACAAGTACTGATCCAGACCAAGGACATAGTTTGACAACAAATTTAGCAGCCAGCTGCTAATGAAAGAAAATATTTAAATCAAAAATCTACTGGAAGATAATTTGAAAAGAACATATGATTTTTTTATTCCTGTTTTACTGCTCTGATAGATGGCTTTGAAGCCTGGTGCTGTTGGAGTACAGAGAGGGGTAGAATTATCTGGCCAGGGGTGAGTAGCGAGGAGCAAAACTCCTTCTGTCAGTTGCTAGCCACTAGCTTATCTGTGACATCAAACAGCACAATAAATTAACTCCAGTAATGAATCATTTTGCCTTTCAGACTGGATTTTCTATTGCTTACATCTGGAAAACCTTTTATTTTATGTAAAACAGGTGCTAACTGCTACCAAATTTAATCGTACTTTAACTGTTACACTCACTGTGAACTGCAATAAGTATCTATACATGATGTAAGAAAGTGGAGATTTAAATTCAGTCATAAACACATGAACAGAACATTACGTGCATTCATCACTGTAGTTCATTCTTGCAGAACTTCAATCAAACTCTCAAATGTACTGATAATATTTTTCCACTTATATGAAAAGCTTTATTAAAAGCTCTTTTTTAAAAAATGCAAGCAACTCTTAATTACTGCAACATACTACCATATCAGGAGTCTTGACTTCTGCTAGCATCTGACTCTTTATATCAACTACTGCTTCAGAAGTGTATCACTAATTATTACAAATGATAAGGATTGTTTGGATTTAAAGTTTTGAACTAATCATACTCATCGTTTTGATGTTACCTTAAAATGAAAGTAGTACATTGTTTTCTTACTAAAATAACCAGCAATTCCAATAAATAATTCATTAACATAGTGCTCTCATTTGTTGATTTTGATTGCAGCCTTTTTGCCTATTTTCTCCAATAGATATATTCCATTTCATAGAAATGAAATAAAAAGGGTTGACAAAGTTATGACAAAGTATAGCTAAATGTATGGGTCACAAGTATTAAAGTCTTTTAAAAATGACACTAATTCCCGTTTTCTAGTAATGCTTTCTGATGAAATGATTATAGAGTTTCCCCTGAAACTGAGTTTTTCTTAATTCACTGAGCTGGCAAATGACTGCTTCAGGTCCTAATATATTTGGACTTATATATATATATAAGTCCAGTTTCATATTTACACATATTTATACCCAAAGAACCTTAGATGTTGATGATCTCAATTCAATTAGGACAGAACTTTGAACTTATGACATTCTAATATAATTTTTCCAAAGAATTTATTTGAATATGGTTTGCTATATTCTTGCTTACTGCTTCTATTGGGATAACTACATAAAATAAGATAGCATAAATACATAATACAACAGAAAATAAGGAAATAATGCAGAATATATTAAAGAAATTTCTTCTAATTTATTCCAAAATCTACGTGCGTTCAGTTAGAAGCAAAATACTCAATGTAGCTAAAGGGCTGAGTGAAAAAATGAGTAATTTTAAAATAACAAAACTACAAATATTATTCACTTTTATTATGCAGCACAACATTGTCAATTACAAATACATTCGCATAATATAAAACAAGAGCACAGATGATTTTTATTGATTTTAATTTGCAAATTAAGATGTGGAATTTGTGGAATAGATAATACATTGTTAGCTCTAATTGCAATCTGCATCTAAAGTAAATTAAAAAATGGATTGGTTTGTAATAAAAAGTCCTAATTCCATACTGTGCTCACTTCAGTCTCCTTTTCTGAAATGTAGGTCTCATTTTTCAGTTCAATACAAGCACAAGTACTGCACTATGGGATGCAGTTACCATCATAAGGATGGATACGGTGATGGTCAGGAACCTATTCTCTTAGGGAAAAGCATGGAAATGACGGAAAAGCACACATGGATTGTTAGACAGAGTTCTACAGTTAAGGCAATAGGAGATGTTTGATACTGATATGTGAGAATGTCATGGTTTTGTGATTTTTGTTTTTTTGGTATTCCACATCATAACACCATGTAGTGCACTGGGTGTTAAAGTGTTAATGCTCTAATTCCAAGTACCTGTCCCTGTACATCATGGAAGTCATGGGATCTGGCCCTTCCAGGTGGGGCGGTCTCTTACTGCATGGCAGCAGGTGCTGGAGGATGCTTTCCTAGCCATACCAAGTTTTTCAGGTTTGACTCAGTCTCAGGAACTCTCTCCTATTTTATTTGATTTATTAGTCTCAATTTCAATTAGATTGTATTATATTGTGTTACCTTGCATACCGATATCATTGTTAGTAAAATAAGTTTTCCTCCATAGATTGTTGCCACTGTTTCTGCTGGGTTTTTTTGGTTTTTTTTTTTTTTTTTTTTTTTTTTTTTTTTTTTTTTTTTTTTTTTTGCCCCCTTCCTTTAGCCCAGATCCCATCTCCCTACTCCCCTTCCTTCCCATTTTGTGGGGCTGGGAGGCAGGGGCCTACTGCCTCCCTGTGACAGACATAAATTGATCTAGTTAACTCTATGACTACTACTACTAGTAAATTCTGTAAAGAGTCTTTTTCTGCCACCATTTTTCATGTGGAACTGCTCTTTTTATTATGTACCCATTTGCACATATACATCCACTACTTCCACTCAGTCTAAACTCATTTAAACCATTTAAAATTCATTTAAAAAGAGACGCCACTTGGATCTGCAACACAGCTCTAGTGTCTGACAAATTTACTTTTAGGACACACTTAGCTAGCCCTGTTTTCAGAAGGTCTCCAGGAGACACTATGCTTTTTTTCCCCATTTCATTTTCAAACACTGGCACAAAGTTTGTTGATTTTCATGTTCCCTGTAGCATACAATATAGGATATTTCTCAAAAGAGACTTGCCTCTCTAGTAGTTGAGCTGTTATCTGTCAAAACAAAGCTGAAATATAAGTCTGGGAAAGCTGCATATGACACACTTATCCTCCAGCATTATACAAAAAAAAACACTTGGGGTTCATATGTATCCATCTGTGGTTGATTCCAGACCAGATGCCCCAATTCTTATTGGGTATATAGTTTTTTCCCCAAATGCCCAGAAAGTTCACATAGTAAGTGGTAATACTCGATCAAAGTGACTCAATCAAAGCCTAATATTACTACAAAATGCAAGATGCATTTCCGCTTACAAAACATTATCTAAAGATAGACACATCTGAGAGCAGAATTAATCTAACTCCAGAGAAGAACTGGAGATGCAGTTAATCCTCAGTTACCTTCTTATTATAACTGTTAGGGAAAACAGTTTTCCCTAATATTCATCTGAAAAAGTGAAGGGACTTTCATGAACTCCTAAAATCTTACAGATCGTATGGCAGATAACACCGTGCCTAGCAGCAATTGTTTTTTTTCTACTGCGAAGTAGTGAAGTAGCGAGCCCATTTAAGAAACAATATTATTTTCCATATATATTTTTTAAATGTAGACATTTGTCATGTGAGATATCATGTTCTGAAATGCAAGTTATCAGTAAAAACAACAGCATCAAGATACACTTGATGGAAAAGTATGTGAGGATAAGTAGAAAAGGTGACAAGAGAAGAGAGCTTCTCCATTAGAACAAAGATAGACAAGTCATTATTTCACAAGTATATATCTAACAGAACAAAAAGAAACAGAATAAGGAAAAAAGGAATGTCTAAAACGTTAAGTAGCACATACTTACAAACTAAAGTGTAAAGAAGAAATTAATTTCCTTCTGAAGTTAATTCAGAAACAACAAAAAAGCAGCTCTATATATTCGTTTCAGGCAGGCTATATATTTTCAAACTCTAAAGGAACAGCCTTCTACATCAATATTTCTTTTCTCTGCTCTTCTTCAACACTAACCAGGGTCTGATCATGTTACTTCTAATAGAGGGGGCATAACAGCTAACTGAAAAAAGTATACATTGGCCCTCTGTTTAAAGTATGACTGTTGAAATCTCATCTGATATCAAGATGTAAATCTTGCATGGCTTCACAGAATTACATTGAGTTTCCAGTATTAAACTTCCTTCCTATATTTTTGCCAGTCATCACAACTGAAATTAACTTTTTAAGAACGTGCTTTGTTATAGGAAAAAAGATCAAGATCCACACTGAAGGAAATAAGTCAGTTTTCAGAAGCTAGTTAGTGCAGACACGTCAAAAAAAGAGTAGACAATATTATGCTTGTGAATCTGTAGGTACATTAATTTGTTCTGCAATCAACAAAAATAGGTTTATCCCTTTTTTGTTTTTCAAATAAACATTAGAAGACTACTGAGATGAACTTCAGCTGTAGTATGTCATTTATTAGGAACTGTACTTTGACAGTATAGCATGTAGAGCAAGAGAGCACAATTGTAGAAATATTTTAAAACTTAAAAAGCTGTAATAAATTTGAAGCTTCGTTAGAAAGGTGTGGAGTTCATCTATGCCAAATTTATTAATCCCTAATCAAATACCTCACAATTGTATTAATATGAGGCAGAGATGCACGTTTTTTTTTTTACCTCTTAATTGATATTCTCGTACAACTTTATTTTAGTTTCATGGAATACTTTGTCTCTATTACAGATGCTTGCAGTCTCTAGAATTCTATAATGTTTGGAAACACGGCCATTCAATATTAAGCACTCAGATGTCCTAATATCACATTTGTTTTTTTGATAGGTCCCATAGAGAAATTAGTGCTCAGCTCTTCCCACAACTTGTAGTATTTATGAGAAAAATTATCTTGTATGACTGTATTAAAGTATTGTCTGCATATTCAGTTCAGGGGAAATCCAACACGTGATCAAATTTATCTTTTTCCAGACAGTAATAATTTGTGTTATTTGATTTTATTGCTTTCTGACTTGAGCTCTTATGGGTTGATCAAGTATAAAAAGGGCCAGATATGCCATCCATTTTCAAAGTTCATGATGTGCTACCTGTCATCACTAATCTGCTGAGGGCCAGACTTAGAACCAGGCCTTTTATGTAATGCCATTTTTGAAATGATGCTATGCTAGTTAAGAAAATGAAGAATATTAAGAATATTTTGATAGCGTATGTGAACTGTAAGACTGATACCACTTTTCAGAGTCTAAACTCAGTGAATTCATGGATGTAATTTTGTACAGCAGTATATTAAAAACATCTGTGTAGGAACCCTGTTATTACTTAACACCCACATGTTGTAAAGTAATAATAGAATTTGTGTTGAATCTTCTGTACACTGTTCAGAAAATTTACTCTACATCCTCCACTCTACCCTTTAAAAATTTAATCAAGCATCTGTCATTTCATATCCTTCTCAAAATCCTTTAATTTTGCTGCAAAGAATCCATATTATGTTCTGATTATTAGGAGAAACAGGTTGCACCTCAGATTAGTTTACCTCAGCGTAAATAATCTCTCAGTTAACATTTGAAAATAAATGCTCTGTATTTGCATGTACATGTTCAAGGGGGTCAGATTAAAAATATGAAGGGAAATAAAAATGAAGACGTTTTCCTGTGATTCCCTTCACTTTTATTCATGTGTATATATGAGCACAATTGAGATCCACAGTAATACTTTCTGGGGAACATGCCTGGAAACACTCGGTTATTTGATTAACCATTAACCAGAAGATTAGTCTGAGAGGCAAACTTAGACTGTTGTCTAAGGACTGTTCATGCCTCCTTGCTAAAATACTTTGCACCTCTTTGTGCAGCAAGGACTGGGTTCACATGGCTGCAGAGCCCTGCATTCTCATCATGATGGACATAGCTGTGACTGGGTGTAGTCACATTCTTCTCATGTAAATTTTCAGTACTCTTAAAACAGCAGTCATGTAAGAAAAGTCTCCCACTTCTCTATACACTATGCAGAAAAAGCAAGAAAATAATCTGCTGAAAACCATAATGATAATTTAGAAGTCAATGAGACTTAAGTACAAGCAGCTGTATTACTACAGTGGGTGACATGATCCAGATAGATGAACAAACACCTGCTACCCACCTCACAGCATATTGTTAGACATAATTAGTCAATGTTGAAAAGCACTTTAAAATTCACTGAAAAAAGGGCAAGTATTATTAATTTTTATTGTAATTATCATAATTATCTCTATTATTGTTATGGGATGCAGTGTGAGAACGCACAAGATTGCAGCTATGAGTGCTGTTGCTAGAAGATGCAAAATATTAATTTCCTTTTCAAGTTCTCTAACTGACAGCCATGCATACACCATCAATTTGACTACTGTCCTTGGTCCCACTTCACATATTTCGCACTGCACACATGACAGCTTGCAGCTGGGTTGTCTTTAACTCTTCCTGAAAAAAAGTTTACCAAAACCAAATATATGTTTTCTTAACACAGTCAGTATGTATAGGACCACCACAAGGAATGAATCCTACATGTTGTGACAGTCCTCTAAAAGCAGCACTACAATTCAGTGCTTTCAAAGACACTCATACCCCTCCCTGGAGCACTTACTTTGCTTTCTTCATACGGCTCTACAAAAACCATAATTCTACTGAAACCAGCACTCATTATTTCAGGCAATTTGGATCACTGATGAAGGGAGGAAAAAAAAAAAAAAGTATCATCACAGAAGGGACCGTTGAAGCCAGAAATGTTCTGAACATCAGAGACCATTTATGTGGGTTGAGGTTCCTGGAGCCTTCCTCTTGGCAAGACTATCATACCAGCTTTGCCCAGCCTGTCTTATTCTACAGGGTAGGAATATGTTGCCAGTTTTGCCAAGTCAAACATTAAATCTCCCTGTAGACCAAGTTGTTAATGATGATTGCCAGCTATAGATCTTGCACAGCTTGGCACACACAACCAGAACAGGACCTTTGGGACTATGACAAGGAAGCAGTTGTGGCAATGCTCAGCTTTCCTTATGTCTGACTGAGGACAGAGAGCAAGAAAGAGGGTGCAGAGAATAAAGACCATATCTTGGGGACAGACAAGTAACGACAACAGGCTAGAATAAGCAGGGCACAGCCTACACAGGAGAACCACATTTTCTGTAGCCAACAGTCTCCTATCACCAGCTCACCTGACTGTACAGCCAAACAGGTATCTTTTGTCCTCATATCCTGAGAAGGGCAAGTAATGGGGCTGCACAGTGGAGTTCATCTACTTAGTGTGAAAACACCAGTTATTCTTATATTCTAGTAAGCTGCACTGGAAGTGTGGTTGACATGTCACACGATTTGTTTGTCCTGAGCAGAATGACTTACTTCATATTTATCACTAAAGCAAGGGAAATATCTCTTCTACTAATCCATACAGCCTCAATCCCCATAAACCACTGTTTTCCTTATAATCTAACATCTTTCTTCTCAAAGACCTACTGTCTAATAGTATTAAGTATTGTTATTAAACGATTTTTTCCAATTGGTTAGTATATTATAATTCCGGGCATTTCATGACTCACATATTTTTTTCTAGAAATCATAAATTACGTTATTTCAAAAAAAGATTCAATTTATTTTGTAACAAGGCTATAAAAATACTTGTCCTCTATTGCACAACACTGTGTTTGTTACTGGGCTAGCAAATGAACAACAGTATATTTGTTGTTTTATATTTGTTGTATGTACATATATACATTGGGAATATAAGTAATGTGGGAGGATCTACCACAGTTATATTACAGGAAATGTTATGTACCCACTGTACCTAAAAGTAGCTATGGTTAAAGGTTACCTGCTACATTTTCCCCTCAACTGCTTCAATAAAAATGACAGATACATTACCAATTAAGTTATCCAAATTATTTTAAAATATGTTTTGTTGGTTTTCACTACCATAGAATCAAAGAACAGGTTGGTTTGAAAGAGACATTAAAGACCTAGTTCCACCCCCACTGCCATGAACAGAGACAACTTCCACTAGACTATGTTGCTCAAAGCCCTGTCCAGCCTGGTATTGAACACTTACAGAGATGAAGCATCCACAACATCTCTGGACAACCTGTTCCAGTGCCTCATAACCCTCTGAGTAAAAAAAAAAAATAAAATTCTTGATGTCTAATCTGAATCTCTCCTCTTCTAGTTTAAAGCTACTATCGCTTCTCCTATCACAAGTCTTTCTGACAAAGTGGTCCTCTCCTGCTTTCTTGTAGACCCTCTTTAGGTACTGAAAATCCACTATGAGGCCTTCTCAGAGCCTTCTATTCTACTGACTGAACAACCTTAACTCCCTTAGTATTTGAGGTATTAACAAATCTCAGATCATCTAACCATTACAGTTCCTCCTATTGTTTCTGTAGCAGATACTCCTGATTTGCCAGTTCGTCTCAATTACTATTATTAATATTATAATAATATGAATATTAACTATATTAATAATATTTTTAGTTTCACTTTAAAAAGATTCCAAAGTGTATTTCTCTTTCTATCATTAAGTTTATTGGAGAGAAGTCTTGAAGTCCAGATTCAACAGTATTCTTTGTTGTTTTTGTTTTGTTTCGGTTTCGGTATTCAAAACCGTCCATTTTCATTTGCTGGCTAATCCATTTCTCTCTCCTGAAATAGAAGCTAATATCTTTGCCATGATATGGACCTCGCTGATAGAAAAAGAAAAGCTAATTAAATAATGCAAAAAAAAAAAAAAAAAAAAAAAAAAAAAACTTCACTGTTTCTTAAACTTATTTTTCAGTTAAATACCTTTAAATATAACATAAACAAAACTCCGTGACAAATTTATCATCTGCCATAATGCATTATTTATATTAATATACTTTAAGTGTAAGGTATGTGAGAAAAGTGAGATAGTTAATTTTCTTCACAGACATTACAGGTATATACATTTAAATAAACAAATTTCTAAGAGACATTCATTCTTAATGCATTACATTCACCGATAAATGTCAAAACAAAATAATGCCTGACATTGTTATTTCAACAGAACATTGCTAAATCCTTAAATTGAAAATCCAAGTTTTGTTAGATTTTTTATTATTATTATTATTTTTACCACAAGTCCTCTATATCAACTTACATATTAAAATTTATGAAAATAGGTCAATCCATATCAATTCAGACATACAGGTCACATATTTCCTTCAACACGCATAGCTGAAAGGAACTTCAAAATTAATAGCAAATGAATCTGAACCTGTTACAATCTTTATTATAAAGGAATAGATGGACATAAAATTGAACTTTGAAGACAACAGCTGTCTTCAACAACATTTTGGGAAACCTGAGTTTAATTTGATTTCAAGGGAAATCTAAATTAAATTTTAATCTATTGTTATTTAGTTTGACAATTGATTGTCAGAATATTATACTGTAAGTCATGGATCTTTCAGGTGACATCTCAACATTTTAGGTATTACATCAGATGCTTCCTTTGCTGGTATACCAGAGTTGTTTCATTCTCTCACACCCCCTGGATGCACAGGAATAAAAGGAAATTAACAGATCATTTTTTTTCATTAGAAGAACCTATACTTCTAGCCTGTTTTCCATAAAACTACATCATAATGAAAGATGTATGTTTTGTGATGCTCTTTTAACTAAAATTTTCAATACAGTCCAGACTATAAGGCAAGTTACATGACAAATAGTTGTGTGTCTATTCAGCAGAAAATACTATTTAAATTCTTCTGTTATGCAAGATCAACAACATTTTAGCCAATTCACATAATTAAAAAACAACCACAGGCCTTCCCTAACTTAAGAGTAGATCTGTGCTAGCTTAGCATTTACCCAAGGGCAAAATTATTTCTCAAAAGCCCTTCCAGTCATCCTACATCTGTGTATTTGCTAATGTTTGAGTAATATTTAGGCAAAATATGTTGAACCTGCATTCATCTTTCTGACAGTGCCATATTCTCCTTTCAAATCTCTCAGACTTTTACTGATAAAGATACTGATTAATAGAAGATTAGGTGCTTTTTTAATCTCAGAAACAAGCAGTTTTTCAGAAAATACCAGGCACAAAACAGCACAAAAATGGGGCAGTTATTTAGAAAACCTAGTCTATTAAGTCCGATATTAATATAATAATGTAGATAGTAACTAATATAGAACATATGAACAGAATGGTCTTCTAACATTGCTTAGAATGACCAACTTGAACAGAGATTTTTCAGCCACCTCAGAACAAAGCACAATATTTTTCTACCCCCCCTTTTCTAATAAGGATGTAGTTATATAAATAAATAGTGTATATAAATATATATATTAATTAATTTTCAATTTCCCTTAAAAAGTAAAAGCACTAAATGGATTCAAGGCAAGCAAATATTTATAGCTATGACTTGCAAGTTAGCTTCCATTTATGTATTTTATGGATCATAAGCTGTAGAAGTTGTATAGGTAAGCTATCCCACAAACAGTTAATACCTTTATCTGTGATAACCTACTTGTTTTTTGTATTTTTCAGGAACTAGTGTCACGGATTTGACCAGATCAATCTATGTCCGTGACAGGGGCGACAGGCCTCTGCCCTCCCCCCCACCCCAGTCCCACAAAAATGGGAAGGAAGGAAGGGAGGAAAAGAACAGTGGCAACAATCTATGGAGGAAAACTTATTTTACTATAATATTGGAATACAAGATAACACAATATATACAATTTAATTGAAATTGAGATTAATAAATCAGACAAGATAAGAGAGAGAGAGTTCCCGGGACCGAGTCAAACCTGAAAAGGTTGGAACGGCCAGGAAAGCACCTCCAGCACCCACTGCCAGGCAGCAAGGGAGCGCCCCCCCCCCACCCGGAAGGGCCAGATCCCGTGACTGCTGTAATGTACAGGGATAGGTACCTGGGATTGGGGCAGTGACACTTTAATGCCCCATACACTACATGATGTTTTGATGTGGAATACTGAAATCAAAAAAAAAAAAAAAAAAAAAAAAAAATAGAACCATGACAACTAGTTAGATTACTGATATAACTGGTGCTTTTCTGATGTAAATATATAAGGAAAAAGCAGCTGCTGAGTTATTTGAAACATCTTTAAAAGAGAAAACGAAATAAGGAAAAAGGTGAGATACCACATTATGAAAAATATAAAAATAACTTGATAAGCAATCTTTAAAATGACAATTAGATCCCAAGATTCTTCAAACCTTATTTAATTTACATATCATTCATTGTCCATCTGTTGCATTTCCAGCTTTTCTTTGCCATCTGGTTTTCTGATGCTGAATCCACTGCACAAGTTTCTCTACATATAAGGCCTCTAAACTGTAACTGATTTAAGTGATTTATTAAAATCTATTATAAAATAAATATGGTTGGGCTTTTTTGGGGCAGTAGTTACACGCTCTAATTCACCTGCGTAGCTTATAATGACTGGAAAGATGACTTCAAAAAAGAATAAAGAGCCAAAGGACATATCCAGAGAAATCTCACAGCAGTTCAGAAGAACACAGATATTGAGAGGAATATATGATAGAGAGGAAACCTGATGAACCGAGAATGTGTGACACCATGCTACAGGGGAAGCAGTAGCAGCTGCTGCATGTTAAACAGCACTTTACTTTGCAATTGGTCCTAATAATTTTAACAGGATAGGCTTCACTTCATTGGTGCTTCATATTCTGTCCTTTGTAACATATCCAGCAATTTGGCCTCTTCACACACCCTGGGACTCTTAGACTGTTGCAGTTGCTCATCTGTTCTGATTTTTGTCTTTAACTGTTCCATGCTTCTCCCAACAGACACTCCAACTCTGTCAATTCAACAGCTGCTACACACACTTCTATTTCTGGCAGAGTACACCAATGGTTTCAAGAGGATTACTTGAAGGGTAGGTAGGTCAGAATCTACAGTTCTATAAAATATAGCACATTTGATCCTACGTGATCTTCACAGGTTGGGCTAAAAACACTGTTCTTGATTCAGTGGATTCTGAAAATATACCCTTGTTTTGATCACTATATTTTCAGGCTGATTAAACAGATCGTTCTTATGATTTTACTCATCGTAAATGAGGGGAAGGCACTCACTGTAGAAATGGCATAATATGCATTAATTGCCTGGCTGGGTATGTAAATAGGTGATAGAATAGTGGATGAAATGGCAGCCTGCTTTCTAGGATTTCAAGTGAAAATGAAGCTTTTTATCTTTGAATTCAGAGCAACACAACACTGGACTGGTAGATAGCTATCTGCTATAAATAAAACTCCAGAGAGAAAGAAAAAATTATTATAAAGATTAAACTGTTCAGAGTTTTCACAGAAAAAAAAAAAAAAAAGAAATATTCAGATATCACAGAACTTAGACATCACTAAATTTTCTCACTGTTAGGCCAACTAGGAAATTCTACAGTTTGTGAAAAGTCCAGAATCAGAGAAAAACAGCTTTGAAGTGAGAAATATGAGACAGGGGCTATTATTTTTATATTCAGTCTAAATAACACAAGTAGATTAGGTTGGAATAAATTCTTATGTCCGTATCTAGATATACATACGTACGTATGTATATCATATGTATCTAGATATACAAAATAATGATCATTTATAAAGGTACATACAGTCTTCAGGTTTAATTTTACCAAACAGATACAGTCCATCATCTAAGCATATTTCTTCACCTACTTAGAATAAGTGGTGCTGCTAGCCGAGCTCGAGCCATGATTTTTCTCTGCTTTTCCCATTCTTCACTACAATACTTCTGTGCCTCTATCAGAAGAAATTAAGTTCTTGTACTACTTAAACTTCAAGACCAGAATTCTGCCTAGGATATCTGTGGTTTACAATGTGATGTGAAATGCAAAGTCAAGGCATATTTTGACCCCAAATCTTCTTTGAACACATTAACCCATTCAAATTCTTCCCTGAGAGTACTCCAGGTCCAATGCAACAAATGAAACAAATCTGAAGCAATATCAGATATGAGCAAAGAATTTCATGAAGTTCTTCATGAAATTAAGGAAGTGATTAATGGAATATCAGTTTCATTCTCAAAGTACACACCTTACTTAGAAGCTTGTCACAGCATAAGGCAAAAAGTTTTCAAATGTTCTCAAGGACACATTCAGATCTCTGCCCTCCATTCCACTGTCACTGAAAAAGTGCCGCTACTAAAAAAAAAAACAAAAACAAACAAACAAAAAAAACAACACTCTTTCTCCTCATCACTGCAGTATCTCACTGATCAATTCTACTTAAATGTCTCAAACAAAGTTAAAACTGTTTATTTCTAACAATTTCCAGTCCTAAAGAAAGTGTTTCTGGTAAGTAATATTAATTACCAAAAGACTACATCCAGCTCAATTTTGTTATATTACTTAGCCCTTTCTCAGTAATCCAGACTTTCAAATCAGTAGATTATTCTGTATGAATTTAAAAAAAAATTAAAAAAAAAAAAAAAAAAAAAAAAAAAAAGCACAGCAAGAAAGCTCAGCTTGTTGGAGCTTTTTTCCTCCTCTGATTTCTTTCGGGTAAAAAAAAGAAATGCATAGCTTACAGCAATGTGGAAATCCACACAAATGTTAAAGCACAGTTTTCGGCAGTATTTAGATAATTTTTAGATATTTCAGATACTTTTTTTTTTTAGATATTTTCTTATTTACAGGTTACAAATCAGATAAGTATATAACATTCTAAATAGCTCCAGGAAAGCAGTAAATATCCTATGACAACGTCTTTAATGAAGAGACTGTGGCACTTAAAAACACAGAAACCTTGACAGAGTAACATGAATTTGAGCTTACCCATTTTTCAGCTGGGCTGAATGCAAATTTGTTGTTATGTCAGTCAGATGGCTACAGCATGCCTGGAGTATTTAGTCAAATCACAGAGATTGAAGTTGTAACCAACCATTTTATCCAACCCTCCTGCCCAGATACTCCTCCCAGGTACACATCCCCTACAAACACCCTGAGGATACACTCTATTCCATCACCCAAATTATGAAGACCTTGAAAAGTACTGTATGAATATTAACATCTAGCACACAACTAGTCATTGGCTTTCAGTGAGAATTCATGCTACCAATCACTACACTCTGGGCACAGCCATTAAGACTTTTCAAACCACCTCACTGTCAGCCCATCCCTTACCATTTTTACTATGAGAATCTCAAAGGAGACAGTGTTCATAGAACAGACAAAAAAAGTTGTTGGTCAAAGTAATTGTGGAAGATTGATTACCAGTTACTGGCACTGTCATGAGATGAAGCAGAGGAGGCAAGAGCAGAACAAGCTAGTTAGAGAAGCCTGCTCTTGACTGCTTTGTAGCAGTGGCAGCTCTCCATATTTGTTGGCACCCTTGTCAGAAGCTCGCCACCCATTTGACTTGAGGAGCTGCAGGATCATCTCATAAGCAGGCTCTTCCTTCACTGACACTGGAATAGATTCTGACACAGAGCTGCATTTGCAGGACTCACAACTCAAGGCAGGTGATGACATGCTACCAGAAAGAAAAGGTGAGAAGCATGAGGTAGGCAGAAAGAAGAAGCAAAGTCCAGTCTGCTGCAAAAGAAGCAAGTTTTTCACCCTGCCTTCTCCTCACATGGACTTCCAAGGCCAAGGTTGCCACTTCACAGTGGCCCAGACATTACTCTCACAGCTGCTTATGCCCAGGGACATATTAGCAAAAAAAGCCACTCATGGATCTCACTGTGTTCAAAAATGGCAGGGTAGAGAACCTGCCCATCCCAGGTACTCCATAGTTGTTGATGGCCCAGGATTGAGGTGCAGAAAGAGCTTCTATTTAGAATACAATCATAGAATCACCAAGGTTGGAAGACACTCAAGATCATCTAGTTCAACCATCCACCTACCAGCAGTATTTCCCTACTAAACCATGTCCCTTAATATAACATCTAAACTTCTCTTGAACACCTTCAGGGTTGGTGACTCAACCACCTCTGTATGCAGGCTGTTCCAGCACCTGACCACTATTTCAGAGAATAGGTAATTCCCTAATATCCAACCTAACCTCCTCCAGGGCAATGTGAGGCCACTCCTTCTAGCCCTATCTCTACTTACACAGGAAAAGATAATCCCCACTTCTCCACAAACCCCCTTTCAGGCAGTTGTGGAAAGTGGTGAAGTCACCCCTGAGCCTCCTCTTCTCCAGACTGAGCAATCCCAGTTTCCTCAGCTGCTCCTCGTAGGACTTGTGCTCCAGACCACTCATCAGCTTTATTACTTTTCTCTGAGCATGCTGCAGCACCTCACTGTCTTTTTTGGGCTCAAAATTGATGCAGTACAAGGTGCAACCTCTCCAGGGATCCCCTAGTTGTTAGGTAAACACTACGTGATTTCTCTCAAGATCATCTGTTTCGTAACCTTCCCAGCACTAAAAGGCCAACAGGCCTGTAATTACCTGGATCCTCCTTACAATCCTTCTTGTGGATGGAAATCACACTAGTAAGCCTTAAGTCCTCTGGGACCTCTCCCAATGAGAGAGTCTTTATTTTCAGTGGTCACACATTCCTCACTGCACCCAGTCAAGGATAGAGACTTTCCTTAGTCCTTGTTTTACTGGCAATATATTTGTAAGAAAGTTTTTATTCTTGTAATGCTATAAATATGACAGAAATTACAGCAATAATAGCAGAGTAGCACAATCCTAAGATACAGCAGATGAGAACAAGCCAAAAGGCAGCAGCCACAGACACACAAACAAAGGAAAAAAAAATTTGCTAACCTCTAGAAAAACCACAGGTAGGCAGGGATCTCCAACAAGATACCCTCATCTCCACTGCCAATCCTTAAATGAGATCTGAGAAGAGGTGGATCCTGGCTCCACCCCTTCTGGTCACTCAGCTGCATTGCTTGCACCTTAGCTCCCCTGGGTTGGTCCTGCCTTCCCACCAGGTACTCAATCACTGTGTCAGGCCATGACTTAGTATTTTCACTACAGTTCACTTCTATTGCTGTGACCAGGTTGAATTCAAGCTGGGCTTTTGCCTTTCTAATTTTCTCCCTGCATCTCCTAACTTATTTGTAATCTCCCCGAGTTGCCTGTCCCTTCTTCCACAGGAGGTTGACTCTCTTTTTCTCCTGGAGCCTCAGAAAAAGTTCCCTATTCATCCACATCTGTCTTCTTCCCCAACAGATCATCCTATGGCACAGGGGGACAGCCTGCTTCTGCACTTCTAAGTTGTCATTCTTGAGGAGTGTCCAGCATTTCTGGACCTGTTAACCCTTCAGGACTAACTTTCAAGGGACTCTCCTTACCTGTTTTGAACCAGTGTTCAAAGTGCACCCTCAACAGTCCAAGCTGGCCCCCCTCATGACTTCACCAAGAATAGAGAACTCTACCATTTTGAGGTCATAAATATCTTCCAGCTTCCACATCTCCCACCAGTCTTTCTGTTTGTGAACAGCTAGTCCAGCAGGACACCTCTTCCAGTAGGATCCCTTACTTGCATGAGCAAGTTATCTTCAACTCAATCTAGAAACCTCCTTGACTCCTTCTGCACTGTATTATATTTTCAGTATATGTCAGGGAAGCTGAAGTCCCTTATGAGAAGAAGGACTAGTGATCATGCAACTTCTGAGAGCTGTCTGTAAAACACCTTGTTCATCTCTTCATCCTGTTAAGTGGTTGTATGGGAACCGCTGAATCACGCCTGAACCTCTAATTGAATACCTGAGACGAGCAATGAGTCAGCCCTTGGAGCAGAGGTGAAGACAATTCTTCATCGTGCTATCGGAAGGGGGGGAGCCTGGCTCCACGTCTCCTAGACCCCATTTAAGAACTGACTACCTGTAGGGAAGATCCTCTTTTTTGGGAATTGCTCCTCTTGGAGTCCTCTTAGTGAGCCCAGGACAAGGGTAAACTTTCCATCCATTCTTTGGTGTGATAACCTATTTAGCCTAATTTTCCTGTCTATTTCTTAATCATAACATCATTGGTTAATAATTTCTTAATTATAACATTCATTGGTTATACAGTGGTCTATAACAAAATCACACCAGGATGTCAGTATTGTCAGTCCTTCTGATGTTTACCCATAGAGACTCAACCTTAGCTCTCTCAGCTCAACAATGAAACACTCTTAAACATAGAGAACAATATACTGCTACTTCTTCCTTGTCTCTCCCTTCTGAAGACCCTATAGCCACTCATTGTAGCACTCTAGCCATGGGAGCAATTCAACCATGTTCAGTAACAGTTGCCTGTCACACAATGGCTTCCAGATCCTCTTGCTTGTTACCCGTGCTGTGTGCACTAGTGTACATGCAATTCAGCTGAGCCACTTGCCTCCTCTCCAACCCTGTCATCAGTCACCATGTCTTTTCTCTAACAAGCTTCGTTTAACCCCTTTCCCCTTCATACCTAGTTTAAAGCCCTTTCAACAAGCCCTGCCAGTTCCTGAGCTAGGATTCATTTCACCCTTTCAGAGAAGTGAGACTCATCTGCAGCCATCAGGCCAAGCTTCATGATAATAATAATAATAAACTGCTAATAATAAAACTGCTTCATGATAATAATAATAATAATTTAAAAAAAAAAAAAAAAAAAAAAAAACTTCAATTACACCAGACTCTTAGCCACATATTTATCAGATGGGTTTTCCTGGTCCTCTCAGTATCCCTTGCTGCCATGAAGGGATAGAGGTAAATACCATCTTTACTCCTTTAACATCAACTAGACACTGTAATGACCCAAAGTCTCTTTTGATAGCCCTCAGGCTTCTCTCAACATCTTTATTGCTACCAACCTGAACTATCAGTAAGGGATAATAATCAGAGAGGTAAACCTTGTTAATAATACACACAAATTCAAGAAAGAAGTTTCTATTTATGACCTAGTACATGTCACTGGGATCCTAATTAAAAAGTAACTTAAAGTCTGTATATTTTGTTAAGCTTTGACACTGACTAATGGAAGAGGAGAGAGGAAAGAGGAAAGAAAAGGAGTAGTGCAGTGATGTGGCTGTAACAGCAGCAGGATGAGTCACAACAGGGGGGGTGTCAGGAGGCTATAAGAGAGTCAGCACCATGGTGCTGTAGCCTAGGCCTTCAGTGAGTGCAGCATACACCTGCTAGTGTCCATGGATTGGGTGATCTTAATCACCCTGATGTTGATGGGTGTCATGAAGCCTCAGATGGGAATTAATCACATGTATGTGAATGTACACAAGAATCTGCCTCCAGAGCAGCCTAGTCCAGACATGGTTTGGCCACTGCACAGCATGGAGCAGGGGAGCCAGGAGCAGAGCGGGACAGCTGAGGGAGTCCTGCTCTTTGCTGCCTAGCAGCACTGTCAGCTCTGGGCCTTTGCCTAGAGTCCTTGTACTGCTGCTTGGGAATGCAAATAATTTTCTTCATTATATAGGTACAACTTCACAATTGCAATCTCTGAGGTCGTAGCTATTTCCAATTTCCTGTAGGTTGTCACCAGATTTATTCTGACTGTGAAGGTAAAGGAGTTATGCTATGCAGTACAGGAGTGATTTGAACACAGTGTTTTAGTATCGATTGATTTTGAACAGATTTAATGCTATTTCAAGCGATGGCTGAATGTGTTTGCATGGCATGATGCCTGTTGCAGGAAGAGAACCTGCTTAGAATGGTGTGTATCAGAGAGCTCTCTCTCTCTCTCTGAGTTTTGATTTTCCTACTTGGAAAGGACCTGCACAGCTGAGATCTTGTCTTTATCTAGCTCCCATACATTGCTGTACAGGGCAGCCTTAAGGAAAATGCTGCAGGGAAATGCAGGGAGAAAGCTGATATTGTCTTACCCCAAAGGAAAATAGTCGAGCTTTAGGAAAAGACAGAAAATATTTCCCAGGATTATACACTGCCTTTCCCAGTCCTGTTTGCTCATATACTCATGTGCTTTATACTATACATCAAAAATAAGTTTTTTGCAAAAATAAAACAAAATCCTGCTCTCTTACTGCTTCCAAATTTTTGAAAGCATGTCTTGATTTACAGTCTCATTTCTGTACTAACCAATTTTCTGAGGCATTCATTCCTTACTACACCTTCATTCTCCACAGAATTTGTTCCATGAAGAATCATGGTAGGTGACTGCCAGATTGCATGCCCCTCTCTTGTACAACTTAGTACAAAGTCCGTGAAATGTCAGATGTGAGAATAAAAATCGGTCTTTGGATTCTACTTCTTTGAAAGATGTGGACATATCATCCAGAACATTCATTTTGTGAGTATCTCAGTAATTCACCTCTACTCAACCAGGACATATATGTCACTGATTAGTGAGCTCAATTATAAATAATAATAAATTGCATTAAAATGTATTTGGGGATAAATACACATGGTTACATAGAAAATATTTGCTGAAAGAAAAATAATAATAAGATTGTAATTTCCTTTTCTTGAAGAATATCTAGATCATAGAAAAAAATATACCTTGACTGAAATTTTGTTGCTAAAGATGAGGATACTGAAGACCTATAGCACTTGGTACTTTCCAGAAGGAAATTTGGATCTCAAGATGATTAAAGCAAACTGACATCAGAAGTAATTTGTAATCCCTACCTGATGTCTGTTGAAATCTCTTCCACAAGTTACAGACTCTGTTGACTATTTTCATTTAGCATATGCAACTGGCTCATTCCTATCAAAAGTACCATGTATCAGAGCTGTTCATTAAAAAACACAGGCATTTGGGGTCAGCTCAGTGGGAAAAATGCTGTATTACAAAAGTAATTATTTTCCTTAGGCAGAAAAAATTGTTGACATGGTGAAATTTTGGATGACCAAATGACTTCGTTGGCATCAAAATTTCATTCCTATCTATCATCAAATCTTGGGAAACATACAGTTCTCAAACTCTCACTATCCATGACTTCACTGTTATTGTTATTGATCACTAAGAACCCTTATGGCAAAGGACAATGTCATAAGGATACAGACAATAATCCTTTAGCTTCCTTGGGGAGGAAAGAAAAAAAAAAAAGAAAAAAAAAAAAAAAGGATTTTTTTCTTATTTTGTGTGACTGGGTTGCCTTAAAATGGCTTCGGTACTGGGAAGAGCCAGGAAGAATAACAGCATGAAAACGGGAGAAAAAAATCAACATGTGGCTGAACTGAGCATAAACAGATATGGCAGTTCAGTGCAATTCCCTGGCTAGCAATGCTGAAGGACAGATGTCTGAATTTGGCTGATCAGAATGAAGGAAACTGGCACAAAGATCAAGACATCTAAAAATAGCATATATCTAAAGCCTGAATTATTTCAGTTAAATCAATCCATCTAAGAGCATAAAAATGTTCTTCCTTTTTGCCATCCTGGCCCACCTTATATACCTAGTTAATATAAAGCAAGTGGTAATATTGAGAGTGTATTTATTTTATTTTGACTAATTTTTTCAACGTATTTATTCTTTCATCAGCTTTTAAAATTTAAAAATTGACAACTTCCACTTTTTTTTGACATTAAGGTTCCATTTCTCACCTATAGAGCATGAGTGTCCAACATTTTGGCTTGCCTGAGATGCATTGAGTGAAGATGCTTTGGGCCATATAAAAATATATAATATAGTTAAGGAACAAATCTTTTTTTTTTTTTTTTTTACTTTTTATTAAAATGTAAAAACAAGAGGGCAACATAAATAAAACTAGTTGATTGGATATATATGCTAGAGTTATGGCTGTTCCATATGTGATGGTGTCAGATATATTCAAGTTGGTATCATATTTTTAAACAACAAATCACAGAGTGAAGTGCTCTTTGCACAGGCTTACCTTGCCAATGTTCTTGCATGTTAATCATAAAGTTCTCATGGACCATTTTTGTCATTAATGTTGAGGCTATAGTTGAAAAAAAAATGAAAATCATTAAATAACAGACAACATATAATACAGTGTCACACAATGTGGAATAACGATCACAACTGCAATATAAACTGTCAAAACAAATAATTTAACAAATGTTTTGATACAATTCAAACTAAACATCAAATTCATTTATTAAAAAGGTACACTGAAATGGTAAGCATTCACTGGAAATGAAGACAAAAACATACAGTCTCATTGAATACCAACTCTCAGTGGATGGATTTCCCAAGTTAAAGATGTTTTTTGCATTTACTGAATTAATAACTAAAAAATACCAATCTCTGAAATTTAGTACTCAAAAATGCTGATATACTTGTGCTTTCCAACACAAAAAAGATGTCCAAATTCACTTACTACCATAATTGAGTTACAGCATGCTTCAGAAAACACTGAAAATGCTGTGATCGCTTCAATAACTTTTTCATTTTATTTTAGAAGCATTGAAACAGAATCCCTATTGTTCAAAAATTTGGGTTTCACTTTTATGCAGAGTATCCCATACCAAGATAGCACATTAGAAAATTAGTATATTAGCAAATTAGCTACTTTCACAGAATGATTGAAAAATACACTTTAGGATCAAAAATACACTTTAGGATCCATTCAATAATTCAGGATAAATGAGGTGATAAACCACGATGTACTGCAATTCCTTTTATATCACATTTTAATTTCTGGCTAAATACATGCCCAAAGACGTATCTTTCTGGTTAGGAATATTTAAGTTCAAAGTTTAGATCTGCAAAGTATACAGGAATAATTTAAGCTGTAATTTTATTAGAGAAAAAAAATGCATATGTTTGCAACAGTGATTGCAAAAGATGTGAAAGATTCTAGCCATCTGGAATAATGCTAAAACAGACTCTTGCTAGGTTAGAGTTTTGTTGTGTTGATAGCCAGAGCACTTGATTTCAGTCTTTGGCATTTATTGTTGTTTGCAAGTTACTTTCATCAGCCACCATAACACTATCATAGCAACATATTTTAACCCTACTTAAGATATATTCTCACTTATGACTAGAAAACTTTGACAACAAAACAATAAATTAATCATTACAATTTCTCAAAGTCATTAGGATTGCATTTACTTTCATTTATCAGGCTTCACGTGTGATCTAGATATACAGGAAGCAAAATTTAGCACAAAGAAAACAACGTTAGATGTTTAACATTGCCTTAATAATTATCTTCAGACGTGATGACAAATTGTTAAAGTGGTAAGTGGGATACGCTAATTGTTTTACTCAATTACAAAAAAAACCAACCAACCAAAAAAAAAAAAAAAAAAAAAAAAAACAAACCAAGAGAAATAGAAACGCATGTATAAAATCTGCATTTATAATCACTACTGAATGTTTTCTTTGGGCAAGAAGAAATCATTAAGGAAAAAATCTTATTAAGGAAAAATTGAGATGATATCAAAAGGACATTATGAGAGACAGTACATATATCAAGTTGTTTCACATACAACACACTGGACCAGACCACAAACTGTTGAACACTGGTGGAAAAAGTTGCATACAAATGTGGCCAGCAGAATTACAGGAATGACTTTCACTATCATGTGCTCACACAGGTATGAATAGGAGTTCAACATCATGGTCTTAACCAGACGTTTCCTTTGATATTTCTTGCATATGTTTGACTAGAGGATATATTGAGATATCTGTCCACATGGTCTCTGAATGAGATTTAAAACTGATGATGTTCACCTTTAGTAGACAGCAGAAACTTGTTAACAGTTTACCATTATTATAAGTTGTGTTCCTATTTTCTTAATTTATATACTGACCTTTGCAAATTAGAAAATAGCTGACAGTTCACCTGAGATATAAGTTTGAGCTATTTGATACATTCTTTTGGGTTATTTTTCTGAAATATAAAGCATAAGAGCCATTTTGGTCCCTATTTATATTTCTAAATTTCTATTACTATCAGTACAAAATGAACTAACACTGAATATCCATTTCTAACAAGTGAGATACATTAATTTTGTCACTAAAGCTGGAGTCATTTAATTTGAAATGGATGTTTATATTTGATCTGGTGTTCCTAGGTTCTCTTTATAGTCAATAGAAATTGATCATGTTAGCCAATGGCTAAGGCACAGCTCATCAAATCTAAAATTAGATGTTTAAAATAAATAATACACAAAGAGTACATATTTCTCTTAATCAACCATCAGAGTAGTTTAAGGTGTTTAGATCCATAAAGAGAAATACAAAGATATTCTAAGTGTCTGAAATTAATTGAAATTACAAAATGAAGATTTTCTATCTGTTCTAAATTCTTGGAAAATGATGGAAACTTAGAAAAAGATTAAGGTCTTCGATAAACATTTCTATCTTGATCTGTCAAAATAAAGAATACATCTCTCACCATGGCTGAACCCACATGTTTGAGTCTACAGTTATCTGGTAAGTGTAGCATTGTCTTCAGCCTCTTGATTAAACTTCAATGCCAGTAGTATTTATTTCCTTAGTACTTACAATTATTTTTTTAATGCCACAAGTATGAACAACTCTGATCACACCTTCCAGTTAGTATTTCCTTACCTCTGTTAGGAATGACTTACATTACCCGTCCCATTGCTTATTCGTCTACACTTGTTAATTATTTCAGAATGTTTTCAGCTTCATTTTATTTGACTAGCCTCAATAATTTAGTGTCAATTATAAATTTATTTTCTTTTAAGTCTTTTCTTTTTACATACCACATAAAATTATTTGTAGAAAATCTGACATGGAGAATATCACAACAACTGTTAGCCCATGGACAAATGAAAGATTTGATTTACAATCATATTCTCTGGCTTTTGCTTTTCATTACTAATTTTTAGTCATTACTTCTAATCTACTTCTCATACTTTGACAATCTCCCCTGAATGGTCTCTTGTAAAGACTGAAGTTTGAAGAGGTTAGAAAAATCAAGAAAAATATTATGACAAACACATGATTACATATGAATATAGTTATAAAGAGTGTATCTATTGCTAAAACAAAAGCACTTGCTATATTTGTTACGCTTTTTTAAAAGGTGCTTTTATTTCTTCTTATTTCAGAGTGACTGCCTATTCACGTGCATGTACATACACACATATATAGTACATACAAACATTCAACTCTGGATACTTAGATCTCAAGATCATGTAGTAATTTTTTTTGTTTAGGAAAGGAGGCATGCAAGTTTGATCACTTACTTTTTTTTTTTTTTTAAGATGAACCAAAATCATAGAAACTACCCACTTTCAAGAAACCCTTGACTCTTGAATCTGCAAACTAACATTGCATTCTACTTACTCGTATGGATTTTCATTGAAATATGCCTGACCAGCTATAAACAAGATATCTTTAGCTACTGTATCCCTAGTGTAGAGGGAAACACATAAAGCATGGATCTATATTATTCTATACTATTCTACCATGTCCATATCTTCATCAAGAGAGATTATGATCTCAGAATTATGTTGAACAGGAAGGAGCTTCATAGGCCTGTCTTAGAATTGGCTTCTGGAAAAAAAAAAAAAAAAAAAAAGGAACAAGAGCATACACACAGAGTTAAGATTTTTCTTATAGTCCTCTTTGACTACATGGGCACGTGTTTGTCATACAGGAACTGCCTAAGGTTGTCAGGTCTTCCTCATGGTGGCACTCACAGACACAACCTTGGGCAGTCTGGACAATTACTCAGCCACTAACAGTTGCTAAAACTTTCTAAAAAGAGCAGTTATCATAGAAATCCTGGGCAAGACCTGAGATCCTGTGCTGCCAGGTCACTACAAAGCTTACTGTCAGGTACCTCTTGTTTAAAAATGACATATTTGCCAGGCTGTGCTCACAAACACAATTAGTTAATTGACACCATTCTTTGTAAACAAATACCAATAGCAGAGAAGTTTGAAGGAAGTTTGCATGTTTCCCTAACTGTAATATAAAGGATACACTTGATTAAAAGGAAATCCAGATTTGAAGCTGAAAGCATCAAATTACAGTTGGCATTCAAAGAAGTGTCATCAGTTCCAGAGCATACTCCCATCACCATGTTCCCACCACCAACAGCTATTCTTGAACTATGAATTTGTGACTGCTTTGCAGATGTAAAATAATGCTGGTTTGTAGACATGTTCTGGAAGGTCATCTGCACCTTCTGCACCTGCCACCCAGTCTCTTCTGTTGGGCATCACAAAAACATAATCTCAGAATTGCTGCTGTTACTTTCATCAACATATAACTTGTGCTGATTACTTAGCTTGATTAACAACTGTGAAAGATGCTTTTAGACAAGTAAGAAAATTTCAAGTTAAGCTACAATGTAATTCCACTCAAGTAAGTTGTGACATGCGAATATTCACCCATAGACCTAGCGGTTTAACCATCAACGTATTCAATCACCTTCTGAGTCAAGGAAGGCAATTGAACTCATCCTTTAAGTGAATTATGACTAGTGTAGACTTTTCCAAATACTTTTGCTGTCACTAGCATTCAAATGAAAGAGCCTTATATCAGAAAATGCTGAGCCAGTTCAAAATGAAAGTACTCATTGTCTGAAAATTTGAATGAGAAACTGAAGTAAACATCTTTCAGGATGACAAAAATGTGTAAGGAAGATAGGAATTCAGCCCATTTCCTACAAGTATTCTACATCCAGTACTGGAAAAACACCCCAAATTCCCTTGCAAAAATAGGTCAGACACATGTGTGGTCAGAACAGCAGGATCCCTCCTTTGTTGCACTGCAGTGAGCAGGCTGCTTGTCAGGCACATCTGAACTTATTCTTTACCACCTGATTTGCTGCCACTTATTCCCTTTTCTTTCTCCCAACTCTTCCTTTTTGCAAGTCTCATCCCTTCAAATAAGCTTACACTCCCAGCTTTCCTTTCTCTTTGGCTGATTCTACTGATTTGGCTGATTTGCAAGAAGGTTTTCTCCATAGTTTATAACATAGTTAGGTATTCTGTCAAGCTACTGCCCCCTTTTGTTATAGATGTAATTTCCTGTTTCTGCCATTTCTCATGCTCCTATTTCATCTTGCCACCTGAGAATTATCTCTTTCTTATCTTATTTAGTTGAGAATACTGATTCTAAAATATCAGTTAAGTTTACCATTTTTAATAAAATCATTTAATCTTTTTCTACTCTATCTCGGTAATTATCTTGATTTTTTTTTTTTTTTATCCAGTGTATCAGAGCATGCAAAAGTTTATTCTATACATACTAAAAAAAAAAGTTTATTCTATATCCCAGTATTTTCTACTCAAATATTTTCATAGTAGAAGTACAGTTTTTTTCTCAACACTTTAATAGGTAATACTTATAAAATGCCCCTGAATGAGCATATCTTTCGCAACTTGCTGCTAAAACACATTATATATTTTTTTACTCTTTCTTCTGTTTTATTCAAATCAATATACTTTCTCTGAAAGATCCACTAGGCATAACCTTCCCATATCTTAGGGTTCCTAGTTTTACACTTTTTAAAATCTGCTTATTAAGGTTTTGTTGAAGGTTTTTAAGGTTAGAAATGTTTTCTCATTTTTCATCTTGATCAACCAGTGTCACATTTTTAGGTTAGTTGCATATACTCACAAACACTTTATCCCTCTGGACATTAAACTTAATTATATTTTGGCAGCCTCAATGGTACAAGCTAGTGATGTTGGAACTTTCATTAATACTTCTTTACAATATTTATAATTTAGGTAATTGTTTTCCTCCTACATCTCTTGATAAGAAAACTGTAGTTTTCCTTTAATCTGGTCTTCCTATGAGCAATAATGAAGTCACATTTAGAAGTGTTTTTTAATTGCTTTTGCAAGTTCCCTTTCTATGTCAGCCTACATTTCTGATACATGTAGGTCTTTCTGAAAGTAGCACCTTATATTTATTTCCATGGGAACTGCAACAGAGTGCAATAGCACTATTTGATAGAGCAAATTCTCAGCTACAAAACTGTTTTTCAGCATAGTCACTACCATTAGCTGTGCGTTTGCCAGAGATGAACAAGAGCCTGCATGCCACACTTGTAAAAATCTGCATGGCTGTTCAGAACGTGGCTTGACTTTCATGTCACAGTAACCACTGCTGAAATGCATCACCCACCACCTCACTGTGCTCACATCCACTGTTTGGATATCTCCATAAGTGTTCAGCAAGCATCAATGAATATCAATGGGTACCATTTTTTTTTTCATGGAGGAATTCAATTCACACCTTTGCTTCACATACATTTCCATGTCAGATGCCACTCTGTAAGACTGCCTTTCTGCTGCTTTCTGTCACACAGAAAAAAAACTGTAGTGGAATATTGGCAGGAAGATTCAGCCTCTACTTCCATACCACCAACACCAGCTTCTGATGTCATGGGACAACATAGTGAAGTAGGAGGCATTACTTTCAGAGCAGCCCTTGTACAGAGCTAGTAGCTCAGATTGTCCCCAGTACAAAATTTCTATACAGAGTTTATTATCTTTCTCCTCCCCTTACTTTTCCACTCATAACTAAATTGTAACTTAGGGTCAAAAGAAGCAGGATCCTATAGGGATTACTAGGTCTTTGCAAATGACGAAAGTAAGATTATTCTAGGAGGCAATCCTGTAAATTCTGTTAATGAGAAGAAAAATTGCCTTTGGTCCACTTCTTCTCCAGATTTCCTAGAACTGAATCCAGCATTCAGTGCAAGTAATACAGAGCAAGTAGCCACCCAGAAGGATTTTCTGAATGCTTTCAAAACACTGAAGTTACTGGATGCACAGTACAGTGACAGAAATATTTGAAGATTTCACAAATAATGCTTTAGATCTGAGGGCTTGTTATTACAGGCTTCCAGATTGCAGTGGGAAAGACAATAACAACAACAACACTTTTAACATCGGCTAAAGGAGTGGAAGGCTTCTTTATCTCTTTACAGACATTTTAGGCCCTGAAGGGGGAAAAGTTTTACCAGTTACATATTATTAGCAAGTCAAAATTGTTATTAGTATGTAAAGAACAATGAAAAGCAGCCTATACTGACACCTTGACAGAAATAACCACACAGTTTCAGACATAAAAAAGTAAATCCTGATGGATCTCTGAAGTTATCCAACAAAACACGCACAAATAAGCATCCATACACTACAAAATTTTTCACATAAAAAGTATATTTAGGTATCAATATATACTACTTTTTTCCATTACAAAAGTAAGTTTCTTGGACAATTTTACTATGACTGCATCAAGGGAGTATTACAGAACCAATCTGAAAATAAGAGAGGTCACAGTACATTAACAAATATCAACCTCATGAAATTATTACATATTTTTCACCACAGCCTCATAAGACGTGCATGAAGCTCAGCTACTATTTCAGAATGAAGTAACAAGGTTGTGTTATTTCTTCTCAGAGGGAACCCTTTATATGTGACCAAGCTACTAATTTTACTATAACTGTCTAAAGTATCTTAAGGGCTGTTTATTAAAAATAAAAAATAAATTGCTTCTGCCACTGTATAAATGTTGAAGTATACAAGGTCTAGAGGGCAGCATTTTGAAGGAGAAATATATAAATACGTTGGAAGTAAAATTCGCTTAGTAGGAGATTTTGGATTTTCATTTAGTTGCAACAGAACTACATGTGCCTGTCTCAAATTATGATAATATGCATTTGAAGTCAAAACTGAATGTCATAAAAGATAATGCTCACACTACATAAAAACACAGTACATAGACACACTTCATTTGAAATCACTTTATATATTACAACTAGTGATAATCCAAATTGCCAGAGAAGAGAGGACATATTTTATGAAAAAATTTCATCCTTCTAGTTCCACACTGCATCTAAATCATCAGGTAATAAGAATCATTCCTTGAAAGCTTAAACTGTAAATTAAAGTTGGGTTTCTGGGTCTGTGGGCTTTTTTTGTTAGTTATGGGTTTTTTTGTTTGCTTATTTTAATTTCAAGGTGAAGTTCTGCAAGGCCTGCTAGTGGCCATTCTAATGCTGTTATGTGACATAACTTTTTTTTATTGGTTACAGGCAACTAAGTGCAGCATGAAGTTGTTATTCTCAAAAATGTTCTTTTCCCAAACAAAGAGAAGTGCAACTTAGGCTTTAGTCTGCTACTATTTTCCTCTCTGACTTTTTCTCAGTAGTAGTCCCAGACTCTGTATATTGTATACTGAAGATTTCATAAATCAAAGAAAACAAAGCCATATCTTTTTATTTATCAAAGATTTCTATAACCAACCATATTTATCTGTCTCTCAGCCCCTTTTACTGCTTCATCCTACAGCAAAAACATTAAATTGGATTTGTAACATAATTTTCATGACTGAAATGCCACACATAAGATTATGACTTAAAGAAAATATCAAGAAAAAAATAAGCTGTGAGGATAGGCTGTAAGCTTTGCTGCTGGATTAAAGCACAAATCTTCAACAGTAGCTAACAGAACATGGATATTGCTAATCAAGGGCATTTCTTTTACTATAAATGTTCTCACTCAAACTTGCTCAGCTATGACAACTCATTTGATCATTGTGACAGGAAAGGATGCAAAGCCTGAAACACTGCAGACAGTTTGATTACGCCAATGGCTTATACAAATATTTTCTTGCTTTGTTTTTTCAGCTGATTTGTTTTATTGACCCACTGGGAAAAGGAGAGCAGTTCTTGCTTTGTAAAACAGGAATGCTTACCTGATAATGCTTATTTTATCTTAATATTTACCTTCAAGATTTCAAGCACATGCAAGCACATGCCTATTACATTTTTTCACTGAATCAAGAACAGATGAGTTGTGGATCACTATGTCCCAGGTTGCTACAAGTGAGAGAAGATGCCAATGTGCAAAACTTGTGGTTCATGAAGTACAGCACTCAGGCTTAGGCTTAACTCTCATAATCTGCTTTGTTAGTGCCTTGAGCAGAAAAGGGTAGCACAATTAGACTTCTATTTGCATAATCTTAATATGTAAATGAATACTATCATATTAGGCTTAAGTCTGCGTACTCATCACATAAAATGAAGTCCTCAGTGATAAACTGAACTCTTTTGTCAAGTAGTATGTAGTGATACTGAGGCAGAGGGTTGAATTGGGTGGCAAAAGAAAGACAAAAGCACACAGAGCACAGCTAAAGTAAAAGAGAATATTGGATTTTTATAATACGTATCCTTCGGTTTTCAGATGGATCCAAAATATTTTTGCAGTGTTAAATCAACCACGGAAGGACATTTATTTATTTAATTAATTAATTAATTAAAAAGGGAATGAGATCTAAGGTTATTGCTGGATGAAGTTGAACACAAGTAAGATCATCAGAATATGGCACAAAACTCTCTTTTACAGAGAATAATGTTAAACTAGTCAAAGAGTAATTTAAGTGAAAGCCATCATCACCAGGCCCATCTTAAATAAATCAACAGTCCGCATAGTCTGCTCACTAATAAAAGTAAGATCCCCAAGTAGATATTCAGAGATTAGTGATGTGAAATCAGTCTAATTTCCAAGGAGGTAATCAACTGCCAAAGCTACTGTGGTCATTCTGAAAAGCACAGACTTGAAACTTGCAGCCAATTCTGAAGGAACTACTAGTAGAAATACCAGACTTCTTATAGGTGTCATGCAGAACACAGAAAAACAGGCCTTGCTGACAACCTCAGCAAGGACCAGCTCCCTTCTCTGGGGAGTGCTTTTAAGATGAGGCTAGTGAGTCTGACTCCAGCTGAGCTACACTGCAGCTCTGTAGACTTGCTGCACTCCATGCCCTTGTTGATCTGGGCTGTGCTGCTGACATCAGCACTGCAGATTTGCAGAACAAGCACTATGCTGTGTCTGTCTGTCTGTACTGACCCTATCCTATTCCACGGGATGCATTCCTGGCTGGTCCTAGGGCCTAAGGTGACACCTGGGAGTGGTGAAGTTGTGGCTGACCGTTGTAGTCATCTGCAGTTCAGTTCACCTTGCTGTGTTTGCAAGACAGGGCTCATCATGGTCAGAAGAATCACACTGCCTTGATGGTCCTATGTCTCAAATCTTTGCCAAGGATGCACTCTGCACTTTGACATAGAGGATCAAACTCTCTTCCTTGTTGGAGTCTCTCAAGCAATAGGCAATCACTGCAGCAGAACTGTCAGATATTCATTCCACTCTCCCACATGCTATACAGTTCTTCTGCCGTCTTCTAGCCTTCCCATTCACATCAGTACATTCTGCAGAACTGCCTTGATGGAGCCTATGACTTGGCCTCTTTGTTATGTACAAACACTTATGTATTTGGGATGATGTATCCCAAATAAAATCTTGCTTTCTGTCTGTGCTTTTTCAAGACACATGCAATCACATCATGGGCCATTATGCTGATCTCCTGTTAATCATTAGTCTGAAACTGTACCAAAATGGCATTGTGCAAATTGAAAAGAGGAATCTTGCAAAGATTTTAGATTTATTCCTTAGCATGGGGCAAGGCGTAATGTCCTATAAGATTTGTCCCTGAAATACCCATAGATACATACCTGGCTCATTCAGCAGCTGAACTCCCAGGAAACCATTTTTCCACTTTCTTCAGCACTGACAGAACACCACTGTCATAAAACTGTGATAAATCAGGATACTGACCCTTTTTATACTGGACCTAAATTGCAGATCTAATAAAACCCTCACAGAAGTACTTGACAGAATGATAGTGAGTTAGTGTACCATTCTTCTACCTCCGGAAACTTCAGGGAATGCCTTAAGTTGTACCTGCAATTTAAATGAGAGCAGTGGATTCATCTTTGTCTAATCTAACTCACAGGATTCATTTTTTCCTTGGACCATTTGGACTCATGTATCTCCATTGACTTCAGTACATTTTCTACAGAATCACAGCAGAGCATATCTAATATGTAGGACCTAATAGAAATGTCAACAAACGTAGTTATACTAGCCAGTATATTATGAAAGAGTTCCCAAGGATGGTTTTCCACAGTAGGATAAAACAGATGAATTTATTGTGATGTAAACTAGAAGACATAAAGTTTGTATAAGGGTTGAGTTTGGCTATAAGATTTAGGACCTCATTCAAAGAAGGAAGACATGTATTTGCCAGAAGGCATTTTTTATACATCCCGAGAAAGTAATGATCTGTTATGGTCTTACTACTATTTTGTGAAAGCAGAAATTGATCTAAAATTTTAACAGATAATAATCCTTATGTGACAAGAAATACGAGTTGCCTTTATACTGCGATGTTTGTTTACTATCAATTTAATGCAACCACTCATTAAAGAATATTAAAGAATATTAAATATTAAAGAAATCAACTAATGAATCAAACAAAAAACAGCAAGCATCCACAAGATCATCTTTTAAAGCTGAAACACTTAGCTTTAAATAGCTTTGCAATTTAATACAAGGGAAGAAGTTGACAAATTTCATGTGCCACTTTAAGATAACTTCATACAGAAGGTCTTTCATATACATAAGCAATTTAAAAATACATACAATTTAAAAAGAACATGATCTCTGAGATCTGGTAGAGTGGGATTGTGAAACATAACATCGGCATATTGTTTTTCTCTCAATTAACCTTTCGTGTAGGTATTCGGTTGCAAAGTTTAATATAATAAATGAGACTTGTGCCTGCAACAGGGTAAAATAAAATGGTAGCAACATGTATTTCTGTTAGAAATCAATTAAGGTGAATCCTATGTCAAATCATTTGAAGAAAGCACTGTAATGTTTTTTGAGCTAATGAAATCTACTCAGGGCAATCATGTCTTGTGTTTCATTGCAGAATGAACTGTTCCACACCGAATCTTTACATGTAGTATGAGGGATGCTGACACAATCAGTAGTCTGTTCCCTACAAAACATAGTTCAAAGATTCTATGTGACTAACATTACCCTACTTCCTCAGAATCTTTTCCAGCATCAAGTAGTATGGCCATAAAATGGGATTCCAGCTGACTTTTAACATAAAAAAAAGACAATGAAGGTTCAGCAGACTAGGGGTGAAAAACTAGGGGAAAGAAATTATGCACACTTTCCTGAAACTAACTTGATTAAATTCAATGATCTTAGATAAAATTAAGATAACAAAGCTTTAATTTCTTAGCAATAATCCTTGGAGAGATCTTTTCTTCTAAAAGACCAAGTGACTACACCCACAGCAGATAAATTAAGGGAGAATGCACACTACTTCTTTTCGCTGGTTTTACTTTGTGTTGCCTTTTTTTTTTTTTTTCCCTAGTCATAAAATAAATCTCTTTAGGATCAAAGAATCAAAAACCTCCTTTCATCACAACTGTAAAGAAGTAGGCATTTACCTTTTGTCCATGTTTTAAATTTAGTATTTTTTTTTTTCATGGAATCATAGAGCCATAGAATTTTTCTGTAGTTTTGATTTTAAAAGTAGACTTTGTTTTGTTATGGTTTTATTTGAGTGATGGACATTTTCTTTCTTTTTTTTTAGTAGTTTTACAATGACTTTTGATTCTGTAGTAAAAAGCTATTGCTGTTATTACCACGTGTGTGTCAGGAGTTTATTTTTTGTTAATGTATATGGTCTTATATTACAAATGTAAGCAAATCAATATTTAGTACAAGTCTGGATATATATGTTTATTTTCATGAATGTGTTTGCCATATTCTTTACCAAAACTTTGTATGAATTTCTAATTCTATTTTCATTTATTTCTTCAAAAAGGCTATAAAGCATCATTGATCATAAGTTCCAAAGCTATTGAAAAAAAAGTTATTTTAGGGTCAAAGGAGTGAAAAAGGAAGAAAAAGGAAATATCTTCCTATGAAAGATTTTATTTTGAAATTAGAAGGTGGTGGGGTTTTTTGCTCCAAAATATTTTTTTCATTTTCTTCAGTTCAGTGGGAACATAAAAATAAGCACAGGAATTAATTTTTATATGTACAAATTCTAATTTCACGTAATGACAATCATCACAAACAAGTGACAGTTACACATACAGCTCAAACTATTTCAATGTGCATATGATGAATAGTGTTTAGGAGTTCATTTTTTCTTTTTTGCAGTTACATTTCATCTTTTCTTCTGTATTTCCAAACTGATTACAAGAAAACCAGGAGATGGAGGGCCATAAAGGGCCTGGAGCATCTCCTGTACAAGGAAAGGCTGAGTAAGCTATGTCTGTTCAGCCAGGAGAAAAGAAGACTGAGAGGGGATCTGTTAAATGTTTATCAACATTTAATGAGAGGTGGGAGGCAAACGGGTAAGGCCACGCTCTTTTTGGTGGTGTGTAGCAATAGGACAAGGACTAATGGCATAAAACTTGAATATAGGAACTGACATGTGGAAGAAGTTCTTTATGGTAAGAGTGACGGAACACTGAAACCGGCTGCTCAGAGAGGTTGTGGAGTTTCCTTCTATGGGCATATTCAAGAGCTGTCTGGATGGCTACCTGTAGCTACCTTTAGCAGGGAGGTTGGACACAATGACCTCTTGAGGTCCCTTCCAACCCCTATGATTCTGTGAGAGAGATGTCCACAAAGAGGAGTTTTCAGACTAAATGGCAAAGCAAGATCAGGATGTTTGTAGCATTAAGGCCCTGAAGGGGACATGAAGAATTTAGGAGTCAAAGGGAACTGGGAATGGTTTGTTGAAGCTTGAAAAATTATTGATTTCCTGGAAACAAGGAAAAATATGTATATATCCATTATTAATCTGGTCTTGTCTTCCCTAATAGATAGGTATTATTTGCTGAAAAATGTAAAATAGTCTATTTAACTTTCTAGCACTTTTTTTTTTTTTTTTTTTTTTTTAATGGTAATTCATTTCATAGTGAAGTGTGGACAGAAATATACACATCTACACCAAAGCTTTGACCAAATTAGATTAAGTTGTAATGTTAGTAAAACCACTTGAAAAACAACACCTCATTAACATTTTAGTAGATATTTTCAACTAAATTGCAGGGTCTATGAGTCGTTTTAAACCTAATGAATGTTTCCTGAGTGGATGAGAAGTACTAGCACTAGCACAGTTTTTAAAAAACAAATAAGTAAAAAAAAAAAGAACAAACAAACAGCAACAACAGAGAACTAACACAGCAGTATTTCAGCTGCAAATATTATGTCACTTCACTTTCAAAAACAAAATTACACGAGACAGCTTGAACCAATCTAACATCTTGTCACTGCTCCCTACTTCATACTGTCTCTATTTACCTTGCATTAGCTGTAACATACATCAGATCTCTCCATGAGAAATCTTAGATAGTTTTCTGCTGGGTTAGTACAATCAATCTTTTTGGTGATGATCTCGAGTAAAGCCTAAAAAGGTACAGAATCACACCATGGTGTAGAGGAAGGAGCTGTTACTGTTGCTGTTGTTGCAGCTGCTGCATAGGAGGAAACCTCCCCACAACTATCAGTGTCCATTGTGGAATATGTCAGTCTTTGACATAATTCCACTCAGAGAGAGAACAGGTGATAGGGAAAGAAAGAAACAAACAAACAAAAACAAACAAAGAAACAAACAAAAAAACAGGAGGCCTTCAGCAATTAAGTGATGGTGTAATTAGGAAAATGTTTCCTAAATGCTATCACAGAAGTCTGGTGGGATTGATAGAGGAATACAAGATTATAAGGATTACATGATAGAGGAATACAAGATTATAAGGGATAGGCAAGGAAGGAAGGGAGGGGAGTGTTGCCCTCTTTGTTAAGAAGTGGATACACGGTGAAGAGCTGCTTCTGAGAAACAGCCATGATGAGATTGAGATCTTGTGGATAAACATTAAGGACCAGACAAATAAGAGTCATCCTGTGGTCAGGGTTTAGTACAAGCTGCTTGATCAGGGGGAGTCTATTGATGAGGCCTAAGAAAACAAGCCGTGGAGGCAGGAAACCAGCACGGCTAAGCAAGGACCTGCTGGTTAAAGGGATAAGAAGGAAATGTACAATCAGTGGAAGTAGGAACCTGTAGCTTGGAAAGACTATGGGGATGTCTTCCGGACAAGCAGACATAGAATCAGGAGAATCAAGATGATGAAAATTAGTGAGGGGTATCAGAAGCATCAAGAAAGGATTCTGTAGGTACATTGGTCAGAGGAGAAAGGCCAAGGAGAGTGTAATCCCTCTGAGAAATGAAAAGGGAGAACTGGCAACAATGGACATGGAGAAAGCTGAGGTACTCAACAAGTTATCTGCTTCAGGTTTCCCTGGCAGTCAGGGTGTCCACATCTCTCACATCTCTGAAACTCCAGGCAGTGTTTGAGGGAGCAATATCCTTCCCATAAGAGAAGATTAAGTTTGAGATGACCAGATGAGACTGAATTGGTACAAGTACAAGAGGCTGGACAACATGCATCACAGGGTCCTGAAGAAACTGGCTGATGTGATCACCAAGCCACTCTCCATCAATTTGAAAAATCATGGCTGTAAGGTGAAGTCCCCACTGACTGTAAAAATGGAAACAACACTCCCATTTTTAAGAAAGGGAGGAAGGAAGACCTCGGAAACTATAGCCATGTAAGCACTGTGTTTGTGCCTGGAAAGATCATGGGAAAGATCTTCCTGGAAGCTGTGTTATAGGAACATGCAAGACAATGAGTTAAACCATAACATCTAGCACAGTTTCATCAAGGGCAGATCGTGCCTGACCAATTTCATGGCCTTCTATGATGGAGTGACAGCATCAGTGGACAAAGTAAGAGCAGAGTCCTACAAAGACTTCCACGTGGCCCTGAACCACATTCTTGTCTCTAAACTGAAGAGAGATGGATTCAAACATCCAAATGAATTAACTATTTGATGGATAAATAAATGGTTGTATGATTGCAGCCAGAGGCTCTGTGTCCAGGTGGAGTCCAGTGAGGTGCAATCCCCCAAGGGTCTGCTTTGGGGCTGGTGCTTTTCAACATCTTTATCCATGACATGGGCAGTGGAACTGAGTATACCCTTGCCAGGTTTGCTGATGACACTTAGCTCAGTGGTTCAGTGATACGACAGAAACAAGGAATGCCATTCAGAGGGACCTGGACAAGCTTGCAAAGTGAGCCCATGTAAACCGAGTGAGGTTCAACAAAGCCAAGTCCAAGATTGTGGCAATCTCAAATGTGTACAGACTAGGAGAAGAACTGTTTGAGAGCAGCCATGCTGCTCTCACTCAGGAAGGATTTAGGTGTTCTGGTGGACAAAAAGCTGGACGTTAGCCAGCAATGTGAACTTGCAGACCAAAAAGTCAACTGTATCGTTGACTGCATCAAGAGATGAGGCCAGCGGGTCGAGGAATGTGACTGTCTTCCTCTGCTCTGCCCTCATGAGGCCCCACTTGGAGTACTGTGTCCAGGCTTGGGGTCCCCAACATAAAAAAGATGTAGAGCTGCTGAAACTAGTCCAAAGGGCCAAACTAGTACAAAGGGCTGAAACAGCTGGGTTGTTCAACCGGGAGAAAGAAGACCCTTGGGTGAATTCACTGCTGACTTTTAGTACTTAAAAGAAGTTTATAATGGGAGAGACAGACTTTCTGCATGGTCTGATAGTGATAGGACAAGGAAAAACGGTTTCATACAGATAGATATGAGATTTAGGTTAGATGATAGGAAGAAATCCTTTACTCAGAAAGTAATGAGGGACTCAAACAGGTTGCCCAGAGAAGCTGTGGATGCCCCATCCCTGAAGGCCTTCAAGGTCAGGTTGGATGGATCCCAGCACAGCCTGATTTAGTGTATGGCAACCCTGCCCACCATATAGCCATTGGAATTAGATGTCCTTTAACGTTCTTTCCAATCCAAACCATTATATCATTCTATTATATGATTCTATGATAATAAATTTGACAGCTTTAGTGCTTAGGATTTAACAAGCTTGAAAAAAACTTAAACAGATAAATGATAACTGTGATGTGTAAATATGTGTAGATGTTACAAGTTGGTCATAATGTAGACAAAAACCATAAAAAGTAACATTTGGTTTTCAAAATTTCAGGAAAACCTGAAATTCTGTTGAACTGAAATTCTGTTGGTTAGAAGAAATATGGCACTGCTGATAAGTCATGTCATGTCTATTATCTCAGAAGTACAAAAAGTTAATTATTATGAGCATAACAGAAAATATGCGACGTGTTCCATCTGCAGCTCTTCAGTGGCAAGAGCCCCCTACATTGTGTGGACATCGGGTATCCAAATAGTATGTTAAACTTTGTTTTTGGAACACTACAATGTTCGAGCACTGTTGTCTCCATTCCTATATACAGAGACTGAGAGGAAATGGAATCACCGGAGAAATGACAGAAAAATTTTTAGCAGAAGGAGAAGTAATATATAACAGAAGCTACTAACTGTGTATGTAATTATGCCTAGATCTGTTTTATTTTGTTTTTTTATTAAAACAGCCACAATGTTGTTATTAAAATTCTACCACTACAAGAAAGGTGAGCCCATTAAATTTGTATGTCGTTATTTAAAAGCTACTTAAAAGATGCATGGGGTGTTTCACAGTATTTTAGCTTAAGAAATTTAAAATATTCTTGTAGTATGGGAAACCTGCAACAAGCAGATACTGAAGATTGTACTAAAATGTCTTTAACAAAAGATATTAAATTATAGCTTCCTATATTAATTTTTTTCTCTCATATCAGCAAAGATTTTTACCTTTTTATATTTTGATTCCATACCTCTTTAGATTATGTCAGATCATGCATATCTCAACAGAAGAGACTATCTCATATGACTATCTCATAGACAAGAGGACTGATGCAAAGTAGTATTTGTCAAAAATGCCAAATAAGGTAATGGAAATATTTTTGGCCATTGAGTGGGATAAAGAAAGCAAGCAACTGATAATGGGAAAAGTAACTGTAGCTATGTATGTTTCAGTGTTCACGATGACTTCTTACTAGCATGTTTGCCTACTTAAAGGAAGGCAATTGGAATAAAGCTAGACTCAGTGAAATATATTCAGTTTCTTTAATATATCCTGGCTTTCTAGATTTTGTTTTTACTGGGGAAAAATACATTCTAAACAGAAAACCAAAAATTCAGTATTTGACTTATGCAACAAATTGCCATTTTCTCTGTGCATGATGTTTTTTCACCTGAACTACATGAACCCAAAATAGCAACCGCAGCCATATAAAGCAGAAAAATTTAACAGGGAATGTTACATTTGTATGCAACTGTTGGGGATACACAAATAAGAGGCATGAAGAAATCTCAGGATTCACTGCTTAATTATCCATTCTTTTTTTCACTTCACAGGAAAAATCATGTATAAAATCACCAGGTCTATTTCAATCATCAAGTGGACGCAGCAGTTTCCAAATGCAGAGTCAATCCCCTTTCCTTTCTTTGAACTCCACAGCATGCAGCACAGATTCTTGGCATAATGCTGAAGAACATTGTGCCATAGACATATTAATAAAATGATGCAAACCCTACTCTCCAGCTGGGAAAAACAAATTCACCACTTTCAGAATTCTAAGAAGGTTTATTTTCTCATTTCAAGCTGTAAATAGCTAAGCACATATGCATCTTGGTAAGTGAAGCTTTTTTTTTTTTTTTTTCTTTTGACAACACCTGCAAAAAGAAAGAGAAGAATGATAAACTGAAGTATGTGTGGGATGATCATGTTAGAGTGATTGTAATCTACTATGATTTGTACAAAATGAATTCATTTTGATTTAAAGGGATAAATGGATATGTCAAAGAAAACTGCAAAAAATACAATTTTTAGTTTTCCTCTTCTAGAATTATTTTTGTACTGAGCCACTTTTCTGCAATATTACTGCAAATGGTATTTTATAGCAATCTAAATTAAAATATTTATTATGTAGAAGTGGTAGTTTATGACCTATTTCTACAGGTCTTCACTTTGTTCCCCTATCACCCTAAAATAAATCATGCTTTTCCTTTTATCTTTCACTGAACATGCTCTAAACCAAAAAGCACTTATATAAATCTGAATGATCAAGAACCATGTTTGAAGTTCAACATTTTTAGCATCTCTGACATAGTTTGTGCATATGAATATTAAAATGAAACTATCTTGAAGACGTACACTCCAATTTATGGAATAATTTAACTCCATAAATATTTTAGCAAAAGCATTATTAGCTCCTGTATGTAGCTAATCTATTTTTGTGATCAAATTAATTTTCTAATGTGCTAGAAAAGTCTGCATCATTCTTAACTGAGTGATCAGTCCTAGTTAATGATACAGTGTATATTATAGAACTAAAATCACGTTGCTTTTTTTGTCCCTTGAAAAACAAAGTAAAAGAAAAAAAAGAATGTTGCTGATAAGCAGTAGCTTTCTTCTGTCAGTAATCTAAATTTGAAGCACATATTTTTTTCCAAATGTTTAGACAACAGTTGCTCTAAAGCTTGAGAACCAAGTATTAAATGCTCATGTGGTAAATTTCTAAAATATCAGACTGGGATTTGGTAGGTTCAAATTCTGCCAAATTCTGTGTCAGCTAGGATGCCTTCATTTGCTTTCGGGTTGCTTGTGCTATCCCATCAGGAAGGAAACGTTATTCATTATGGTTGATTCCAAGATGGATCCCATACTGAAGTGTTACAATAGCATCCCAGAAATGAGAATGATTATTATTAATAAAATTAGTGATCTAAGGGTGGTATTTGTTAATAAATCACACTCCACTGAACACTCCCATGATTACCTCTTTCCGTAACCCAACTAGTGACCAGTAGCTTAGCAGGTCTGAAAATCACTTCTACAGAAGCACCCATTGCATTTTTTTTTTTTAATTTAATTCTATGCATTTAGAAGACCTGCTTACTTTTTCACTGAGTCAACTAAAAACAATATTTCATTCATTTACTGGTCTGACATATGAACAAATAGTTGCTGTGATAATTACTAGTATGCTCCAAAGAAAGATCATGAATTTCAAAACAAAACCGCAGGATAAGAATTCTTATTTAGTGGCTGTCCTACTTAATGTCCTTGGTAATACAAATGACAGAAAATGTAACAGAAAATTTGGATTTGTAATTTGTTGCCTTTGGCATGATTCTTTTTGTTTCGTTTGTGCTCTCATCTCCCCAAAAGCTGTTCTCAACTATTTCAACTATTTAACCCTTTGATGTGCAATAATACAGTACTGTTTGCTGAAAGCCATAGCTGAACGTCTACTTAAGAGTGGAAAATCTTCAGCACTAACAACTTTATGAAATGCATCAGAAATAAAGGAGCCATTTGCGTTGCTACAATTTCTTCAATCATTCTGGAAGTCTCTGCTCACCTAATTTATACAGTTGTTCCAAAACTCACTTGACTTAGTTATTACTTTTACAGGGAATTTTCTCAGGGATTATCTGAGAAAGGTAATTTTCTGTATCTGACAGCCAGCTGTTCAGCAACAGAGAACAAATGAGACGGTTATCTGGCTCTTGAGTGAGTTATCCTGTGAGTGGGCTGGAAGGGAAGAATCATTGCAGGTGGTATGGGAAATAATAAGGATCTCCTTCAGACACCTGTTACTTAACTTACACTTGGACCATCTAAAGTACCTAAGTATGGCTATATATCTGATTGCAGTGGCCTTCTTCAGAAGATATTTTATTAAAAAAAATCTGGAGTCACTGTGGTCTTATAGCAGTACTGTACCAAACAGCAGACAAGGGGAAATAGTTTTAAGTTGAAGGAAAGAAGCTTTAGGTTGGATGTCAGGGGGAAATTCTTTACTATGGGAGTGGTGAAGCGCTGGAACAGGCTGCCCAGAGAGGTTGTGGATGCCCCATCCCTGGAGGTGTTCAAGGCCAGGTTGAATGGGGCCCTGGGCAATCTATCTAGTATTAAATGTGGAGGTTGGTGGCCCCTGTCTGTGTCAGGGACGGTGGAGATTGGTGATCCTTGAGTCCCTTCCAACCTGGGCCATTCTGTGATTCTGTGAATTGCTACTTTAGCTGACTGTTTACCATGAAAGCAACTGGACAATACAGGCAAAGATGTGACCTAAAAGTACCCTTATAGCTGCTTTCTTTCGTACAGCAGCTGATGGCTTACGTAATCAGTTATCTATTCTGTTTAAACAGTTTTGTGAATGGGATCTTTCCCAACAGTCAAATTAAAAGTGATTTTTCTTACTTAGCTTTAGAGTTTCTCTCTCAGTAAAGGATTTTCTCTGCATAGCATCTGCAGCACTTGTAACATGAACAGAAAGTGTCTCTGATTGATAAGACTTGACTTATTAATTGAGCAAAGGGACCAATTATAATATATTATTGGAATGTACCTTGGTCCCTGTAGGTATTGAGATTAGAATCACAGAAAATCAATTATTATGACAACTATTCTTTGGGGCTTGGATAAGAAGCTTGAAAGTTGTTGAAATAAAATATGAATGCATAGATGCAGATGTGATATAATTAAATACATTAAAATAATACAGGAGTTCCTAAAATATGTATCATACTTCGACATTACTAACAAAGGAACAAAAGAACTACTGTTGGTAGAAAGAACAGTTCATATAAAAATTGAAATTAGAAAAAGGATCCAAATAAATAGATTATCTTCTTGAACAAGAAAGCGTGCGTTTGGATTCTCATATCAGAACATAACTTTGTAATTTACCATAATACAGATGCTCAGTATGATATAGGATATTTTCCTTGCATTTCAAAATATTTGATAGCATTTAAAAGGCTGAAGAGGTATCGCTGAGATGAAAGCCTGTGTTCTAGATTATTTCAATGCATCCATGTAAAAAGTTCTAAATCATTATATGCCAAAATTAAAATCAGTCCTGCAGGTCACCTGGAACGTAGCAATTTATTAAATTATTAGCTAATATAAAGTGGTTTCTCTGCATAAAAATCTGAAGTATGTGGAACCAGAAAGCAATACAATTCAAGAAGGCACTTGCAGTCCAGATAAATTCTATGCAGCATCGTGATCACCTAATGCCTGGCATACAGCTGAAGGTAGTATACAAAGCATTTGTAGGACGGTGTTATTTTGATGTAATATGCAATTTTACGTCAGTTCTAATTTATGTGGTAATTTTAATACATAGAGCTTGTCAGTGTTTGTGTTTCAAAAGCTCAATATTTTTCTTTTGTGGTTACGTACCATTACCACTATCTAGATGACATTTTAAGGACGCGCAATTCCAAAAGGCACAGAATTCTATCCATGAGTCTATAACAGGAAAAAATAATAATAGTAATAATAAAAAGTCTCCCTGAGGTAAAACAGCAAATTAAAGCTAGAAGAATATAAAGGCAAATAGAATATGGCATAATTTTATTGGACCTAGCCATGTAATTCCACAACCATCAATTTGACCATATATTCCAATCACATAAATCCTATATAAAAGGTGTTATCAGCATGTGTTTTTAACTGGCAGATAAATGCTTCTCTGAATCTATGCTTTTTTTCTCCCTATCCTGTTTGTGTTATATGCCAAAACTTTCAAGAGGTGGACTACTTTCTAAAAATAACATTTATTTGCTATACTGTAAAAATGATTTATAGAACGGCAGGGAAAAATCTGTGCTGGTTAGTTCTTAAAGGGATTTGTGAATATTTTCTTAAGTACTTTCCCTTCACATTTGATGCTTGCCAAATCTAAACTTTAGTGACCACAAATCACTCATATAAAGGAAAAGCCTTAAGGTTGCATATCTCCAGTTTTATTCTGCATATAATTTGATCACAATTGAATTTTTTAATCTCTGAAAAAAATTGTACTGATAAATATAGCACAATCTTTTATTAGAAAATGGTAATAGATCTAGTATAAAATCATCTCATTTGTCTTGACATTCTTTTACTTCTTTTTTTTTTTACATAAATGTGACAATTATCTTTTGTTATTAGTGCTATAGTGAATAAGATAACAGAAGTCTCTGTTGATGGTGTAAGCTGAGAGTTGTCCTTAGGTTTCTTTCTTCAGAAGACACTATCGTTTATCTTTTTCAGAAAAAAAAAAAAAAGGAAATGCTGACATTTTGTAAACAAAATCAACTGGCTAAGCAGACAGCACATAGAGTGTTCTGTATTCAAAGACCTTTAAAAGCTATTATCTGATGAGCATTTATGAAAAAAATAAATATTGCAATGTGTAGCATTACTTTACCATTTTAGTGAGGATATTTGCATATGGCAAAGACAGGGAGGTTTGTACACAATGTGAAGCTGACATGTTGGCATCACTAAAAAGATGTGGACTAGTCACTTTTGAAAGGTCATTCTCCAAAGGAAATTATTTTTCTCTGTTATCTCACATACAATTGTTTAGTTTTCAAACTTTCTGAAGGCATTCAGATTTCAGTGTAATCGCAATGGTGCGTTTCATTAACTACAGAAAAAAAAGATTGTGAATGACCTTTCATCAGGCAAAAGACAGCAGAACTGGCAGCTTTATGTATTTATTTTCAATTAGTTATAAAAAAGAAGCAAAGCTCCAATTTTCAGCTACATTGTCAAAGAAAGGTATTTCAGGCTACACAGATACTAAGAAAGTTTGAAAATTAAAAGAAAAATGAATTTACATGAAAAAGGAATGACTATTTAAAGAAATGTAAAGGAAAGTTGAGAGTAGCATCAGTGAGAGAATACAGCGTATTTAAACAAGCTAAGAAAGAAGCCAAACATCTGTTTATGGCCTTTGCTACAACACTTGCCCTTTTTCATCAAGCTTTTTACTTCTTTATAATATTTTCAGACACATTAAACAGTCAGGAAAGAATAGCTGAAACATGTATGCTGAGAGTTCTATCAAAACACAACCTTGAAGTTCATATAGTTTTCTACATAAACAACCAATGGCTTCCAAGCTATAGATTTGATAAACTGTAGACTGTTTCCACTTTGCAACCTGTCTGTGCTGCACATCAGCATCTTTCTGAAAGATATTTATCTGAGATAGCGTTGGAAGAGAGTGAGCAAAGAGGGTAGAGGAAACAGTGTGCATCCAACTCACGCAGGTGTCCAGTTGCAGCTTCCAATTGCAAGGTCTATCTGCATAGCAGTAGCTGTTCCTTGTGTGCCCCAACATTTTTCAGATAGCCTGAAGAAGTACCTTGAGAATTAGGTGTGATGACGCTGAGCTCCATGTGGAAAATATATGAAACTGCATTGATCTTTATTATATAAACAGCTATCACTGCAGCAGAAACATGCTTTCAGAGTTCACTAATGAAATCACTTCTGGGACCCATCAGATTTGTCTCATATATGTAGCATTATCTCCACTTCTTAGCTTTTTCTTCCTTATTAAAGGGTTCAGCTACAGATAAGGTAAAGAGCTTTCTTGTTCAAAATAATTTAGGTTAGGTTGTACCTCCACATTGCTCTTGAAGAGGCAGTATCCTTCAAAGAAGAGAACATTACTACTACTTTTTGGTGAAGCTGCTCTCAGAGTGGATATACTAAGATCTACATGGGAATGACCCTATACTTACTGAAGTCAGAAGATCCAATATCTACAGAAGGCAGTCAGTGGACAGTGCATGAAGCTTTTCCCATTGTTTTTGGCCTTGGGTACATGTAGAATAATCATGACTATGTTCTGTAGCAGGGAATAACAGTTAGGTAACACTTGTCACTGCTTCTTGGGTTGATCTTGCCGCACACCAAGGTGTTCCTGATGGCAGAATAATTCATCTGAAACCATAATTCCTCATTAAATTAAAATAAATAAAATGTTATATATTTTGAGCAGTTTGCATTATTATTGTTATTATGCCAGTTTATGAAGAGCTATAGGAATACTGCTGTATCAAAAGACAGGAATAATTCAGCTTGTAGGATTTGCTTTACAATAACCAATAAGTTCCTTTTTTATTTTTATTTTATTTTTCTTTTTTTTGTGAGAGACACACAAAGGAGTTCACATATTTTTAAAGGATCTCTGTCAAAAAAACTGATAAAAAGCAGTCCTAAATTAGCCCATCTCTTGAATCCTTTGTCTGTCAACTCTGTCTGCTTATAGAGCACTGAAAGATGGCTATGACACTGCTGTGGAGTTAGTAGTGCTAGACATATGCAGAAAGATAATCTCTTTCTAGGAACATCCTACCTCCAAGGAATAGAATTCAAGCAGTTTATACAAGACCAAATTCTGAAAGTAATTTGGCCACTGGAGTATTATCCCCACTGTCAAAGTCTTCATTATGTTATCACCCAGCACTTACACAAATTAATTATGATTATATCAGAGGAAAGCACAGACATCAGACTTTTATATCAAAACTTTGAAAATTTGTAACTACAGTGGCTTATTTTTGAATTCATATTCTGATACCTTTTGCCTACACATATCTAGTCAGTAGATAAGAATGGCATAAAAAGAGCACCAACTTCTACGAAAGTTTTCTAGTGTCGCTATCCCAGCAGTGACAACTATTTTCATGTAGAAGAAAGAGCTTAAATGTGCTGGATTCCACAGTTTAGCTTTTCCCAATTAAGCATAAGAGCATAACTTCAAGCAGGCTATGGTTTGAAATGCTTAAAATGTGGTTTATTTTTTGGTGAAGGAGAAAGAGGCAAATTTGCAAGTTGAAATGGGTGAGAGCACTTGCAGTAGCAAAGTCTTTTAGAGTAAGGTTTTGAGTCTGTTCCTGAAAGAAGTTAGAGTGGATTCATGTAGGGTTTTGGCAGAATGCATTCCCCGGCAACCTCTCTTTAACTACAACATAAATAAATAAAGTACAGTGAGAGCTTTTCTGCTTTCTGCTTTCAAGTTCACTTTGAAATTAATTTTTATTTCTGGTGGTATTAGTCTGCCTTCCAGCCTTCCATCCATGCATATAATCGGTAAGTGTACTTTTTAGCAGGATAAATAAAATGGAGTATCCAGTCAATTTTGCAAGATCTGTAGGAAAGTTGTTTTGTTAAAATCACAGGTAAGAATGAATGGATTCTGGAGTACCCTAGAGAGACTTTCCCTGCCTTGTGCCAGACCTTTGGTACTACTTGCTTGATATTTTCTCTAGAGGCACAAAACTGGCAGGATTGGCGTGCCAGCTGGTGGCCCATTGCCTTGGACTGCATTTGTGGGCAAAATAACCAAGATAGCATAGAGCCCTGTTCTGTTGAGTCAACACTGTTATATTACTAACACTGTCTATTGAAGATAGAAGCATCCTGGTAACCTCACCGTTAGTAACTATAACATGTACAAAAATACAGCAAAAATCAAGCTGTTACAGCCAAGAAGTTGCTTTGTAACAAAGTTTCCCTGCCATGTATAGGAGACACCAAGAGCACTCATTTCATAAGTAATAAATGCAGTAAGCCCTTCCCATCTGGTTTCCCTCCTTTCAGGAATGTCATGATACCTAATGTCACATGTTTTACTGTTCATATATTCCAGGAAAAGATAAATACATAATTCCAAACAAAAAGAGGATTCAAACATTGTTGAGGCTTGTTTTAAGAAGTATATTATAAAATACTTTTACAGTGATGCCTAATTTTGTGTGTATATGTCACAGAACAAAAACTTCTGTCTTGAAACTCATTGATTTTCCCATTTTGCTATATCACTTTCTTTCCTTGTCTTTTTGTTATTTTTTTTTTTTTTTTCCAATTTGAAGTAGAGCTGTATAGGTGTATAACAATCCAAAACTCCCATCAGAATTTTGAACACATGGCATTTCCTTGTTGAAGTATTAAAATTGTTTGTGTATCCTTGAACTATACATTTTCATTATTAAAAATAATAGGACTGTTATTTAATTTGGTACTATGCTGCACCAAAATAATTCTGGTAATCTTATCATTTCTACTTGTATAACATTTCTAAAAACTGTATCTCTTATAACTCTTTTTTTTTTTTCTACTAAAAAAGAGTTGTGTTCCCAATTTCCCTCAAAATATCTACTCTACTCACTTTATTTCAGACATCAGTTAATTACATTCTACAGATACACAAACACACACACAGAAAAATGATTTCATTACCCACCTCCCTGCTGCTATCTTACTTATTTCTATAAAACATGTGCTACAAATGAGTGAATATAAATGTCATTGCTTTTCATACAAACAGTTGCACAATAACAAAAGGAGAATCAAACCCAAACGTCATAGGAAAACTTTACCAAACGCATGCATCCTTTATCTAAACTGATATGAAAGGCTGCATCAGAATTAGCAAGCTAGCACATTAATAATAGCAAATCCTAGTCTAGACAAGGCAGGTCTTATAATTTAAAAGGATATTTTCAAAATTATCTGTGAGCTATTAGCTCTCTATGTCGCAAGGTATAATCACAGATCCATAAGTACAGGGTGAGAGTGAAACACAATGGAAAAGTTTGAAGAGGTCATTTGGGATCAGGTGAGGTAGACAAACTATTAGATTCATGTGAAACATTTAAAAGTACAGGGAGGAAAAATTATTTGGATTATTTCAAATATAATTAGAATATCAGATTTGCAGAAATTTCATGATGTGTGTAAAAACTTGTACCTTCACTGAAGACAACAATCTATGAAAACCAAACATTCTTAATTTCCTGAGAAGACTAAATGAAAAAGTCACCTGGATAAAGCAATTTAGGATTCAAGAAATTTTGAAAGACATACTTTTCACTGTAAGTAAGCTGTCACTGCCTAAAAGATTTTCAATTGATTTTTATTTTAAAAATGTTAAAGATTGTCTAGTTCCCCTCCAGCAGTCACAAGTAGAAAAGTCTTACTCTCAGGATGTTTCCTAGATGCTTTTGGCTTCAGCACTGCTTTTAAAACAGAAATATATATATATATATATATATAAATTTATATTGAGGAATGTAATTCCTATAGGCTGGTATCCACAGTTAAAAGATCTACATCCTTTCTAAAATCACTCCATCAGAGATCTCAGTTTCCAGCATGACCAAAAGAGATTTAAAAAAATGTTTTATTTAAGAAGAGAATATGCCCTCAAAAACATCAGATGGACAGAAAAGTTGATCCAATCTACCCTTTACAAATAAATCCCTAGGCACATATGATTAAAAATTTACACATGATGAAAAAGTTATTGAAAGATGTATTAGCCATTATATTCTCTTCAGCACCTGAGCTAAAATTCTTAAGTACAACAATGGATATGTTTCACAAACACATACAGAAAAACAAACAAAAAAAAAAACAGATACTTTGTATAAAAAGTCATTAAATACTACAGGGTAAATGTGGGTACAAACTGTAGAAGGAGGGAATTGAGACAGAATGCAGTCATGACTTGCATCTTATCTTTTTGCTGTATGAAAAATGAGCACAGACTATTTTTTTCTGTCAGAAGATTCTTGCTGCCACCTTGCTTTATAAAAGTACATTTATTTAGTTAGTGAGCTGACCTCACAGGAGAGAGAAAAGACTTTTATAAATCTTAGAGAGAAGCAAATATTCCTTCTCTTGTATTCCACTGAATATTTTTACCATAGCCTTGTATGAATTAGCTTACTTTCTAATTTGCATTTTGGACAACACACTGATAACATGATGGTGTCCTTCATATTACTTTTTCCTATGCTGAATACTAAAACATTAAGCTGAAGTCACTTATTCAAACAAACTTCATTTTTATCAGTAGAAGAGAATGATTTTTCTCTAAAAATAGCAACAGAGTAACACATCCCACTTCCCTTTCTTGCACCTATTGAAAGGTTGCAGTGCACTGAAAGGATTAAGCATTGCATAACTGTAATATCAGCATAAATATTACTTAAGTAAAGCACTTCAATGCTGTTTCAAGGTATACTCCTTCCTTTAATCTTTTTATGGAGAATCAGATGCTCAACTCTTGTAAGAAGACAGATGAAACTAGGAATAATTTCAGCACACGTAACAGAAAATATAAGCATACCATTAGCACTATTATATGCTAATGTCAAACATGCATGCAGCCTAGAATTTATAGAAAACAATATATGTAAAAAAAAAGAAAAAATCATTCTTTTTATCTGTTTGGGCACCTTGTTTAATTTGCACCTAGAGCGTTCACTGCAAATTTTTCAATCCATGTTCAGTCACTGGATAAGCACTAACAAGATCAGAATCCTAGATATCTCCAATTTTTGGAATCTAAAGAACCTGATTCCCTATCCCTTCTCTCAAGAAAAAGTCTTTCTATTTTTAGTTATTATCTGAACAAACTACACACATCTGAGATGTTCAGTAGCATCAATATAGTGATTATATTATCAGCATGCTATCACATTTCCTTTCCAACACCTTTATACTGAAAAATAAAAATGGTCTCATGTTGTCCCAATAGCTACATGATGCATTGTTGTAAATTTTGATTGAGATGCTTTTCCAATAGAGAAAAAATGCTTTTTTTCTTGCACTGCATTATGCAAAAACCAAACCAACAGTAAGAAAGCTACTGAATCAGCATTTTTGTTTTTGCACAAAAAAGATTTGATTCAAATTTTGTCTAATTACAATTACTGAGGTCTTAGGCTACTTAATGAAAAACAAATTTTGAACCAATAAGACATAAGGCACAAATTAAAGAGCTACGATTGCCAAATGAATACAACATTAAAGAGACAATATTAGCAATAAGACAACCTTGTAAAAATCACACTTTGATTTAATTCCAAATTTTTTTCAATACCCATATTTGAAATCTTTAATTAAAACTTAAAAAATCCACCACTTATGAAGCACAGCAAAATAAAAATAAGATGTAAGAATACTGAACTTGTCTGCATGTTAAATATTTCATTTTAAACTGTATTGGGAAATACTGTTTTTTATGACAAAGGATAAGTCTTCAAGAGTAGCTGTTCTTCTTGGATATAAAAATACCAATTTGGCATGAATCAGATTACAGTATAACCCAGAATAGTTCATGGTTTGAAGGGTTTTTTTCCTCAAACAAAGTCAGATAGTCTTGCTAGATCTCAGCAAAATATATGTCATATATGTCTACAAAATACAAAATCCCTCTTTCTATGAATTTGTGATACAACAGTGTTGAATTTTTTCATTTAAAATATATGCTGGTTGCTCCAAATGTAGCTAAAAGCTTCTTGTTTTTAATAGTTTTGGGAAATAATAAACTTTCAGGGTCAATACTACATAATCCTCAAATATATTTTGAAGCATGCCAGTTTAGAAGAAAATCTGATCATAGCTTAAAGATAACCAAATCATGTTTGCCAGGCAAAAGTATCTCTATCAAGTACTCCTGATTTCAACAAAGGCATTGGATAGGGTAGTGCAGGGTTAAATGAGGCATGAGCGAAGTCATAAAAATAAAGAACAAGTAGGATGATTTTTTATGTTCAAGGTTAGCAAGTCATTTATAGGAAGACTGATATCCTGTAGCTTCATGCTTGATCATTTCTTGAGAAAGAAATCAAAATACAAAAAAAATACATTATACTGCTTTTGACTGCTCTGCTGGTTGTAAAAACACTTGTAAGGATGAACTGTCTTGTTCCTTAATTGCAGCTGCAGATCCACACTAAGATGGGTCCTTTTGGTATCTTAAGTATGTACATTTTCTCTCTGTTGTCATTTCTTTTCATTACCTGAGAGATATTTGAGAGCGGTACAAGCTGGAAGATGAGTGGCTGGCTGGCAGCTCAGCAGAAAGGGAGCTGGGGGTGCTGGTGACAGCAGTCTCAACGTGAGCCAGCAGTGTGCCTTGGCAGCAAAGAGGGCAAACCTCATTTTTGGATGCATTGGATGTAGCAATGCCAGCCAGTCAAAAGAGATTCCTTCTGTGTTTAATGTTGGTGTGGCCTCACCTTGAATCTTGTTTACAGTTCTAGGCACCGCAATGTAAAAAGGATATTAAGGTTCTTGCAAGCATCCAGAAGAGGGTAACCAAGCTGGTGACAGGGCTGGAAGGTATGTCCTGTGAGGAGAGGCTGAGGGCACCTGGGCTGTGCAGTCTGAAGGAGGCTGAAAGGTGACCTCATTGGTCTCTGCAGTTCTCTGAAAAGACAAAGCAGAGCAAGGTGCCAGGCTCTGCTCCTGGGAACTGGATGACAGGACACACAGGAAAAGCCCAAAGTTATGCCAAGAAGGTTCAGCATGAACATTAGCAAACACTTCTTTAGCATGAGTGTGATCAAACACTGGAACAGACATTTTAGAGAGCCAATTGGTACCTCATGCCTGTCAGTGTTCGAGAGGCATTTGGATAATGCCTCAGTAATAATGTGCTTTCCTAATTTGGAGAGGTCAGGCAGTTATATTTGATGATCTCTGAAGGTCTCTTCCAAATGAACTACTCCTATTCTATTCTATTCTACTCTACTCTAGACTTTCCTTTTATTAATTTTAGGATGCAGAATTACATTTCAGTGCTTGAAGTAAAATTCTGTGTGGAAAGGTAAACAGCCTGATCTCTCTTTCTCATACAAACAATTTAAAGCATTCTATGTTCACTTAAGAGAACCCAAACTGCCGAATATCTTTCGCGTATCAGGTAAGTTACAGAAGAGATGGGAGAAAGGAAAAGGAAAGCTAAAAAAATGGAAACCAATGAAAACTTTAAAGTTACAATCTAAACTTCAAACACTAATTCAGTTTCAGTAATCAACTATTCAAATCCTTCTTTGACTGGGAAAACTTGAGAGTTTTTGTTTTCATTTTTGTTTTGTTTTGTCAGAAAGAGACAAGAAAGTAAATGAGAGTAAGAAAGAAATTTTAAAAACAAAATATACGCTTTTGTTACATTAGGTTCTCAAGGACAATGTGAAAGTAATCCCAGTTTCATCTGGATTCAACCTCTGTCAGAGAAAGCACACACAGCTATTTTCCTAATCTGAAAGTGAGGTTTGTTAAAAAAATTGCAGAAAAAAAGTAGGTTGGACTGTGCAAAACTGAATAAAATCTACCTAAGATGCATCTTCACTGGACTTCTGCAATTTCATTGAGACTACAGTCATTGCTAAGCATCGCATGTGAACGTACTGAATATTTCAAACAAAATTACTTTACTGCTCTAAATATTAAATTGTCTCAAACGTTCTTTCCCTTTCTCTCTCTTCTCTTAGTGGATTTGTAATCTAGGGACAATAGACAATTGCAGCAGAGTTAGAACTATATGGATGCTCATCACCTCAGTTTGTCCCAAAGTACTAGCATTTAAAACAAATAATACAATATTGCTACATTAACTAGTTGATCTGAAAAGATGATTAGCACAATTAGCAGAAGAAAATTTTAGTAGTAATTTCTGTTTTAAGAACTTGAAAGTCTTTCTCAGACTTATACTTTATAGTATTTGGATCATTAATTTTGGAAGGAGGGTCATGAGTCACAGAGATTGAAAAAATCAACTTGCTTCTGGGAAGTTTCTCACATTTGTTGTAAGTAACGAATCTCAACTCTGAACATAAAGGTATATCAATGTAAAGCTGGTTCCCCTCAAAAAAAATTAATCCCAGCATAATGTATAGGTATAACATTTACTAACCTTTTTTTAACACAATGTATAAATACATTAATTTCCATAGCTCATAATTTTAAAAACAGAGAATCTTCAACATGACCTACAAAAAAAATGAGAGTAACTTGTTTGTTTGTTCTAATTATTACCAGCACTTAACCTGAAAATCTATACTCTTTTCACTTTTGACATGATAGTTTCAGTGAGACAGAGGTTTCTAATACTGGGAGTTCGGAGCCAATCACATAACATTCTTCATCTTAAATTGGGAACGTAGGTAAATCTCTCTCGGAGGAAATTCATACAGAAAGCCAGAAGTAAAGTTCTTATGAGAAGAAATATCTCAGACATTTAGCAGATTTGAATCCTTGAAAACAAATGGAGTTTCAAATTCTGCCATATATGAGAGCAGATACCATGGGTATGGACTACAGTTGGCTTCTCAATGTGTTCTTCTTTGACTATTAAGTCTTTAGAAGTAGCGGATTTGGATGAAGTCTCATATAGGATCCTTGGAAAGCTACTGAGCCTGCTCCAAGAGAAAATGTAGGAGGTTTTGGTGTACAGGACTGAAGGCATTCAGAGGAGAAAGCCCACATGTCAGACAGACATGAGACCATCACAAGGAGCACAGTGCCAGATGCCAGCCCCAGCAGGGACACAGCTTCAGGAAGGCTCAAGATGATTGGGCAGAGTTTGCTGCAGTGAAGAAAGCAACATCTCTGAAGGACTAAATCTAAGGCCAGGACCTACATGCAGACACAGTGGGTAGGAGGAGCACTGAGTATGAGCCCATTTTACTCCAATCATCTGTTTGGAGGTTTAAAGGACAGGCATCCTACTTTATTCTAACAACATCCAGTTTGCCTTGGAAACTGAGACAGTATTGTTATGATCAAAACAGTGGCAAATTTGCCATCTCATGAGACAAGTTCTGTGACAAATGTTACTATTTTCTTAATATAGTGTTTCCACTGAAATTACAGCCTTCAAAATATAAATCTGAGAAGAAAATACTTTCTTAAGCCATTTCACAGCATTTTCAAAAAACTTTTAACAAATGATGCAAGATGACACAGAGATACTCTTCTGTTAAATCATTAAGTAGTGAGGTAGTTAATATTTAAGATTTGAGATGTCTGGCTAAGAGGTTTGCCCAGCCTAGAATATCATTCTTTTCAACTACAAGCTAGCAGTTTCCAGCCCCCCACTTCCAAGTTACAACAATAACGGGTGTGCACAGTCTCCACCATCCCTCCATACATAATTTACTGACGAATTCCTTCTTAGAACAGTTGCAGTAAGCAAGCTAATTGATGAGTCCATCCCTCCCAGGCATGGCCACCTGGCCTTGTTAACATATTAATGACTGTTTTTTCTTACCTTTCCATTTATCTGAAACAGTGTATTGGTTCAGTCTCTGCAATCATTTAGCAGAGAACTGGGAGTAGAGGGGGAGACGCTGTCCAAATGTTCTTGCACCATGGTTGAGATAATAAAGCTTCTGTCAGACCATTCCTAAATTGTACATGTATCATTATGTATTTGGAGTCCGTGAACTTCCAATAACAGTAAACATCTTCAAGCAAGTGGGAAGAAGAAAGAGAAGGCGCTGATATTAAACTGTATGAACCTATGAAAACAACATGTATGAAACAACAGCGTGAATTTAGTGTAGGCCATTCTTTGATGTAATCAGCATTCGATTTCCCCTGAATTCAGTGAGCAAGTACAAAGTGACCATTTGGCTTTTCCTATTCAGCATTACCTGTGTCAAGATTAGCATATGATCATGCCTTCCTCCAAGCTTTCCATGCTGGGTAATTCCCTATGGCAGGCTGAATTATCAGCCTGTGTAGACCTTTATGCTTTTATATCCATCAGATTTGGTGAGAAGTCACACAGGCAAAAGAGTCCATCTGCCTAAATGTCTTTCTGGCACTGGGAGATTGTTGTTTTTTGGTTGTTTTTTGTTTTTTTTTTTTTTTTTCTTTTTTCAGAATAGACGCTTGTCAAACTCTACAGATTGAGTCTACTTCATCTTTCAGAGCAGCCCTTGTCACATTCTTGAAAGTAACTGACTACTTCAATCATTCATTCATCTTCTTCTTTTTTTTTTTTTTTCCTGTTTTTCAATGTTTTCTTTCTATTGTAGCAGTTGCAGTGGATAAGAGCCATATGGCTCTGATATTTAACTGCTGTAACAAGCTGCTCTACCATGTGTTAAAGAACTGATAGAGACTCTGAAACCATGCTTCTTATTTCCAGAGATTCAGTATCTACTTTCATATGCCTAGGTTTTTCACAAATTAGTATAATGAAAGAATTAATTCAAAATCCACTTAAGAAACAATACAAAGATTGTTGTATTAATAGTTATCAAATATATGTGCATTAAAGAACTATGGTACAAGAATGAATTTCTTTTTAATATCTTAACAGTGCAAGAGTCAGAAAAATACCTAATGATGACCAGAACATGCTTTGCAGGTTTTTCAATTAATTTTGCATTTAAGAGTAGCTGAGCAGAGGTATTTGATCTCCAGATATGACATATTTCAAGAGTTCAATGGATATCCAACCTCTTTCAATTTATTTTTTTAAATACCTCTTCTTTTTAAAATATTTCTAGGACAGTTCACCTTAGTTATGCTTTCATATAATATGCAACAGTTTTTTTTTCATATGTTATTCTCAGAATATTCACATGGGTTTACACTTATTTTCCTTTTAAGTCTGGTAAGTGAAATATCCATATAATTAACATTAACATTGATATTGTAACTGAGGAACTGAATGATGGCATAAATGAAAAACTGTGTATAAAACAAGAGAACTTTAAAGGAGTAGAAATAAAATATGCGCTGGATATTCTCGCTTGAGGGTGTTTTTTCTTACATATACAGTAATGTTTGGTTTCACAAACAGGATAAAATGTGTGAAGTTTGTCTATCTGTACTGCGATCCCGAAGCTTCACATTCATCAACACCAGCATTTTCTGGAATTCCATTCCGAACCGCAAAAAATTCATTTGATTCAATTTTATGTTATATAGAATGCTTCTTTTTTCTGCTTTGTGTGTGTGTGTGTGGGTGTGTGTGCAATTCATTGGCCTGAAGTAATAGCATAACAAAGTTATTAACTGAAATGCAAGCTATATGAAAAGGAGCTATGTGTTCTCTGAGATTTGTAAACTCTGTCATTTCTTGCATATAAAAGAAGATCGGGTGAGGACAAATAAAGGAGTATGAGGTAAAGGCTAGTATGAAAGGGTTCAGTAAAATAATCCTCCACATTAAAATACTGACTGCATACGCTTTATAACAAGACATTTTGAAAAAGACAAAATATGGGAAGACAGAAGTACTATAGAACAGAAGGGGTGTGAGGATAAATAAGGGAGGCAGGGAGGAAAGATTTCAAGAAATGGAGTAGATTGTCTTGGCTGTCAGAAACGGAATGGTTTACATTCTAGTGTCCTGGAGAACTCTGATAGTGGTAGTTTTATACAATACAAAACCAACATTACAGTGTTGTTTAACATCTCTGAGGAACTGGAGGTAACTAAATGAAGATATCATAAAATTGGAGGGAGGATTCAGGAGGGGTAAATTTCTAAGAGAATTGGAGCCTTGATGGCCCTGACTTAACAACCAATCTTTCATTACCACCTTATTATGTGTTACTACAGGCCTTTTTAAATTATAGCTGACTGGATTTCTGCCAACTTATAGCATATTTTAAAGTGAACTTTGGTGCTAGTGAAGCTCAACAGGCTTACAATGTAAAATCCCCTCTAAGCTACAGAGAGGAGTTAAGTTACATGCAACTGCACAGTGAACTTCATCAAGCTCAATTCCTCATAGGGTGTTGTCAAAGGACACCAGAGCAGCTCAGAGTCCCTTTTAATCTGGGAGCCAAGATAAAATCCGATATCTTCATGACACTAAATAGAATTAATTCAGTAGCACTTTGGAGACTTTTATCTATTGTCTGACACCTCCTGGTCATAAATAGTCTTGACTTTCAATCCCCATTAATTTGATGGGGTTAGATCCTGTCCATTTCTACTCTGTTATAGGATAAGTTCTTTAGAATCATATTTTAGCCTTCATCAATGCACAATACCTGTCTTAATGATCTCCCAGCAGAATGGATCAGACATGATAAAAATTTTGCAAAAAATCCATCCTTTAAATTATTAAGGGAGTTCACATAGAACAATATTATCGATTATTCTGTACAGCAATTGTCACTGACTTCACAGAAGAACAAAACTGTAGTATCATCATTCTTGACTCCAATGTTTTTGATTGTTAGAAAAGGTGAATCATATGACAAAATTTTTTCTCTTCTGCTTCTCTTTAAACTTTTTTATCTTACAGCCCCACTCCTCTCTTTTCATAAGTCTCAGATTCACAGTGTGTAAACTGAAACCAGTGAAGGATAAGAAGAGTTCAGAAACAAAGACAGTGCACTTGACTTATTTACACTCATTCTTTACTTATTTAATTGTTAATATTATAACTAAATCACAGAATCACAGAATGGCCCAGGTTGGAAGGGACCTCAAAAAATCTCCAACCTTCCTGACACAGGCAGCGCCAGCAACCTCCACATTTAATACTAGACCAGGTTGCCCAGAGCCCCATCCAATCTGGCCTTGAAAACCTCCAGGGACAGAGCATCCACAACCTCTCTGGACAGCCTGTTCCAGCACCTTATCACTCTCATAATAAAAAACTTCCCCCTGACATCCAATCTAAATCTTCCCTCCCTCGATTTATAAAAATTTCCCCTTGTCCTGCTGTTATCTACCCTTTCAAAGAGTTGACTCCCAACTGCTTAGTTTACTTCATTTCTTATGATTTCGAATTGGACAAAATTAGTATCACGGTTACTGTACACTTCACAGTATGAGCAATTCATTCTTTCACAATTTCCTACCATATCTTGGAAGCATCAGCCATGCTAATGGATCAAAATCTCCAAATACAGAAATGTTATTCTGTTGGATTATCTTCTAAAATCTGGCAACTATGCTACCTGACAGTATCTATAAACAAATTATGTATAACAAATGCTTTTTCAGTGCCATGGAAAATAATCTTCCTCAGAAACTTCTGAAAATAATGAGAAAACACTGCAGTATGTCCAAACAACCAAAGAGACGATTTTTGAAGAAGTAAAGAATAATAACAAAATATTTATAAAAGGAAAGCAAAAGTTTTGCCACAGTTGGGCAAAATAGAGCAACAAAAATAAAGTTTGATGCAAAATTTTGATACTGTTTAGTACGGAATAAGGAGATGCTATAATGCAAGGATATAATGTCAACTGAAAATATTACAATTTTTTCCAACTTTTTCCTCTATTTTGAATGTATAGATAAATTCTCATTTAGAGAACAAAAGTTACAGAGTACAGAATTTCCTGATGCAGGCAAGCTACTAGACATGCATGCACCCTTCTGTTAGAGTAAAAGTATTTGGGTTTGATTTTAAGAACAGATTACTATGAGTATCTTAAAGGAGATATACATGATTTATTCTATTCATCTACAGCTTTAAATTGTAGAATGTGAAAGCCAAATGATTTTTTAACATCTTGTTGTCACTGTAGCACTGACTTATGATGGCAAGCTGACAGCTAAAAATATACTGACTTGTCTGAATCAGTGAAATAGAGATATGATAAATATCAATAACTATTCTTTAGCAACTTGACATAGACATGTGTAGATGGATCCTTGATTGTGAGGGAGGAGAGGAAATATAACAAAATATTTGATTATTAGTACTATTATTTCCTCCAGTGTTATGAATTTTTAACTGTAAAGACATGAACTACAGCACTTCAGAAATAGCTCCAAAGGAAGATTTGTTCTTGAGCAAATGCAAAACTTCAAAATACAGGCATGTGTTCTTGCATTAGCATAATAGTTGGTGGCTTAAGAGATTTCTAAGGTTTAAGACCAACCAAAAAGAAAAATTTGCTCCTTTAGTTTCTAAGTGATCAGTATTTTCTCTTCTGTTGTCAGCAACTTGCATGTTTTAATTTCCTTTTCTTAATGCTTAGCTTAAAGTAATACCTAAAATGAATATCTTTACCTTTCTGCAATGTTTACTATTTCTTTATGGACCTCATTTTCAGATTTTGATGAAAAGAAAACCTTGACCTTTAGTTTCTAGAGGTATCTCACTGTTCCTTCCTGGTATAGCTGCTGAGCTAGAAAGTCAGGTGAAGGAACCAATCTTTTGCCCTTACCCATTCTTTCTCAGAGAATGGGAATTTACTTCAAGACAGACTGTTTTGGTTTGTTTTCCTTTCTGTCTGAATTATTCAAGATTTTCCCCAGCTTTCCTTCACTTATGTCTGAATTATGTTTTGGTTTTCTAGTCTGGGAAGGAAATTCACATGAGAATAAGTCTACCTTCTCAGATAATTTTTACCTTCTTTATATAACTTCACAGAGCTGCTATATCATTATTTTATAGTATAGCAACAATCTCTATCTTCTCTTTCTTCCTCTTAAATCTTCATAGTGTTTTCAACTCCATTCTTTCCAAGCCTCTTCTTCAACTACTTTTCAGAACACCTGTGGCAGATTTTTTTTACTAAAGCAGTCACCACAGACTATGACAACAGTGATGATCTTACTTTTCCAGGTGGTCTTACTTAGACTCTGATTTCTTAGGTACTGTAAGTTTTGAAACAAATTTATTTTTGAGAAGCCCAGATTTGTTGCGTTATGTGAGACAGGCTTCTATGGCAAGAACTATCCTGACAGAGCTGTTGCTTTTTGGAAAGAGTAGAAGAAAGGCCTGAGCACCACAGTGAGCACCAACTAGTGTTTCTTTAAAGGTAGACATGGGAATTCTGGATTGCTTTACACTACGGAATACAGTTTTCCGAACTATAATTTCTGCGAGGAAATATGAAAAAATCCTATCCACATCCTATCCACAATCCTATCCTATCCTATCCTATCCTATCCTATCCTATCCTATCCTATC
>NW_024962262.1:85085046-85162702 GCF_019238085.1 Lagopus leucura
TCCTATCCTATCCTATCCTATCCTATCCTATCCTATCCTATCCTATCTTATCCTATCCAAGCAAATATGACACCTACTCTAGCCCAAGATTCTGTTTAAACATCTCATCAGAAAATGTGTATTTTGAAGATATTTTCTATCCAGAAATCATTCTGCACTACCTTTTGAGCTGAGGATAGACCAAAGTTTGGGAGACGTATCAAGCGAATGCTTATTCTACCAAAACAAGCATGCTCATAATTTCATAAAGGAATAGCCACCAGTTGCTCAAAATATTTTGTGGTATAACTTAGTTTGAATAATATTAAACATTTTTAAGGAAAGGGAAATCTTCCAACTTTAAAACAGGAGAACAAGCTTGTTATGTCAAAGGTCCACAAGCTGTGCATGGATTTACCAACTTTATAAAAAGTCCTCTAAATAATTTGAAATGAAGAGATGAACCTTTTTTCTTCTTTTCTTGATGAACGCTCTATGAAAACACCAAGCTGCCTTTTGTGTCTGTCTAGATCCTGACCAGTATACCAGAAATTCTGCAGTAATCTATTATAGCACTATATGTGAACATAGTTAACTCTAGTCTTACTCAGAATACTTGTCCTTCATTAAAGTAGTAGAATAATTTGAGATATATTGCCACTGCTGTGTTCTGCTCAAAAGCAGAATCTGAAATACTATTTAAACAGGAACAGGCCTGTTTTCAAAGAACTCCCACAATACTGCTTCTCCATGTTCTCTTAATTACAAGGGTATATACATAATAAATCATAGAATCATGTGATTGACTCGTGGCCTGCATCAAGCATGCAATTAGGATTGCATCCTACATGCAGTCATTGGACATTTTACTGTTCCAATGTTCACCAGTGTTAGAACGGCTTCTTTTGTTCCCTCATTTTCTTTAACTCAGCAGGACCATTTTCCAACTACATTTTTCTTCCTCCTTTTTGTTTTACCCTAAATATGAGCTGTATGAAAAATAGCCAGGATGTCTAAAGACATTTGAGCTACAGCTCCTACAAATTATCATTGCTAAAAGTGCATAAATTATACGAAATCCACTCTATGCTGAAAGTAATAAGATATTTTTTCTTCCAGTCAAGGATATCTCAGCAAGTTGATCTCTCCGGAAAACCCCACAGACTATGCTAATCTTTCAAAATAGACATATAAAACACTGAACACATATACATAACTCCTAATCTAAATTTGGTTTTTAGAAAAAATTGTGCTAAAGAGCACTTTCTGTAAACATTGCAGTAAGGTGAGTGACACCTAGTCAATACTACCTGATAGAATAGTCCTCTTAAGAAACATGGAGGAGTAATCATTTGTCCCAAACAAATTAATGGGAATTAGATGTCTTAGAAATCAGTAGGAATTAATGTTATTACCATTACTGTTTTGTTTCCTTCAAATGTTGTATGCTCAGAAGAAAAGGGGATTTATTTGTTGGCCTATAACTTCAAGGGTCCTTAGCCCGGTAAATGACTAATGGCAGATAGATTGACTGTAGTTAGATGAACAGATTCACTGTAGATGGACATTTGAAGAACCTTATGTTGAAAAGCCTAGCAAGAACAATGAGTAATGAAAGCTAGGAAAATAAAGAAGTTGGCAGAATTAACTCAAGAGATGCAATTACTTCAAAATAAGCGATATTTTCCTCTATTCCTTCTGGAGTGACGAGGGATATGGATCAGGTTACGAAAATCCTGGTAATGAGCAAGTGGCTGAGAGGCTGGTGCCACCACAGGAACTTTGGGTTTTTCAAGCACAGGGCAATTTAATTCAGCACCTGGGCTAATGGCTGCAGACGGGTCTCACCTCTCTCTAAGAGGGAACCAGATTCTAGCCTTAGCGCTGACAGAGCTCATTGAAAAGGCTTTCAACTAAGTAGGAAGGGGGAAGGCAATGCAGTGAGGCTCGCTAGAGTAGACAGAGGAGTCTAAGGCTTTATACTAGATCTGATGGGGGAAGAATGTCAAGTGCAATAGGACAGACAGGGGTTAGGGGTTACTGTCAAACCAGGAAACTGTGGGGAAAAACCTCTGAACTGTTCTGTAGGATCCTTCAGGGACTCCTCAGAGGAGGTAACTTTGCTGACCCCCCCCATCTGAAACCTTCTTGTGTTCCTCTAAGAAGCAGCAGAGGAAAACTTCAGATTTCTTCAGGAGGTTTGAGGGAGGGAACCTCTAGAAAGGAGGTGTGTCAGAAAGCCCAGCTGAAGTGCCTTTACACCAATACATACAGCATGGGAAATAAGCAGGAGGAGCTGGAAACTGTTACGTGCTTGTAAAGTTACATCTGGTTGATACCACAGAAACATGGTGGGATGACTCCCATAGCTAGAATAACCACTGTAGAGGATTATCATCTTTGTGGAAGAGAGGCTGGGAAGGAAGGGTGGGGAGTTGCTCTTTTATGTTAAACAGTGGATAGACTGTGAAGAGCAGGTTAAGAGCCTGTGGATTAGAATTAGAGATAGGACTAATAAAGGGAACCTTGTGGTAAGGGTCTGCTACAGGCCACTTGATCAAGGGAAGCCTGCTAATGAGGCCTTCTTCCTTTAGCTGCAGGAGGCAGTATGCTCACAGGCATCCATCCTGATGGGGAATTTCAACCATCTGGATATCTGCTGGGAAAGCCACATGGCAAGAAGCAAGAGATCCAAGAATCTCCTGGAGTGCTTGGATGATAACTTTCTGGTTCAAGTATTGGATAGACTGACCAGAGGTGAAGCGCTGCTGAATGTGGTGCTCATCATTGCAGAGGAGATCATTAAAGGTGTTAAGAGTGAAGGCAGCAACCTTGCCCTAAGACTGTGATCTCAAGGAATGTGGAACTGGCAAAGAGTGGGGTCAGGACCCTAAACTTTGGGAGAGCGAACTTTAGGCTGTTTGAGGAATTGTTGGATTAAATCACCTGGGAAGCTCTTCTTAGAGATGAAGGAGTAGAAGAAAGCTCACTGCTCTTTAAAGATGCCTTTCAGAGAGCACAAGCGCTGTCCAAGAAAGGAAGGAAGGAAGTTTGTTCACCCTGGAGATGAGAATGCTATAAGGAGACCTTATTCCAGTCTCCCAGTCTTTAAAAAAGGATTATAAATAGGAGGGGAAACAACTTTTTACTTGTGTAGACAGTGATAGGACAAGGGAGAATGGTTTTAAGCTCAAGGAGAGAAGGTTTAGATTGGATGTCAGGGGGAAGTTCTTTACAGAGAGAGGTGAGGTGCTGGAACAGGCTGCCAACAGAGAATGTGGATGCTCCATCTCTGGCGGTGTTGGAGACCAGGTTGGATGGGGCCCTGAACAACCTTGTCTAGTACTAGATCTGAGGTTAGTGGCCCTGCTTTTGGCAGAGGAGTTGGAACTTGATGATCCTTGGGGTCCCTTACAACATAAATCATTCTGTGATTCTATGAACTAAATATGCACAAAAATGGGAAGATCACTAAAGCAGAAGTTACATGTATGTAATGACCATCTCATTTAAACACAATTTAATCCCTAATTTCCAAATAACCATGGAATTGTTGACAACAGATGAGACTGTGCAATTGTTTCTGTTCTGCTGAACAGAGATGTAAAGTCCTAATACTGAATCATCCTATACAAAGGATGAGTAATTTCCATCCATTTAAATGGGTAGAACTGTCCTTTCAGTCTCCCTTCTGTAACATAATTTTTCTTGTGAGATAGTTCATATCTGTGAGCTAGAGGCACAGCATCACAATGTTCATCTTACCATAGTGAACATCAGAGAGATATGTTCTTCCATTTCTCTTCCTTACTGAGGTAACATACCTAAACGCTTACTTACTGAGAGCAATCTTTAGGCACACTGTCTCCTGCAAAGCCTTTATGTGTGTATTTTTATCTATTTCTAATGCTCCTCTTATTCCTGAAGCATTCATAACTCTTTTCTTGACAGTGTAACAGTTAAATACTATGAACCATCCTCTGCTTTATCTAAGGCACTACTCTCCTCCTTCTGACAGCCTGGTGATATTTGAGGGTCAGAGGCACAATTAAAATCCAATACATACAGAAGTTTTGAGAAGGGTTTATGTCAAAAGACATTGAATCAGTCATTGATATTGCCACAGGCCAGCCACATTCACACCTCTTGAAGGACAGTTCTGAGAAGCTTCCCAGCCCCATGTGGTTCCTTGAAGAGCTAACAAAGGAAGAAATCTCTCCCGTGTAATTTCCTTGTTTAGTGGGAAAGAGTTACATGTCCTTTTCATCAAGGAATGTGTGAAAGATGTGAAAGTTACAGTTGAATACACGTTAATTATTTCAATGATCACGTGAATAGCATATACTGAACTGCATACAACCTAGCATTCAGAGATACAAAATCACTACTAATAATTACTGTTAAGCTGGAAAATGAAACTAACTGTGGGTACACAACAATAAAATCCACACAGAATAGTACAGTGTATTCTACTGCACGTTCAAGGAGAAAAGTTAGAGCATTCAGTCAGACGAATGAAATTAAGAAAAACAGATCAATGGATATAATTATTATTAAAACCTTGTTTTATAAAACATAGAATATTTGTTGAAGAATCTTATTGTTGAGTCAAGAAATAACCGGAAATTCAATTTTACAACTTATTCAACAAGTGACACTTCTAAAACACTTATCTGCTCATAAGGCATAGGTCAAGTAACATTAAATGAAAAGGAAAATGTGTATCTACTGGACTACCTTTATACATTCCAGTGTGCCAATATTTTAATGGGAATTTTCTCATTTAGCAGTAAGTAATCACTGAGATCACGCTGGAACAATCATAGAGGAATAAAAAACAGACTAATCTTTAAAATAATGAAGGGGAAAAAATTGATGGATATGTTTACACATATGAAAAATATTCTGCAGAATGTGCACATCGTTACAGGAAATATGAGCAGTATCAGAAGAACAGAGTAAATAGAAAGGTATAAATAAGAATGAACCAGCATCTTAAATCAGTGAAGCACACTGAACTTCAGGAAATGATAACTACAAAACCTAGAGAAAGGAATTTTAAAAAGTTGGTCAAGATCTGAATCCCTTCTATGTTTCTTTATCATTCTACTAAGACAAAATAAATAAATAAATAAATACCAGGGGCACCATACAGTTATTCTTCCTACCTAGCACCGTTAATTATTTAAGTACAGTGTCCATTATCTTATTAATACTTCATTTAGAGAGTAACACCATGAAATCATAGGACTTGTTAGGCACAAGGTCCCTCTCAATAAGAGCATGAGTGTCAAAAACAGCCCTTAATTAATCAACATTAAATTATTAAATCTTTATTCTGTATAAAAGCTTACCATTGCTACAGTCAGGAGAATAGACAATGAAGGAAGGGTAACTTGGTATCTCAGAACAAACTAGCAGTTGTCATGAACAATTTTTCAAAGTGGATAACAAATGCAAGCTTTGTCAAGACTGGCTGTCATTAAACTTGCATAGAACTAAGGATTTATGAACTGGAAACCCTAGTGTAAACATTTTGCAGCTATGCAGATAAAACACAGTTCACCACTAAATGAATCTTACAATGAAAGATCATTTGTTTATTTGCAATGTGTGTTTTTTTCTGACAAATATACAGATTTAGTTGTATTTTTTTTACTAAGGTGTCTGAAACAATTTGAGCATTATACTATCTAGAGACTTGCACTTGATAATGCAGAAGATTCCCTTTTGTCGTGAATTCATAATTAAAATATCATTGAATATACTCCTTTATTGCCTCTATTGTGATTATCTGTTTAATACAGTCACATCAATGTAAGTGTAACCTTTTAGAGAACTGTAGGACACCAAGGTTCTAAACTGATTTGTGTTTTGCACTTAAAGGTTTAATTGTGCAGAATTCTAAAACTTTTACTATTAATGTGATTGGTCATGTGTTTGATAATTTGCAGAATAATAGCCTTCCTCATCCTTCTCCTCTGTCTCCTACCAAAGACCCTAAATTCAGGAAGTTCTTGCTAATATGCACTAGAAAAATGGGAGTCGGAGAGCTGAAGTTTGCTATCCCCAGGAAGATCAGTCCAAATTTTGAATCTTCAACCCCCCCTGCCGCAAGCCACCAACCTCCACATTTAATGCTAGACCAGGCTGCCCAGGGCCCCATCCAACCTGGTCTTGAATACCTCCAGGGATGGGGCATCCACAACCTCTCTGGGCAGCCTGTTCCAGCACCTCACCACTCTCTAGTAGAGAACTTCCCCCTAACATCTAACCTAAATCTTCCCTCCTTCACCTTACAACATTATATATATTACAACATTATTTACCCTTTCAAAAAGTTGACTCTGCTCATGTTTAGGTACTGGAAGGCTGCAATCAGATCACTCTGCAGCTTTCTTTTCTCCAGAATGAAAATAGCCTGTCTTTGTAACAATCAGATCAAGAATAACATGATTTTTCTCTTTTATTTAGTTGTAACAATTTTTAGTTTGACTGTGAATCTTGTCCAGTTTAACATACATATTAAAATTTCAAACTTGTGACTGGGATTTATTCAAATCTTCAGTTCTTATGAATCAAGTTAAGCACTACACTAATCTCTTCTTCCAAAAAATAGAGGAATAAATTTCAACAGCTATTAATGTGTGGGAAACTTGTTCCAAAAACTAAATCAAATCAGAGTTCTTCAAAAAATACCTGTTTTCATTCTGTAGACATAAGCAATTGTGGGTCACTGTCTTCCACAGTGAAGCTATTCAAGTGATCATAAGTGTGGTACCAAGAATTGTTGGGAGCTTATATTGAGACAATTATCTAGAATTACCCACCTATTTATCAATGAATTACTGGGTTTGTGAGATAGATAGTCAAATTGACAGACAGACAGACTCTCACATCCTGTTAAAATAACCTTCCCAGGCGCATTACCTTCCATTTGGCTGATTTAAAGAGATCCTTGTTGTATTTAATACTCTAACTTTCAGATTTTCCTGGGTGTATACCATATCTTATCACAGGTATTTTTATGTTATCTCAAGCTTTACCAGCAGTATAATTATATATATATATATACAAGCATTTGAATCATAATGTCATATAGCATCTAGCAAAATCAAATGTCTAGAGAAAATTAAGTATTCTAGATCAATATATTTGCTTTTATTGGTTGAATCTTTAATCAGTAGAAAACATTAAATATTTCTAGCTAACAGGAATTATAGTCCAGTGATCACTATTTTGTTTACAGAATGCATAAATTATCTTCCAATTATTTTATGTGACAGGTTAAACTTTCTTGTTTGTCTACAGTCTTTTTAAGTACTCTAGCAGTACTTAAGTGAAGCTTATGTAAGACTATTCATTTGAATTTTTCATGTTTTTGTTCATATTAGGACAGTTATTTGGAAAATATTATATTTGTTCTAAGGGAGAAATAAATTTTTAAAAAGGTTCTCTTCAAAAGATTTTTTTTTTAGTTTTCCTAAATTCAGATAGAAAGTTACATCTCTTGAAACAACTAGATGTAGTCTCAAATTCTCGTACAACACAAAGTTAGGTTTTGAATTTCACTTCCAGAGCAAGGAGGGCTTGAAGCATTTCTAGGGCTGACAAATTAAATGTCAACTTGCTTTTTGGCCATATGGCTTTCAGGAGCTCTGCCTTGCACTATGCTCCTCCACATATTTGCCCAAAGGTTAGGACCTGACCGCTTCAATTTTGCTTGCTTTTGCATGGTCCTGAAAAGAAAGTGAACACATTGCTCCCTATCAGGCATCAAACCTTTTTAAGACTAAGTGGAGAGGGTTAGATGATTCAGAATGAGATTATCAATAACCTGAATGCTGATGGAGTATGCCCCAGAATACACAAAATGTAAAATAAAAAATGAGATTTGATGTTGTCACATCCTCCCCACATCAACCCCATCCAAGATTCAAGCATTTAATTGCAGTCTGAAGAGAGAAGTATGCACTTTAGGTCTATAATTCAATTATTGCAATATAAGTTTATAAGAATGTTGTGGTTTAATTGATGCTATCAGGAACAACAGGGGCCTCTTTTTTCCTCCCCTTCCCCTTTTCAGGAAAAAGAAGTATAGATGGCCTGACTGAGATAAGAAGAAATAACTAATTTATTACAAATGGTGAAAGAATGTAAGAAAATATGATATGAAAGGGAGTTATGGGAAATGAAACAAATGGGAGAGGAAGGATTTTGAACTGTGATGCTTGCTGCGCTGTCCAGAAATCAGAAGAACATTCTCTCCCAACACTACATTATTCCATCTCTTTTACTCAGAATTGGAAATCACATGGGGAGTACTGGAGACTTCTGGGAACTGTAGCCTGTCTCTTCTCAGCACAACTTCCCCGTGGAGTGCCAGAACCAATATGAGAATAGCCAAGAGTGCCAGGAAGTGCAGTTTCCCAGTATTGTCTTCCAGCACTAACAGCTTGCCACTTTACGTCTTGATATGAAATATTGATAAAACTAGGAGAAATTATTTTAAAAAATAATTATTTACATCTTTTTTCTTGCAGGAGTATGAGGGAGAAGAAAATGGTAGTGCTCCCTGCTCATTTTATATTGACAAATAATTGGAATACATTCATATTATAGAATACAGTGTAAAAGACTAAAACTGAGCCCATATCTTCACTCTTCTTCACCAACAAAGATACAGGGTCATAATAACTTTTTATTCCATGTCTTTGATCTAGTAAATCTTTACTGTTATTCTGTTAATCAAACCAACTGCGCAGGTGGGAGTTACAAGTGTCCTGATTCCCCTCCCCATCCATACACTAACTAAATTAATAATTACACCATTGCCCTGAAAGGGAAATTTTTGAGGCTGAGTACATTTTTTTTTTCACTATGTCCTTTAGTGAGATCCCACTTCTACATGTAATATTAATTCTGGGCATATGCACTAAGTGAGGGCTCTCACACAGTCAGACAAACATTACCAGAAACAAATTTAACTACCTCACACTGTCACTGAAGAGACTGGCCACATGTGAGGAATAGGAATGCTGTCCAGCCATGCAGAGATGTCACAAGGAAAGATAAGGTCCACTTTAGAATTAAATCTAGTAAGGGTGCCCAAGGACAACAAGAAAGGCTTCTTTAAATATGTCAAAAGCAAAAGGAAGGCTAGAGATAATGTGAGTTCACTGCTGAATGAGGTGGATGCACTGGTAACAGAGCATAATGAGAAGGTAGAGTTACTGAATATCTTCTTTGCTTCAGTCTTTACTGCTAAGACTGCTGCACAGGAATCCCAGACCTCAGAGACAAGAGAGAGTCTGCAGAAAAGAAGAATTCCCCTTGGCCAAAGAGGATCTGGTTAGATATCATCTAGACAAACTCAATGCACACAAATCCATGGGCACTGATTGGATGCACCTGCAAGTGCAGAGGTGTCTGGCAGAAGTGATTGCCAAGCCTTTCTTTATCATCTTGAAAAGTTCATGGAGAATGGGAGGGATGCTTGAGGACTGAAGGAGAGCCAATGTCACTCCAGTCTTCAAAAATGCCAGGAAGTAAGAGCTAGGAAACTACAAGCCAGTCAGCCTCATCTCTGGTCTTATATTATTATCAGGAAGTCACACATTACTATCAGCATTTTTTTATCTTGGTTAAAAAGTTATTTAAACACATAATTTAATTTATGTTCTGAAGTCCAAAGGAAAACATTATAAAGGAAACCTAAAGAATGAGGATCGCACTCATCTCAAGCATAAATGCATGTACAATAGATATATTCAGTCTGATTCATTCAGCCTTAATAGTTTAAACTCTTCAAAGAATCACTATGTTGTTTTCCATGTTTCCAGAGAAAAGCAGGGGGTAGATTTCTTCCATGTAGAAAAATTGGTAAGCCTCTTAAAATTACAGATTCACAAATTGTAGTGATTGAAAGCTAATCTCAATTATATACTAAGGTGTATTGTTGCACAGTGTGATAACAGTACTTTCTGCCTCAAGTGGACGTTGCTTCAGACGAATTTGTGTGAGGAAAAGAAGAAAAGAACCAGCCATTTACCATATGCTCACTGTCGACCTTGTAGATATTTTTTTCACAGGAAGTATAAGAATTTCTGTAAAGACAGCAGGAACTTTTCCTTCTTTCAATAAATTTCCCTCTTTTCTTATAAGGAATTATGAACACTTTTGAGAAGAATATGTGAGATTCAAGAAAGAACAGAATGTGATGGTTTTCACTGACATAGTGCTGTTTTCATACTAAAATCTGTAACTTTTTCACTGTCCTAAAAACATCTTGTCTTCTTTTTTTTTTTTTTTTTTTAATGTGAATGGGAAGAATAAGCCCAAGTGCTCAACTAGAAACTTTCGAATCACAACAAATAATGTCTAAAAATCCATAATTCTTTAGAGCAGTTCAGGAGCGTTTCCTTGCAAAATTAATTTTAAAATAAGTTAATATTGAAAAGGCACATCCTAAAAATGATGTTGAAGTCACTGATGTGTGGTGACTTCAAGTCATCCATCAAGTTACTAGAACAGGGAATGCAGGGAATATTGCTTCATTCTACATCTAGTACCTGATCACATACCCATGTAGCCCACTGTCTGCAAGAGCAATATATAAAGAGGAATGAGCATTCTGCTACTCTTGGTCTTCCTCTTGAGATCTTTCTTTTGTAGTCACTCTCAGAGAAAAAAAGGCAATGTTTGTAATAATTTTGGTGAAAGTAGTTACTTAATAGTCTGGAATATTTGAAACTGAATGTGAATCAATGGTAACTTTCCTTTTTAACTCTCCATCCTTCAGAATACATTACATTATTTGTCTTCAACACTGCCAGTAACTTCTACTCCTGTCTTTCACTTCTCCCCTTTCTTTTCATCTTCTGAACGAATTTTTCCTCCTCAAAATATTTGCTGATCACTTCTAAATCCATTCCCAGACAATGACAATATAGCTTGCTTAGGTATCCATCTGCAACATCGTTGTCATAAAGAGGTCTAATACATTAGTAGACATTAAATGAGGATCATACTGTCAAAATTAAATAAATTAGTCAAGATACCAAAACGAATTGACTTGACTTCAAACGAATAAGCAGTGTACAAAACAGCCTCCATTTCTCTAGGAACACGAGTTAAGTGAGAGAATGGAAACAAAACATTTTAAAGCAGATTCATTTTGGTGAAAATTGAATTATCTCCTAGCAGTGCACAAGCAGGGCTTCTTCTTACCTTGGGAGGATCCATTCCCAAGAGTAAGAAATTGAAGCTAATTTAAATGTTACAAGGGGAATAAATTTGCAGAGGACAGAAGGGCAAATCATAGTCTGGAGAGAAAAGTGATCTAGCTTTCTGAATGGCTGTAAAGAAGGCCTATTATCCAAAACACAAAGCTCGTAATAAATACTTGTGGTCACAAGCTCAGAAAGTGTCTAACTGAAAAACTCTTTAGAAGAGATGAAATTTATTTAGAGAACTAGATCTAATTTTAAACAGAGCTATTTCATTTTTTAAAATGCTTTTTATAGGAAAAGAAAGTGCTAGAAAGCTTAGCCCTATTTCTTTTATCCCTTTATTTGTTTGTTTCTTGCTTTTTAATGCCATTGTTCTATTTTCAGGGAAAAGCAAATGAAATACAGAGCTCTTCAACTCAGTTAACATTAATAGAGAAGCATAGGAAATTTATATTCCTCTCTGTATTGAGCACCTTTTGGCTGTTCAGTGCTGCCAAGCTGAAATTTGCACAATCATGAATATATGTTACCTCATCACCTCTCCAAAAATTGAGATAAAAAATCCTGTCTTACAAATGCTAGATTGCTACACAGAATATTAAACATATATATATATAAAGTGTTTGATACTCAGATAAATGAATAATCATTTCAATCAAAAACAATTTTTTAAAATAAAAATAAAATGTTTGATTCCAGCCCCAACTATGAGTTTTCTCAGCTACTCAAATTATCAACCTATCTTACAATCTACTTTCATTACCTGTACCAAGGGTCAGAACCTCGGTACCCGATTTCATCAGATGCAGAAAAACACAATGTCTCAAAATGGACGAAATGTTGACATCCATTCCCTGTTTTCAAGCACACGCATTCTCACTGTTTGCCTTATGCTGGCTCTGGAGTTAGTCAGACTGCTACATGAGTCACTAAAATGGCATAAAGCAAGAAAAAAGGGGAGAATAAACATTTTTCTAATCATGTAGTAAGTCAAATCAGTGACAGGAAAGAGCCAAGCGGTGCTTGAACAGTACCAGAAAGAAAAAAAGAGAAAATTAGCTTCTACTTTGGGCAACAGTGATTTATGTACATTGGACTTAAAGTAATGCCTCCTATTTATTTTCATGGCAAACAAAATAGATACAAAGAACACAATAAAACTGTTAAATAGAGCAAATTCTCAGTTACAAAACAGTATTTTGAAACACTGTCACCACCATTAGCTTTACATTTTTGCTAACAATGAATAAGAGCCTGCGTGCAGTACTTGGAAAAATCTGCACCAGCAGAGATGACCCACTGTTGCCATCGCCACAGCTGAAGCACACCACCCATCACTTCACTGTGCTCATGTCCACTGTTTGATCTCCATAAACATTCATAAAGTGTCAGTGAATGTCAATGGGTGCCATTTTTTTCCACATGGGGGAATTAAATGATGCACTTTTGCTTCACATGTCACTTCCATGTCAGACATCCTTTTGTCAGAGAGCCTCTCTGCTGCCATCTCTCACACAGCAACAAATGTAACAGAATACAGGGGAGAGGGCTCAACTTCTACTGCCATATCACCAACACTGACCTCCGATGTCACGGGCCAATAAAATAAAATAAGATTTATATACAATATAAATATAATAAAATATAATAAAATTATTTTTGGAGAAGTCCTCCTTCTGGTACAAGCGTGTGTTAAGTTTTAATCTTATAATAAAAATATTGTGTTAAAATGCTACTTTGAAAAATACTCACCAGAGCATTTCATTACCTAGTTGCAAGGTACAGACAGGTACAATGACAAACAGATGAATAATATATGTAAAATACACCACCAGAGCAGGAAGCTGCTGAGTCTGCAGTTAACTTTCTTAGCAGATTTTCTGTATGGATTCATTGCATAGACATGTATGTTTATATCAAAAACTTGAAATTCTATAAAAAACTAGTTTTTCTAAAAGCATTTAGGAAAGCACAAAATGAGTAGTTATTTCTATATTTTGCTAGAAAGTAGTTTTGTATTTACCTAAAACACATAGGTTATGCATTTCTGTAAATAACAACTCCTAATGGTTGGCAACCCTGCCTATGGCAAGGGGATGGAACTAGATGATTTTTAAGGTATCCTCCAACCTAAGTCATTCTATGATTGTGATTATTTAAAAAGTTTTATATTTCTCACATTCCCACCACTGAACTTTCATGGACTGATAAATGTGTGGCAGGCCCATTTCCTTCAGCAGGATTCAATTGCAAAATATCTTTTCTTTTTTAGAAGTGAACATAAAGAATTTGAATTTGACAAAAATATCGGGCCTGAGACTGGACCCACACAATCAAGTGTTTATTAGTTTGAATCAATAGTAGCATCGTTCTGTTCTGAATTTACCAGTCCCTGCAGTATCATATGAAAGATTTCCCTTTGTTCTGAAGTTGAGATTAGATACTATAAGAGCCACTGTGAATGATAGATGGTTAAATGATCTGTTGGTTTTGGACCACAAAGATGCAAGAATCACTCACATGAACAAAGCTAATGCAATTTCTGCTACTTTAATATCATTCAGCTCTCTATTGATGTGAGCAGAGATTTGATGGACACAACAATCTCTGGCTACTCACTCTCAAGAGACACATAAGCTTTATTTGTAGCCCTTTATTGTCCTAAATTTTTAATCTGAGAATAGTGGAATAGTCCAAGAATCCCGTGGAGTACAGTGATTGAAAACAAGCACAGTAATAAAAAATACAGCAAGTTTATTAATTGTTCAGCAGAGCTGAACAATTTTTGCAGTTTTTGTTGTAACTAATTTCTTACAGCAAGAGTTTTCAGCTGGTAGAAAAGTGATAAATGTTTTCAGGAGTTGGACAACACTTCCTGCGGTAGTTTAAAATGAAAGAATTCATTATAATTTTATTCCATCTTGAAGCATAGGAACATATTTTACACCTACTCATTGCTCACAATCCTAGCTGCTAAAGGGTCAAGGACTGGAGGGTTAGCCCACCGCCCAAGTCTCAAGGGAGTCTGTTCCTTTCAGAGGCAATAGAGATGCAAAGAATGTCCAAATCCTAATCGTATTTAGGACTGCTGTATCCTTATCTTCTTTCCGAGGAAAGCATAGTTCTCCTTTGCTTGCACAGGTGGAATACTGCTAATAGTATTCCCACAGACAGTACTGGGTACTCATCAGGCTGCAGAACTTCATCAATGCTGCAAGATATCTTAACAGAGAAACCACTCAGGCCACTTTCTTGAAGAGAGATAGGAATACGTGAGGCTGTCTCACTTCAAGCAATAGCTAAGGCTGTCTTTTCCTTTTTATATTCTCCAAAAAATCTTCATTTACTGTAAGAATGGTTACTGGTTGCAGAAATTTATGCAGAACCTCCATATGACCAAAAAGTGTACATATGTCATAAGAAATATTCAGAAAAAAAAATTAAAATATCTTGTTACATAGATGCATAGGTGTCTCTCTGATGCCTTTGAAATTTGACTATACAACTGATAATTAGAAGATTAATTATAAAAATTTTAAAAAATAAAAATAAAAACAAACCCTGCCATCTTAGGACTGCATTGAGTTCTAATTATAGCATACAGAAAGTTTTCTGGGTTTTGTTATTTCTTGTTGGTTTGTTTTTAGTGATTTAACTAATGTTCATGAATTATAGGTATGCTTCATGGACCAATATTGTCATAAGATGACAATATTTTGATGAACAGTGAGATTTATTAGCAGAGTAACTTTTCATGTAGTTATATCACAGTCCAGTTATTTTTAGGATACCAAAAGGGTTTTCCTTGTGTTGATTTTGTGATTTTTAGCCAGTCAGACTCTGAATACTGAACCCTTTTGTGCATCCTGCTTATACTAAGGGACAGAAGAGCACATGAAGACACAGTAAATTTAAAAGTTACCCATAGGTCTATGGGTCTATATGACCATACTTCAGGAGAGTCTTTCCCAATACCGTTCCATCTCAAGTCAGCAGGAAGAGTGTTCTGTCCCAAAGTTCATTAATTTTCTATCTATTAAATCTTTGACAACTCTTGTGAGATTTCTGATAAAATAAATATTTTTCCACTAAGGAAATATCTATATTCTAAACTTACTTACCTTATGTAGGCTGGTAAACAGCCTTATGATGCCAGCAATATTTTTTGCAGTATTGGACCTGTGAAAGGGATTAACAGCTTCCAGACAAATTAATGGCATTATTCCAGCAGATATTCTTTCCCAGGTGCTTATAAGTGAGTTTAGCAAATTTAAACCAACACCATTTCCTTGCCTTCTAATAAACAGTTTCTGCCCCAGATGCCTTTCTTAAATGTTTTTACCTTCGCTCCCTTAGTCATTTAGGCTCTTAATTGTAATCTCAAGCAGTCTGGGAGTAAAAACCCTCAGGAGCCTGATCTTGGCTCCTCTTAATTCCACTTTACACCATTTTAATAGCAACAGGGCCATAAAAATAATGTAAATATAAATTACTGCCATTTTAATGCCTCTTTCTATTACCAGAGTGATGTGAAGTGCCCTTCGAATAAATGAGAGTGAGTCTAAATTGATGCAATTCACAGGCTGATGGTCCAAATAATGTGAACAAAGCAAGTAAAACACAAATCTATGCATTTACCTCAGAGCTTGTTTAATGTGTACAGTCTTGTATTTCCCTTCTCTTCTGTGGTAAGCTGTTTGCAGTATCTAAGACTCGCACATAAGCACAGATGAGTTTCTAAAGAGGGTGAGGACTGAGGTTAAGGGTACCTGATGCCTTCACTCAGGGTCACGGCTTTAAAATTTCAGGCACTGTACCTTCTTTCTAGCAAGGGTCCACTGCCCCAGTAGCAAAGGTGGAAAATGAGAAAGACTTACCTTTGCTGAAGGAGTGCGCATTATGGCCCGGGGTTTATTCTGCTCCCCATCCCAAGTGGCAAGCTGTTTGCAGTATCTGTTGCAGAAGAGATAGACGATCCTGAGGATAATTGGTCTGATGTTTAAAGACAGATGTAAAGAAGGCATTGATAATCTCAGTCTTTTTCTTATCCTCAGTGGTCACATTCCCTGTTTGTCCACTAAAAGATGGAGATTGTCCTTAGCCCTCCTCTTACTGGCAATACATTTGCAAAAAAATTGTTATTGTCTTTTACTACAGTGGCCAGCTGGAGTACAAGTTGGATTTTTGCCTTTCTAATTTTCTCCATGCATATTCTAGCAACTTCCTTGTGCTCTTCCTGAGTTTCCCATCTCTTCTTCTACAGGTGGTAGATTCTTTTTTCCTGGAACCTCAGGAAAAGTTTCCTGTTCGTTTACACTGGTCTTCTTCCCCTCTGGCTTATCTTACAGCACTCAGAAACAGACTTTTTTCTTGAGGAGTGTCTTGTCTTCCTGGACTTCTTTACCTTCAGCAGAGACTCCCAAGGGATTAACCTGACCAGCGTCCAGGAATGGTAAACAGAATAAACTTCCCCATAATTCAAGTTGAAACAGTTAAGAGACTGTTAGAGACTCCATCTAGATTGTCACAAGTCCATGGAGCCAGATGTGATCTACTCAAGGGTGCTGAGGGAGCTGGCAGATGTGATTGTCAGGCCTCTTTCCACCACCAAACCGTAAAGATTCTAGAGGACTTGAGGCTTGCCAGTGTGATTCCTGTTCACAAGAAGCATGGTTAGGCAGATCTGGAGAGCTAGAGGCCTGTCAGCCTGATTTTGATTCCCAGTTAAAGTTATGTATCAGATCGTTCGGAGGGAGATCATATGGTATGTGTGACACAACCAGGATATCAGGCCCAGCCAGCATGGGTTAACAAAAAGCAGGTCCTGCTTCACCAATCTGATTTCCTTCTATGACCTGTTGACCAGCATAGTGAATGCAAGAAAGACTGTTGTTATAGTCTACCCAGACTTGAGCTTCTGACACCGTCTGCCACAGTATTCTCTTGGAGAAGCTGGCAGCCCATGGCTTGGACAGATACATTCTTTGCTGGGCAAAGAGCTGGCTGCAGGATAGAGCCCATAGAGCGGTGGGGAATGGAGTTAATTCCAACTGGCAAATGGTCATGAGCATTCCCCAGGCTTTGATATTGGGGTCCATACTGTTTAGTATCTTTATGAATTATCTGGATGAGGGGATTAAGTGTACCCTCAGAAAGTTTGAACATGCTGGGAGGAAGTGCTGATCTGCCTGGGGGTAGGAAGGCTCCATAAAGGGATCTGAACAAGCTGAATAGCTGAACTGAGGCCAGTGGGATGAAGTTCAACAAGATCAAGTGCTGGGTTCTGCACTTTGGCCACAACAGCCCCAGGCAACACTACAGGCTTGGGGTAGTTGGAAGACTGCACAGAGGAAAAGGACCTGCAAGTGTCGTTTGACACTCAGCTGAACAGGGGCCAGCAGTGTGCCCTGATTGCCAAGAAGGCCAACGGCATCCTCACTTGTATCAGAAATAGTATAGCCAGCAGAAGCAGGGAGTTGATTATCCCAATGTGCTCAGCTCTGGTGAGACCACATACGTCTTCATTATCATGTTCAGTTTTGGGCCTCTCATGATAAGAAAGACATTGAGATCCTGGAGTGTGTTCAGAGAAGGATAACAAAGCAACTGAGAGAACTAGAACACAAGTCTCATGAGGAGTGGCTAAGGGAACTAGGATTATTTAGTCTGGAGAAGAGGTGGTTCAGCGAAGACCTCAGCACTCTCTACAGCTGCCTGAAAGGAGGTTGTGGTGAGGCAGGATATGGCCTCTTCTCCCATGTAAGTAGGGATAAGACTAGAAGGAATGGCCTCAAGTTGCACCAGAGTAGCCTCAGGTTGGATATTAGGAAAAACTTTTTTTGAAAGAGTGATCAGGAACTGGTACAGGCTTCCTGGGCAGGTCGAGTCACCAGGAGGTGTTCAAGAAACATTTAGATGTTGTTCTAAGGGACATGGACAGTGGGGAAATATTCGTGGTAGGTGGATGGTTGGACTGGATGACCTCGAAGGCTTTTTCCAACCTTAATGATTCCTTGATTCTATGATTGTCAAAGACATGGATGTGGTAGTGCTGGCATGGCTGAGGCACATGCTTCCCTTGTAACCACAAGAACTATCAAGTCCATCTCATAGGACCACCAAAAATTCAAACCCACTGTTTGAGACCAGTTCCCAAACACTCCTTGAATTTTGGCAACTTGAGAGCCATGATCATTGTTCCGTGCAGCCTGTTCCAGGGCCCAACCAGCTGCCCCTCTCCTGACACAGCTCGATGCCATTTCCTTAGGCCCTCTTGCTGTCACAGAGAGCAGAGCTCAGCATTGCCCCTCCACTCTCCTCATGAGGAGCTGCAGCTGCCTTAAGGCATCTCCTCAGCTCCACTGCTCTGGGCTGAGCCAATCAGGGGACACCTTGCCCTGCAGACCCTGCCCCATTTTCATGACCCTCATTTGGGGACAATGAAAAGGGCCTGTCTTGCCTCACAAGGGCTAAGTACGGGCTGGTCAGGCAGGAACGGCAGGGCCTTCACCTGCATGATGTTGTCCTGATAGCAGCAGCTTCTGCTGATCGGTTGTACCTGGGCCATCTCACAAGGAGAGCTCCAGGGTACCAATGCTTAACTTTTCTGGATAATAGCTGGGCAGATCCTCCAAATACACAGCCTGTTTCCTCAGCCAGCAGCATAGCACCAAATCTGATCACTCCCAAAATGTGTGAAGAAACAGGGGTTGCTTCTTGAAGCAGAATGAGTAGGGCCTATATTATCACAGCATCACAGCCATGATTCACCCCCTAATGAAAATACACCTTTATCTTTTTTTAACCCACACTACTACTTTCACTGAGAGGAAAATAGATTTTTTGCACTACTAACAATGATAAAGTAAATGTGTTATGACACGCATTTTACTCTTTCAACTTGAATACAATATCTTCACTCAAATGTGCCCAATAACATCAAAGAATAGCTGAATGAATAACTACCAAACTATAACTGGAAAAGCTAATCTAAGTATTTTAAATAAGTTTTTGTTTTTGTTTTTGCTTTCTTTTTTTTTTTATGTAAAGCTTTCTACTAGGAATACAAGCTGCTATTAAATGTTTATTAAAACCAAACAGGATCTTTTGGGAAAACAGCAAATTTTGACATTTGAAGGAGTACTGAAGCATTTTATTTCAAATCTCACAAATTTCAGAAGAATGATCCTTACAAGTGTTGATGAAATATCAACATGTGTTTTGATTATCAAACCCACTTGTGTGGTGTAAGCATACATAATTTATTATATATTAATATTAGTCATCATAATTATCCCATGGGAGATGAAAGCCCAGATAAATCAAGTATGGCAAAGTAATGAACAGAAACCATCACTTTTTCTGTTCAAATAGAATACATAATGGTGTCAGCCTGATCAGCTTAGCACACAGTGAACCACTTAAGAGTGGTTTATGTAATTCTATGCTTTCACTAGATTCCATAGCTTTTACACAAGTTCCAATATTGCAGTTGAAGCATCACCTGCTTACATTTTGTAGCTGAAGAATTTATTGTAGCACAGTTAAATGATTGTTACCTTATTCTTGTCTCAAGCAGTCACAAATGGAGGGACCAATACCCCAGATAATTTCATTAAATTAGGGAAGAGTTTCTATCTAAAACACTGTTGTTGTCATTGCTTTGATAAATGAAAATATGTATTATACAAAAACAATATAGTACTTTTATCAGACAGTACAAAATGACTTTTTTTTTTTTGTTTCTTATGGCATTATTCTGGTGGCTGCAGTTCTGTCCCATTAAGGAAAGGACTGATCTAAAATCAGGTGCTCATTTAGTTAATTGGGACCTAAGCTAAAACGTTGTTTGATGTTTAACAATATGCCTCACAGATGAGTTAAGAATACACAGTTTACTATCTTTGTCTATTCAGAAAAAATGCAAGTCTGTCTAAATTTCCCAATATTAACAGCAGAGTCTTAACAGTATCAGATTCATGTTACCAGAGCAGGTAAAGCAAAAAAGGTGGTGATGAAGCCTTTATTTGAGATACAGGTGCTATAGAACAAGATATCAAAGAAAGAGGAATTAACTCACCCCTCCCAGCAACGGCTCAGAGAAAAGTGAGCTGAGGAACTCAGCCTTCTTTGGTTTGAACTCTGGCATGCTGGAAGGGGGCACGGGGGTGCAAACTGTGCATGCTTGGTATGCATACATGCTCCCAGAAGCACCACTGAGAGCGGGAGAGATAAAGGGCAGATCCAGGCTCCCCACTCCAGGCACACACGTGCTCACCCACTGGTTCAGGCTGTGACCTGGCAAATCCATTGCAGAGCAGTATAGAGAGCAGTGATGTCAGACTCGGAACTTTATTTTACTGGACCAAGAATTCAGAATGTGTATCCTGCTCTATATTAAAGATCTGAACAACTCCTAAAATAAGATTGGATTTCGTATGTTGAATTTTCAAAGAACTGAAAAGACAGGTCACATTTGTATTCTGTGATTGCTGGCTCTCTGCATTATATGCATCTCTGCATTACTGTCATAAGAGCTACTCCTAAAAGTTTTTCAATCTAGTCCCAAGTCTGGTAAAATAAATCAAACATATTCTGGAATTCTAAATTGCTTGTATCTCTAAAATGCCTGGAGTATGAATTGATTCACCCACAGTTTTAAGATACTGTGTTAAATATTTATGATGTAAATGAATAACAATTAGGGCCACTAAGATGATCAGAGAGCTGGAGCACCTCTCCTATGAAGAAATGTTGAGGGAACTGGGCTTGTTTAGCTTGGAGAAGAGAAGGCTCTGGGGAGACTTCATTATGGCCTTTCAGTACTTGAAGGAAGCTCACAAAAGGGAGGGGGACTAGCTTTTCACATGGTCTGATAGCGATAGCACAAGGGGAAATGGCTTTAAATTAAAAGGGAGAAAATTTACATTAGATGTTAGGAAAAAATTCTTTATTCAGAGAGTAGTGAGACAGTGGAACAGGATTCCCAGAGAAGTTATGAATGTCTCATCCATGTAGATGTTCAAGGCCAGTGAGTAATCTGATCTAATGGGTGGTAGCCTTGCCAATGGCCAGGAGCTAGAGCTGAGTAATCTTTAAGATCTCTTCCAACTTAAGCCATTCTGTGATTCTATGATTCATAGAATCATTGTAGAATCATAGAATCAGAATGAGCTAGGTTGAAAAGTATCTTAAAGATCATCTAGTTGCCACCCCCTACTGTGGGGGGGTAAATCACTAGATCAGGGTGCTCTGAGCAACATCCAGCCTTGCCTTGAAGGCTTCCAGGGATGGGACATCCACAAGCTTTCTGAGTGAAAGACTTCCTCCCAATATCTAAGCTAAACCACCCATCTTAGTTTAAAACTTCCCCCATGTCCTATCCCTGTCAACCAATGTAAACAGTTATTTCCCCCTCCTGTTTATATCCTCTCTTCAAGTACTGGCCACAGTGAAGTCTCCCTGGACCCTTCTGCTTTCCATGCTAAACAACCCAAGTTCCCTCAACATTTCTTTATAGGACAGGTGCTCCAGCCCTCTGATCATTCCAGTGGCCCTCCTCTGGACCCATTCCAAGAGCTCTGCATCTTTCTTGTGCTGGGAGCCCCAGGTCTGGATGCAGTACTCCTTGATTCTATGAGTAATTCTAGTTATTAAATCAAGTACTTCCTTTTCTTAAATCTTCCTTTTCGTAAATCATTGTCTTAGATCTTTGTTAGGATTCTAACTTTGTTTTTTTAAATTGAAATCAATGAGAAATTAACATTGCATGCTTGTAGCAATTACTTCAGTACTGAAAAAAAAAAAAAAAGTCAAGATGGCTTTTATGCAATTTGGCCTCTCTTTCAGAATACATATAAAGAACTGGGAACACCTAGTGTTGCACTGGAAATTTGTGTTTAACTAATTATCCAAATCTTCTGCAAAATTTCCATCCTTCAAGTATGCTTACATTTTTTCTTAATGGTATGATTTCACATTCAGTCATACTGAAAAGTGTATTGCTCATTCACAGCCATTTTACTGTTAGTAAAAAAAAGTTCTTTGTAGTGTGTAATATTTCTCTTATCTTTATGTCACCCACAGATTTTAACAACCATGATATTTTCTTTAAATTAGGCTAAAAAGTATATTAAACAATGTAAAGCAATGAACAAATCCCTCCAGGTCTTCAGTAGAAACATGGTAACATGGTGTATAAATTGATAAAAATATTACAAAACTGAGCTCTTCTGGATACACAAATGTACTGGGAAGGACTGTTTATCTTCTGGTGACAGAAACTATTCACTGAAGACAGAAAAGTTTTTAAATTATGTATAAAACCTCCCTATCCTCACCTTTCACATCTTAAAGCAACAGCATTACTACCAGCTAGAAAAAAATATGGGTTATATTTTACATAGTTGGGAAAGAGAACTATCAATTTTTTACTCATTCTGATTTCTGTATGCAAAATAAAAAGAGGACATTTTTCAGATAACTTTCAGCTAGGAAAACTAGAAAATCTATGCTGAAATCTGATTGTTATTTTTATAGCATATTGCTAAGAAAATTACCTGTTGGCATGATATTTATTGTGGGAAATATTTTGATATTTTGATATTTTTTTAAACTGCAATGTATGTAGGTCACTCCAAAAGTAATGCCTCATAAATATTTTTATAGACATTATGACAGACACAAAGAGCACAATAACACTTTTGACAGAGCAAATTCTCAGCAACAAAACATTATTTTTCAACATAAACATCACTGTTACCTTTGTATATTCACTAGTAATGGAGAAGAGGCTGCAAGCTGTGTTTGTAAAAATTTCCATGGCCATCTGTCACTGTTGTACTGCTGAAACACACCACTCACTGCCTCAGTGTGCTCACATCCACTGTTTGCTTTCCAGAAATGCTTAGCAAGCATCAATGAATGTCAGTGGATGCCATTTTTTCCTCATGGAAGAATTCAGTGACAGCCCTTTGCTCTGTACACACTTCCATGTCAGATATCATTTTGTCAGTCCGCCCTTTAGTTGCTGTCTGTCACACACCAACAAAATGTAATGGAATATTGGTGGGAAGGTTCAGCTTCTACTGTCATACCACCAACACCTTCCTGTGACTTCATGGGCCAACCTAATAAAATAGGAGGCATTACTTTCAGAGCAGTCCTCATAAAACTCAGAAAAACCACACAAGGAAGCTGTAATTTAACTGTACCTGACATTTCTAGGCTGCTCCAAAGAGGAAGGCTAACCAGGAGGCTAAAATGATAGCAATGCAGGCACAAGACAGGGATCAGCAAGGTTGTGATTGCCCAAATATGAGGAGAAGAGCAAGTTTGGTACCAGTAGCCAGAGTCAGGCAACAGCTCTGTAATTGCTAAGCAAGGCTAACTAATGAGGCAGATTTCAGGCCAAGGTGAGATGTCAGGATGCTTTGTAGCCCTGGAAGAGCCCAAGGTTGGGGACCTGAACTTCAGCCCCAGAAGAGAGAAGTGTGGGTGGGTGGCACAGCTCGCTCTTGCAGTACTATGAAACAAGGTTGTACAGCTGCATTTCCACGCCAATCTTGAGCACATGCAGATGAACCCTAGGAGAGGGGCTGTGTTTAGGGTCTGAATAAAAAATATACAAGAGACAATCCTATTTTAGAAAAGAATCAAGCTACCAAGTTGCAATCTGCATCGCACTGCATGCCTTTAAAGACAGATAATAGTCATGTTATTTACTGGTACAGACATGGCTTCCTGCAGTGATTTGTTGAAAGACGTACAGCCATGTTGAGGCAATGTACATAGCAGATTTCACAAGTAGTGCATCCTAGCAATTAAGGAAAGTATTTTTCCAAATATTGGTTAAAGTTCATTTTCATCAGTATACAGAAATCCTACATAATCCATTCATTTTATTTAATTCTACATATAACCAGAAGAAAATGCTGGATAGTGAGGAAAAAGATGGGAGAACCGCTCACTGGAGTTCTTGTCCTTTGTTCTGTTAAAGATGCGATGCCTTTTAATCTGTGCACCTTGCCATCCTGATGGACATTACTGCATTGCTCATTTCGCATACACTTGGCAGCTGATCTAAGTGAAAATAGATACCTTGAGATCTCACACACCTCTGGAAACGGATGTGTTGACTATCAGGCAATGGTGAAAGGTACAATACCTTTTCGTATTTCCACAACAAATGATTGCAAGTATTGTCTCCGTTCTTGATGGCAACTGTCATGTGCCGTATTGAGCAACAAGCTCAGCAAAGAGCAGCACACATGGCTTTCCTCACCACATGCATGCAATTTGTCAGCATCAGTATTTCATGACTAATCTGTGCTCCTAGGTAATCTGATTAGACTGTATGTCAAAGCTTATGTAAAACAGCTTGCTGGCAACAGTCTAGCCAATGAAGAGTTCATTCCTGCAAAGAACTCTTCTTCTCTTTCAATTTAAGTTGTATGGCATTATCATTATTATCAACTCAGCTTTGTTGTCCTTTTCACAAAATTCCATAATTTGCTCAAGGAAGAAGCAAATGACAGCGCATAAAACCCATTTTCCTCGTTACTGTTGTCATGAAAGACAATTTCAGCTTTAGACAAAACATGGAACAGATTTGAGTGCACAGTTCTTTATAAATTTCTTTGATTTATATTTTGGATTGCTCACTGACATTCAAATTCCAGCTGTTATATAACTGTTGTTAGGAGTTTTGAGCAAATCAAGTGATTTTTTTGTAGCAGTCATTTGGAACTGCAGCAGTGATTAAACATCACTCAAGTAGGTGATAAAAATGCAGTTAATATGGGCTTTTCCAATCCACATTTTCATGTTTGGTTGTTGGAACATCATACTGGTGATTGACAGGTCACAGCTTGTATGTGAGATTATGAAGCAGATATCACTGCTATCAGCACAATCTGCTCGGTAGCTGTTCAACACATAGAGAAGACTGTAGGCCCCGTTCCCATATGTCCGCTGAAGTCTACCAGAATAAGAAACTTAGCAGATTTGAAGACATCCAGCTGCTGTTAGGCAGGCTTTTCTCCCTTTCTCTACAAGCCCTAATGTAGTGCTGAAATTATGCTAAAATTTAAAAAGTAAAATAAAAGATCATATGCATTCAATGATGACTTATTTCCTTCTACAGTTTTTGAGCTTACTTTTACATCTACTAAGAAATTTTAATCGTCATTGCAAATTTAGACACAGGAAGTCTATGTTCTTCAAAAGTGATTACCTCTGCAACAATGGCATGCTCTTCAGCAAGTTAATTTTCAGTTACTACAGTAATACTTATTGCATTCAAAGTAAACTGTCTGCCAGGGAGATATGGAGATACAGCTGACTTTGAACTATTCATTACTACTCAGATACTTCAAGTGATGAGAACAACTTTCTATATTCATCTTTGCAATTTCTGATATTTGCTTAAGATGACCTCATTATGTGTATAAAGCCTTACCTCCTTATACTCCAATTTATCCTTTTTTTTCTGAATGAGACTTATAACTCCTTTTTTTTTTTTCTTTTAAATTCTTAATATGATTATTTAAATCCTTAAGGTACATAAAGGAAATTAACACTTTGTAGAATTATTTCACTAAGGAAAGACTGACAATGTGTGATACGTATAGATAAAACATCTCTTTTGAATGTTAGATATAACAGAATTGTTCAGAAACAAAAGAAGTTATTTAGTTAATTGGTAGTGATTAATTGCTAAAAATGTATATCAATGTATCAAAATAAGGAACTAATTGCTTTGCTGCATTAACTACTATATAAATGTACATGCCATTTTTCCCAGTATGGGGCTAATCTCATTCTCATTCAGATCAATAGTAATTTTTCAGTGGAGCTCAACAGGTGTTAGATAAGCTTTTCTGGGAAAAGTGTCTTCCTCCAAGCCGATTAAACACAAAGAGACTTTCCATCTAAAAAGACCTCTATATGTTTATCCCCTGTTAAAGTGACAATGACATTGAAATTTGCAGATTATGTTACAGGTCACAGTTCTTACAGTTTGCACTCAAAGTGGCACCATCCTACTGAGAAGCATTATATTCTTTTTACAAGGCTGTCTTCTTACGCTCTCTTAGTCTGAAAATATACAAATGTTCTCCAAATATGGAAAACTCAGCAGCAGGAGTCATTGTCCTAGAAACGTTGTGAATATGTTGTAGGTTTTTTATGGCAAAGTACCGCTTTGCTTCTCATCAAAAAAGACACTTCAGTATATTTCATTATTAATTTTAAAATTGTTTTAGATCAAGGTCTCTTTTCTGAAGGACTCCTGGCTGAAGCTATAAACTGGGGGCTGGTTACATCTGTTAAAAGATATAACATCACTTTCATCCATTTCATCTTTCATAAAGCACATTTTTAAACATTAAGAAAGAGAAATCATTTCCATGTACCAGTCATTTCTCACCATGATATTGAATGTGGAAGATCATGCAGGCAGCATTTACTTATATTTTTTCCTAATCCTGTTAACATTTAGGTTAAAATTTACATTGCTGCTCCTCAATGCTACAGCATACAAACTCTTCACAAAGAAAGCCTTGCCATCTCCTAGGTCTAGATTATCTTAGGTGCAAATGCAAATAATACTACTAATAGTAATAACAGCAACAATAATAATAAAAGCATTTAAAATTCATTATGTACATTATAGCAAAACTGTGCAGTTTACCGATTGATCTATAAGTATATAAGTATAATTATATAAGTATAATTAACAATATATGATAAGCATTTTCTAAATCTATTCTTCCATACTTCATTTGGAAGATTTGAGTAAATCTCATAATAACAATAATATGTATAATATAATAAACATTATATATATACATATAATATTTATAATATAAAGAAATAAATGTAGTCATAAGATTTTTAGCACATTTTGTGCCACTAAACTGATTGGTAGCTATATCACTTCATAAGCAGCAGCACATTGCTGACCTGATGCCTGCTGAGATCACCCCCTTCTGAGTTGTCAGGTTTTCTTAAAAGCTCTAAGACACTGGAGTTTTTCCATCCACCTTAATAGCATGCTAATATCAAACCATTGACCCACTCTCAGATCATTAGCTGAGTATCACTAACTTGTTAGTTTTTAATGCAAAAGTCTTTAGTGATGTCGCTAATTTAAATGAATGTGTAAGGCAAATATCAAGAGACAAATTCTTTGTAACACTTGTACAACATTCATTTATAGTTGGACAGAGCCAAAATGCAATTGCAGTCTCTGAAGTGTTAGCCTTTGACTATTATCTTTATCCAGTATCAGATTGCTGATCTGCTATTGTTTCTTATGATTTAAAACACTAAAGCATTGAAGTTGCTTTTTTCTGATCAGCTTCAACATTAGACTCTATGGTGCTATATTCATACACTTTTGCATGATATTTACTTTGAATTAGTTGTCCTTTTTTCATTTACTTTCTTTATGTCAAATCATTTGGAATATGTAAATATCTTTAAATTTTTGCCTTTAAAGTTTGTCCTTTAAACCTGAAAGGATTTGATGGGGTAGTCTTCCTGAGCTCATGTAGGACCCCAACACACCTCTGAGTTCACCCTACACTGAGTCACAAGACTCAGCAAGTTATTGTTGGCATACTGTACCACTACTTGGAATGAGGGAGAGATACAGCTTTTTTGAGTGATGGATAAAACATTTTCAACCTGATTCGGTAACACTGATTCTTCTGTTCGATTTTCTTATTAGTACGCCAATTCACTAAAGTAGGTTCAGTAGTTATTTCTGAAAACTCTGAAAACAAGGGTCATGCAATTTTTTAGGGATTAAGTACTGTAATGCTTTGGAAGACATGAAAAAGCCTTTGTGAAGTTAATGATTCGTCAGTGATTTCTGAATCAAAGAATACCATAGATAAACACCTAAACAACAACAGTTTTGAAGAATTAGGAAGTGCAGCTTGGGAATTTATGTAGTGAAATTTCTCTTTATACTTCATCTTTAATGCAGAAATTTAGGTTCATAATCTGCAGATCCTTGAAGAAGCATCTTTCATTTGGCATTCTAGTTTTGCATTCAGTTAACGAACAATTTCATCTGAAAGCCAGACAGAACTATACCATTCTCTATAGAACCTGCAAGTTTGATGTGATATATTTGATCTGACCTCCATTCCTCATGCAGCATTATCCTACTAAGACAAGGCAATTCAAAATTACATGCACGTCAAAGAGACATTTCACTGTTATAATAAAGTGTGTGTCTTAAAGCTTTCTCAGATACTATTTCAGCATTGTGGGAAAAAATACACAGCAGGCATCTAAAAGAAAAAAAGAGACACTGAAGGAAAAACTGTCTATAAAATCAATGAGTCAAAAAGATAAACACTCAGCTGAAGCACTGAATGTTCAGTATGTATTATACAATTCTTTATTTACAAATAAAGAAGCTGGCATTTCAATTAACAGAGAAATTAGATAATTCTGACTTCAAAGAAGGTGAAGATGGAACAGATATATGAAATCAGCTACAAAAGCATGGTGTTTACCGCCATCCATAGGAAAGGTACTGAAGATTGAGGTCCCTACCAATGATAAATGATGACCAGAACACCTCAGTTTATTAGGAGTCTTCTGATTCTGTAAGTGCCTTGGTATTACAGTTAATAGTTGAAAATGTTACTTTTGCTTTGTAAATTATCGCTGACTCCCCCATACATGTCAGTTCTTGTCTAATTCTACTGCATCATCCTTATTCATTTCTTTAATTTTCCAGGAAGCGTTCAGCACCTAGCAGGTATCCACCGCAAGACGGAGTTATCAAATGTAGCTTTATTTTTCCTTGAAAAGTGAAGAACCTTGAAATGTGTGAAGGCATTTCAGTGAGCTGTTAACACCAGAATAATTACAAGAAACATCAGCATAAGAATCAAATTTCTTTTATGCATAGCACAAGTAAGAAAGACTTAAATTCTCTGAATGATTCTAGTTGCTGCAGTTGTAATAATTCTTTGGTATAAAAAGAGACAAAATTTATATATCTTGTAACAATTCAGAAAATAGTAACCCACCTTCCAATTTTTCTTTATATTATTGGACTTATAAAGTAGGTAAGAGAAGTAAAAAGAAAATATTTCCTTTGCTCTGATTTATGGGTTTATTGATTTTAGTTTTATCTAAATATGTACTTTCTGTTGAGGCTAGAAAATCTTCCACAATCTTAAGAAGGGATGCAGTGATTCAAAAAGTATGTATATAACTTACCTTAATTACTGGGAATGTTCATTAGTTGTTTTTTTTTTTAAAATTATTTTATAGCATCATTGCAAGTACAGAAAATATTTTTTACCTGAAACCTGCCTTGTATGCATCACATCTGTGCATCTTTGTGATCATTTTTCTTCTCTTTATCACAGGTGAATAAAGGATCTGGCCATAAACTTAACTTTACTATTAGTTATTTGTGCCAAAAGTCTGAACTCTCTTTTCTGAGTACTGGAGTTAGTAGTCAAAATACAATTTTCTTGAAAAGTGATGTTTATTCTTCTCGAGTTTTATTGTGTGACTGATGTTTGCCTGTCATCAAATAGCAGTTAAGTTTTCCAATACTTTTGTTTAAAATCAGTGTGATCATAAGGACATAAAGGCTTTTGTTCTAAATTACTTCTAAAGCATTTTCAGAGCATAGTATGTGTGTATTACATAAGCTTTCGAATAGATGAAAATTTGAGAATCTAAAGCTCCTATGTCAAAATCATTTTCTATAGCTGGAAATGGCATTTTATGGAAGGAATACAAAAAATATTTGAGGAGATCAGTTCTAATGAAATGATAGAAGATACGCACAAATCACCAGGAAATAATGTGTCCAGGAAAAAAATAAAAAATATAGATGGAGGAGAGAACAATCCAAAATGTACAAAATAGTCCAAGTAACTCATTGATTCCTAAAGCCTTCAGAAATAAGAATTTGAAATCTTGGATCATCTATGAGATGCAGAAGGCTGACTGCAGGTTTTTCTCAACAGAGAACAGCTGGAAGGGATTTGATACCTCTTTTTATAAAGAAAGGATTACTACTTGAGGATGGAGTTGGGTCACTAGAGAGGAAGAATGCAGTGCTTAAGAAGCCTGATCTGAAACAGATTTATCTGTTGCACTAATAATTACTTTAAGTCGCTTTTACAAAAAGTATTTAAGAAGTTCTCAAATTAAAACAACATATATTATATAAATTCAGGCTTCTTTATTCTTCGGAATCTCAGAAAACAGATGAAAGCATTTCTATATTTGACAATGAGCAGTTTTACCAGCAGCAACAAAACAGTTTTCAATTTTTGCTTGTGTCAAATTCAAAGAACTCTGATACATCATCTGTCCTAATGTGTCCAGTCCAATCAACATACAGTACTTACTCACAGCAGGACTAAATTTGGTACATTACCTTTAATTAGAAAATAAAATGTGAAGACAGTCTCTTCTTGATGTAAAGTAAAATGACTACAGTAATTAAGAACGAACATCTTATGTTTCACATACAAGTCACAGAAGATCACAAAGAGAAATTGTCCTAAAAATAAAGCTTATAAAAGACAGTGCTAAAGAATATAAGAAAGATCTAAGAAACAATGAAATAGCATTATGTCTTTTTCCTACTGGGAAGAAGACAATTCCTGCAGATCTCCCATTACACCTCAAAACATAATTCTTCAAGAAGAAACAGACTTTGAAAATTCCACAGGGGATGTTTCTGGCAGACAAAAAAAAAGTGTTTAATATCAAAGCTTTGTCATCCTAACTGAGCCTACGGACATGGATAAGAATCTGCAGGCAGTGCACACAATTAGAAAAAAATCTGAAGGTACAGCAGGCCATTGCATTTTGTTACAGGTGTCTTTCTAGCCATCTATCCCTGTCAAAAGGAATTGGCATGCTCAGTGAAGACTTTTAGATGACAGCCACAAGTCTTGCACTGTTTCTCGTCATCCTGAAAGTCTTACTTTTTGAAGAAATCTAAAATCTCTGAATCCATGTACAATAAATAAAACAAATCTCTGGGGAAAAAATAATTTAAAAAACCTCCTAGATAGATTGTTGACTCTTAGAACTAGTAATAACTGAAGATTGACCTTGACTATAACAAAAGATAAGATTGCATACAAAGGGTGTTATGATGTATTTACTTCCAATGTTATGCCAGCAGAATCGGCAGCATTATTAAATTAATTATATAGATTGGCTCTCACTACCCTGACCACTACTGCTATTTCCAGACATCCGATAAGAACATTCATTCTATGTTTAGAATTAAAAAAGGAAATAGTTTTTTTGTTTTCTTTTTCCTAGTTGATGATTGAGCTTCATCTTCACTCAAATTTGAATATTTTCACGACATATGCTTGTATATTTTCTCTGCATTACATGTATTTAGAAACCAGAGAATGAAATGATTTTGAAGAGAAGGCAATGGTGAGTTTATTAATTTACATTAGTAGGTGGGTCATTGTAAAAGATTCTGAAATTAGGGAAGCTGCTGTCATTTTTCAAAATAAAATTCTCAAACAAAATTATCTCACAAAACAGTATTTTTATTTAAACTCAAATTTTCCATGGGAGAAAAGAAATTAAGACTTTTTTTTTGTTGGTTTTTTTTTTTTCTATCTTCTAAAGAGATCTTTCAAAGTTATTTTTACTTGATATATCATAACTGGAATTTTAATATACTTTGTAAAGCATATTATTGTGTTTCTTGGGGAAATAAAAACCATTTCTGAGACTTTGAATTTGTATCCTGAAGGACCAACTTCAAGGCAGCTACATGGAATGTAATCAGAAATTCTAGGACTTTCTGACGAATTTAGAGGAACTGTACAAGAAGCTCCAAATGAAGTTAGAATGCTGCTTTCACAGTTCATTACCTCTTGAACATCTGTAATACACGTCTTCTCACCAGAATGATTTCCACTGTTCTGCACAACACTGACCAGAATGGTACCAATTGCAGGATGAAACACTGTCTAAGGGGATGTAAACAGGAGATTGCAAGGAAACTCAAAAAGATGTTGTAGCTGTCACTAAAAAATGATGTTAGCATATGGAGAAAGAGCATAATGTCTTTTGTGTATCAAGCTTATGTTACATTAAGGTTTCTTACTATATTGATATTATGTATCTACAGAATTTAAGCCCAGTGCAGGCTTACAAGATGTTAAGAAAAATGCTTTAGCTTTTTTTTCTCATTGTTAGATGAAATTTTTGTTTATATACATGTATAGGTATGTATATCTTACATACCCAACCAGATCCGAGTAAGAGTAGAAGACGGTCTTCATGTCTGTTCTGCTTATATGTTTCTTTTTTTCAGTACAAAGTCCAATTTCAGTTTTACACACTGTCTTAATACCATTGAAATGAATGTTTGTAATAAGAGGCACAATTACAGCACTGCATTTCAAAAGTCACTAACAAAAAGTCACTATGTCTTACCAATGCCTGGCTGACTTTGACGGTTTCTGGACTGCAGTTTTTATTGATACCTCCTTGAATGGATCTCTCCTTAGTGTTGGATTTTTAAGCAGAGCAATCTATGAAAATAATGATAAAATATCCAAAGAAAAACAGCTCACTAATAATGGCAGAAATGTTAACTGTCCACAAAGAGATTACTAGTTTTCTGCAAAGCAAACAGCTGATATTTTCAAAATATCTGATGTCATGCTACGTTTCAATCTGTATCACAGAACTGACATAATAGAAAAATAAAGACTGTATGTGCAGTGATTGCACAATGAATGTAGCAATCTTCTGTATCACACTCAATTGTGTACATTCTCTGAAAGTAAGGAACGTATTGCCCAAAACATCTGAAAATATCATATGTCTACAAGTAGATGATAGTAGAGTGAAAAGATGTTCACAGATAATAATGTGCCATTCCAATACTATTATATTAAAATGTGCAATGTCCTGCACCTGGGTCAGGGCAATCCCAAGCACAGATACAGGTTGGACAGAGAATGGCTTGAGAACAGCCCTGAGAAGAAGGATTTTGGAAGTGTTGATTGATGAAAGATTCAGCATGAGCCATCAATGTGTGTTTGCTGCCCAGAAGGTCCTGGGTAGCATCAAAAGAATTGTAACTAGCAGGTCAAAGGAGGTGATTTTACCTCTCTACTCTGCTCTCATTAGTTCCCACCTGGAGTACTTGCATCCAGTTCTGGGGTCCTCAACACAAGGAGAACATGGAGTTGTTGGAGCAGGTCCAGAGGAGGGCCATGAAGATCAGAGGGCTGGAACAGCTCTCTTTCAAGGACTGGCTGAGAGAGCTGGGGCTTTTCAGCCTGGCAAAGAGAAGCTCTGGGGGGACCTTATAGCAGCCTTCCAGTAGTACCTGAAGGGGGCTTACAGGAAAACTGGGGAGGGACTTTTTATAAGGGCGTATAGTAACAGGACAAGAGGAAATGTTTTTAAACTTGAAGAGGATAAATTTACACAAGATATAAGGAAGAAATTATTTACTGAAAGGGTGGTGATGCACTTGAACAGGTTGCACAGCAAGGTTATGAATACTCTCTCCTTGGAAACATTCAAGGCTTGATGGGGCTTTGAACAACCTGGTCTAGACAGAGGTGTCCCTGGCTATAGCAGGGGTTTGGAACTAGATGATCTTAAAGGTCCCTTCCAACCCAAACCATTCTATAATTCTATGATTCTAAATAGCCTAGCTACAGTACAATAGATCACCGTTATCCTGCTTTTTGTTCACATACTTTTAGACCTTTCCTCTTACAGCCCCTGAGTATAGCAAATTAAAGTATCTTGAAAACATTTCCTTCAAAACGAAGTGTATTCTTTTCACACTATGTTCCAAATAATATGAAGAATAAAAATTTTAATAAATACGACGTTTTCTTATCTATATTCAATAAATTCTTAACAACTTCTGAAATTCAGTTCCTTTCATTATTAATTTAGTACTAAAAACTGATTAATGCTGTTTTGCACTTCTAGATGACAAAATTCTCTCTGGACTACTTGGATATGGAGTTTTTACTTGAAATATCTGCTTATTTCACAGAAATGTGAATGTAATTTCAAAATATTTTATAAAAATTTTGACCACAGTATTTGGGTTTATGGTGAAAATAATGGGAAAAAGTGAAAAACTTACCCCTTAAAAATCAGTACTTCAAAATAAAATATAAATAATTATGTAAAATAACATTTTATTAGCGAGCCTAACATTAATATTAACAGTAATATTTTTTCTTCTTTTTTTTTTTTCTTTTTTAAAACTCATAGTGAATTACCAATTGTAAAGTGACAGTTACTGTCACTGAGTCATTCATATGCTGTACTTGAAAACTTCTCTTTAACCAAATATATCTACAAGAAATATTGCAATAAATAATGTACTCAGACAGAAGACATTGCTCCTGCTGCTACTGATTTGTTCATGTATGCCCTTTTTATAGACTAAAGGGACAGTAACATTTGAGTTTGTCCATGAAGAAATAAATTCAACACATTGACCATCGGTAGCACAGAATGACGTAACAGTGATTATTGCCTGACAGATGAAAAAGCCACAATCTGCCTTTAGCTAGAAAAATAAATGGTTGAACCAAGGCTACATTAAACAAATAACCAGAAAAACTACTGGCAATTAAATCAACTTTCATCTTCTCAGAAATGAGGACAGCAAAATAAAGATAAATGTACATGTACGTAACGTTGTTTTTCCTGTTATCTCCAAAATAGGTGGTAAAAATATATTGAAAGACTAGACTAGTGTAGAAGAGAAAACACTATATATACGTATATATATATAATATATATATATTCTTCAGAAACATTCAGTAGCAAAAATGAAATGCTGGAAAAAAAATCAAGGTGATGTGAAATGGATCTTTAGTCCATCTATTGGACACATACTAAGAGAAAATACAGTAACTGTGCAAAATAGAGTTTATTTTTAACTTCAAGTTTGTGAAAGGGGAAGAAGATCCTACTGTGTAATATAACTGTCCACTAGGAAAAAAGTTAACAATCAATCTGCAACAATATTTTTCATGCACTACAACTGAGAAGTTGCCATCTGATTTGCAGAAGGTGTTAAAATCTCATGATGCCTTTCAGACAGAGTACAGAACTTAAAGGTTGAGCACTTTGGGAGAGGGGCAGAATGGGAAGAAAGTATGGATGGATGGAAAGACAGATGTCTTTTCTTTTGGTCCTTCATGTATGTTCTTCCAAAGTGTTCTTATTCTGGTCTTGGTATTCAATATATAATTGATCAGCAGATGGGCTCTACTTTAGGGAAAGGTAAACAAATGAGGAACCATAGAGTTAAGCTACTAATTCTGATTTATGAAGAACAGTGATCATTTCAAGATAAGCATTTTTGCATGGGTATACTCTTGAATTTTTCTGTGTATCTTAATGTTTTGAAACTGAAAAAAGAAAAGGCATATGTGGCACTAGTTTTTTCTTGCTGAATTACCTACCAGGATGATGACAAGCCAGTTCTTACAGATTTTGGTTCTTTATGTGGAAAATATGAAGTGCTTTTCAAGACAACTGCTAAATAGTTAATGAAAGCAACATAAAATGTTTATCATAATATTAAGAATAAAGAAGCAGGAAAATGAACTGGGAATGAAATATCTAATGAAAGAATACACAAAAACCTGGCATTATTCAATAGAAAGCCTATATGGGTATTATTTAGACTTTCTTTCTTCATGTCTTATTAAAGAAAGCGTTTCAAATATTTCATAGAAAAGAAGATCAGATGTCATATTTTCTTCAAGGCCACGCCAGTTCCTATAATGATTATTTTTCTGGCCACCTACATTTCACTCTCTGTGCTCCTCTAGAGTGCTGCCTCAAGGTCAAAGTCCTGCAAATTCATACTCACTTCTCTGCCAGTTTTGCTCTTCCAAGCAGTTTCAGAGTAAGCTCCAGTTCTATTTACAATTTGTCTCTTGTGGGAAGGATGTTGGTTGTCTTTTTTTTCAGCACTGTGATGTGGAATAGATATGTGCTGTCATGTCTCTGAGAGATTTGAGGAAAGGAAGGAACTGATTTCCGAACTTGGGCATTTATTACATATTAATGTGAAAGTCATGTGAAAATAAATTTAAAAAAATTAAAGTACAAGATATCCTGTAATTTGAATATTGCCCTTCAAAAATACTAGAAATTAGTTACTCTTTCCAAAAGGAAGTCAGTTTTCCAGAAAATAAACATATGGTGTTAAGGATTGCTTGCTTGTTTTATTTATTACGAGCAGATAATTTTTTGTCTATTTAATAATTATCTGCTTGTTCCTCTTTTAATTTAATTTTTCACAGAACATTTTTCATTTATTATTCATTTATTTCATTTATTTTCATTTATTATTCATTTTTTCTAAACTTTGTATCCACAAACAGCCATATAAGAACAGAGTGGACTCTGAGAGATTTTCTGTTCTGCTTATATTTGCTTTCTACCAATACAGATTTATTTTAAGATTTTGCTCTTAAATGACCTGTTCATGTCTTATTCAAGAAGATAGCAGAAATAAGGTTTCCTAATGAATACGAAATTCACAGAAATTACATGAACGTGGTCCAACTATTCCTTCAAACAGATAGAAAGATCATCATTCTCTGAGGATAACAGTAACTGTCTTTTGTCTTCTGTGTCAAATAATAAAATATCTCCAGAAAAATTATTATCAGAAATAAAGCTCATTGGATGTACAGGAACAAATACTGATCTCTGTTTTTGTTTGTTTGTTTGTTTTTAACAAGTTGCTTCTCATAGTACAGCTTTGTGCTTTTTCTTCTTTCTTAAGTCATGGCACCTCTAAGGATATAATAAAGAAAATTATGAAAAACTTTTAGGGTCATGGAGGGCAATAAGCTCAACGTGATCATTGCTGCTAACATGCTCTGACAGCAAATAGGTCTACAGCACCATAGGCTGCATTAACAGGAACATAGCCAGTGCGGTACATATGAAAGAAAACACTACAATTGGAAAAAGAGAAACATTGTCAATAGGACAAAACAGTGACTTTTAACAGCAGTATGTTTTCTCAAAAAGCTTGCTGAAATTAGATTGGATTTGTCATATAAAGAACACTTTCCCACGTATCGTGCAGAAAACTTCTTCTGCTCATATATGGTTCATTTGCTATGGTAGTTGATCATGTTTGTGTTCCACAGTTAGATGAGAAATCACATTTACATAGCAGTTCTCTTGCATGTAACAAACTGACCATGCACTAGAGCCATCAGGATAAAAAATATTGTTTCTCCTTATAACATACAGTAAGCAACAATGAGTATTCTGAGAGTTAGATTAACACGATTTTTGAATTAACTAGATGAGCTTGGTTATAACTAGAACAGAAAATATGAATAGGCAGAAGGTGTAATAGTTGGAATTTGTACGGTTGGGTTTCTTTTTTTTTCAAAAATCTTATCATCTACTTGTTTCTCATCAATATCATGACATAAAAATGCCATAAACTGATAAGAGAAATCCATTGCCATAAGATAAAGATTCAAATAGCAATATTACCTGGCTCTGGTTTTCATCACTGGACTTTTCAGATAGTAAAAATGACAGAGGCAAAAGGGCATAGAAGTCTCTACATAGGTTAACATGAGCTCAAAAAGCTACAGCCTAATCCCTTAAAGAAATATTAAGATGCTAACAATGAAGAGCTCTTACCTAAAATCTATTTTAAATCTTCTGTTAAATTCAACCTAAGAACTCCAAGAGATATATGAGGACAGACATTCAACCCCTAGTGGTAACCATTTCTTGCCATTCAGATCATTATAATAACGCAACAAAACTCCTACCCATTTAGTCAAGCATAACACCCGAATATATTTTAAAAATATATTCTTATGGAAAGGGGAGGAAGTAGAGACATCTGTCACTCTCACTGACATTAAACTTGAAATATGGCAGACAACAATCTGACTAATATGAAACATCATGATAGCAAAGATATCTGAAATATTGTTACGTATCAAAGCATACTACTGAATATGTTTGGACTACATATAGCAAAAGGAATCATTCAATTTTTATTTCAGAAATGCAAGTGTAAAATATTTTTCTTATGCTTTGAGTTTACAAAGCTCATCTTCTTAACCTGTGGCTTTCTACCCTTATTTCAGAAGTCAGAATCTAATAGCAGTGATGCTTTTACCACACTTTTTTTTTTTTTAAGCAAAGAATGAGAACTAAATGCTTAGCTTGAAAAAATACTGGAAAATACCTCAGGACTTCAAAATTGACTTGTGCCTTGCATAAACCATGTGTACATACAGAATGATTTCATAGATAAATACCATATTTGCATATGCAGGTGCAGTTGTGTGCATGTCTGTATCACCTGCAAGCCCTAATCAGCCTGCTGTTTATGAAAAATCAGTATTGTAAGCTGTGCAGCTTTCTTGTTTTGCTATGTAGTGTCTTATTCTAGAAAAAGTTTTCATAGACCAGTGTGTATTGAAGAGTTGCAGTGATAATGCAACTGCTTTTCTTGTCAACTTGATATATTCCTTAGCAAATGAGACTACTTCATTAAGTAGTAAGGGTGCAATTAAATATTTTGCTCATTTGAGTAATTGGTACCATGCACTAACTCCTTATTCTGGTTGTAGAATGGACTATTATTTTTGAATCACCTTTCAGCAAACCATGGCACAGAGGATTCACAGGAGGATTTGGAAAGACTTCACACAGGTTTCCACAGTGGCTTAAGAAGATTGTTTTCAGTCCACACCATGTTAAATATTAATGCTTATTAATCTCTCTCTTCCATGTCAACTCAGATGTTCTCATCAATACGTTTCAGGAGATAAAGGGAGTTGGATTGTCTGTCTTCTTATAGATGGGACAAAGAATCACACTAAATGCATGGTAGGGCCTTGAGTTGAGGTAACTAATGCACAGTCAGGCAAGGAACTTTCTTATTCTTCTCCATCCCATTGTACAGATGATCAAGACAAATCATAAACAAGCTCAATTTTACTTCACTTTCTAGAAAGAGAAAGCTCTTAGAAAAGATGGCTTGAAATACCTTTGTTTTTCTTCTGTTATATTCCTTCTGTTTTTCCTTTCCCCTTATACTTCTTTTATTTTTCAGTCATCTAGATATTAAGCACTACAACATAATGCAAGGTAAGCTACAAATGCTCATAAACACATCATCAGCTATCATCTTCCTAAGCTAAAAACAGCTGATGCTACTAAATAAAAACAAGAAGTTACGTTATAATAGTTTCAGGCAAGTGAAGACTTGGAGCATTAGAAAACATGATGGACAGGGATTGAACCTTGCAGCTGAATGAACAGGATAAATGATAACAAGCTTTAGTGATAGCAACACTAAACAACAGCCTTCACTAAGGAAAAAACCCTCTGAACATTGTGTGTCTGTAATGCACAAAGACACAAAACAGATTATCCAGGAGTAAAACAAAGATGAAATTAGCATTAGTATGTTCAGAGTTTACAAACAACATTAAGAAGAAAATCACAGATAAGATATTTCTGCCTGCATATAAACAAACAGTGTTAAACTAGCCCTTTCTTAATTTGGAATTTAAGATTTATTTGTAAAAGCTGGGTGAATCAAATTAAGATAGAATCCATAGTCATGGAAATAGAAAGATGACTATGCACATTACATTCAAAATGGGGAAGAATTTAGTTAATGAAATGGTAAGGATAAACATCAAAACGTAATAAACATGCATCAATAATCACACATGCATCCAAACCACCTGGAACATATGAAATAGTTTCTGGAGGTTAATTCATCTTTCCTTGTGGGAAGGTATTTATAAAAAAAAATAATATATATATCCTATTGATTCTATGCTATGACGGCATTTCAAATAGGCTAACTCAAACTTGAAAACAGCTCTAACCCTATCAGCCTTCTAATGCCTGTTTTTTGACTTATGTTAAATCTTAGTCTTTGTAAATGAATTTCTACACTGGGAAAACATACAACCAAACTTTCTCTTCACTGAAGCCAAAGGCTACGTGGCACTTTATGTCAGAGATATTCATTACTTTTGCTTTACTACTGAGCGTGCAAGATCAATAAGTATACAAATGTTGTAAAGTATTGGATGATCAAAAAGTACACAGAGAAGTTAGGCTAGTAAGATTATCACACTGGAAAACATAAACAAAGATAGACGGAAAGTGCTCACTGGTGTCGTAGGGTTGCAAGAAACTCCACAAGGAGTCATCTCCAGTGAAAAAGATCCTTCCTCAGTCGCAGTCAGCCCTTAAATGGGGTATGGAAGAGGTGGAGCCGTGGCTGACTCATTGTTCACCTCAGGTGATCAATCAGAAGTTCTGGCCATGATCCAACAGTTCCCCTACAGCAAGTTGATTAAAAATTTACAGTTTTATGTAGATAAACCACAGTACTTGAGATATAGATGGATATTACAGACCAGAGCTGACGCTCAGTGATAGAGTGGTGTGCAAAAACAAACAAAAAGAAAAGAAAAAAAATATTAAATATGACATCTTTTCTCCTTTAATTAATAACTGATTTTTTAGATATGAGGTGGCATTTAAAGTTTTGCTGTTCATCTAGTGTACTGACATTAACTGAAAAGGAATATTTCAAAATAAAAGAATTATTGATGTGGACAACGCTTCTTGCATAGTCATTCTTCCAGTTTGCTAGACTATCTCAATGTGATACGATAAAATCTTCTCTTTAGACTTCTATCTGACATGAAATCACATTTGCAAATACTTTCCATTTCAATTTTGTAAATCTAAATCAGAGACTATAGTGGGACAAATAAGGTGTGGAAGTAGAAAAACACTCCCAAGACGCTAATTGACAGCAGAATAAAAGCTTTTAGAATCAACTACTTTTCTGCAAACAAGCAGAAATTTTTTTAAGGTGCTCCTAAAAATTTACATCTTGAAAAGTTGTTTGGTTGAAATTGTAGTCATTTATCCTATAAAAAAAAAATCTTAACAAATTGCATAATTTTCCGAGGTACAATAGAGAATTGATGATTCAGACACCAAGCTTACTTTTGGACCTTGCACAAGTGTTACATTACATTTGCAGGAAACCTGCTTCACAAAAGTTTTAGTTTACTACGCAACATCTCTAGGCTAGAAAGCATTATATTTGCACGAAATTTCAGACTTTAAATTATCTGAGAAAATTTTGAGAAAATCTTAATTATCTTAATAATTCTGAGATAATAGAGAGGAGAGACGCCTGAAAATATTTTAAATTTCAAGTTGCACAGATCAGATAAAAAAACAGAAAACCATTCACAAACTAATTAGGTCTTTACTAACAAGTGAGAAGGTTTTTCATTTCCTTTCAGTAAAGGCCTCAACCCAAAACATTTCATTTGATACAGAATTTTCATGTAACTGGAAATTCCGCTGAACCAGTGAATGGCTTACCAGATAAAAGCTGTGTCAGCAGGCTTGAAGAATGTTTTTTTTTCCTTTTGTAGTTACCTTCAAGAGAACTGACACATTTGACAATTGGCTGACAGAATAAAAGACTAAGAAAATGGAGGAACAATTGGCCTAACCATGCAGTCATTTATCCAAGGAAGCTATTTCCATTTAAATCAAAAAGTATTGCATACCTGAGCAAATATTTCCCATTTGCATAACAACTTGAAAAATAAAATTGGAGCCATCCCACTAAAGTACTACTTAAGAGTAAAATGGAAAAGTGACAAATAATCTTTTGATGAGATAAGCAAAATTATAACAAAATTTGATATGTCAGTATATTAAAAAGTCATGCAAGATTCCTCTTGAATAATGAACATTTGAAATATTCTCTCCCTTCCTGATGTATATATTGCAATGTCTGATTTTTTTAATTGCAGTTCATTTATTTATCCAATTTAATTATAGAGTTAAGTTCAAAACTTAAGCTTTTCTCCTCTGTTCATCTGATTTTATACCTATGATTTAAACTGGTTTCCTTGCCCTGAAAAATCTATTTAGAAGCATAGCTGGAACAAACATTTGCATACATTTTTAAGTTTATCTGAATATTTAGATGTTTGCTTAACACAGTGTCTTACTCCATGTAAAAGTCTTCTGTGTGTAAACAGTTTGCTGTTTAGGTGAGGAAGAGAACTGAGGATTTTAGCAAGGATGATATCCTTTATTTAATAGACTTGCCATAATATTCACCTAATTAAAAGCTAGCTTTAAATAAAAGATACAAATGTTGAAAATACAGAATTTTAGGAGTTTCATGTAGCTACATCATGATATTACCATCAAAGGGGAAAGATATTTTCTCATCCCTATCTTGTTTTCAGGAAGCTCATGAAACCTGAGGGCTGCTTCTGGCAATTCACCTGGTTGCCCTTTCCCTTTTATCAGTTCCACTGTGTTTTACAAAATATATAATGACCTGTGGTGGCAGAAGATCACCCACAGAGTCTAAATCTGAGTCCAGCAGTGCACAGAATACATGTATGCAAGACATAAGCCTCAGAAGGAATAGAAAGTAACTTCTTCAGAATTAGAAGAAGAGCCAGATTTCAGTACTGGCCTGCACTGGGGGTGGTATGGAATGATGTTTTCTTGTGGGACAATACACTGAGTTTTCCAAATTTCTACAAGAGTACCAGTATTCTTATGGTGATATACTTACTCTTTCATACCCTGGTATTTTAGAAAGCTCTTCCCTATATATCAAACTGACTATAACATCAAAGAGATAAAAAAACATAACAAGAGAAAAGAAGAGCCTGAAGTGGTGTCATGCACACAGGTTGTAACAGATTCCTTTTCACCTGTTTCATTCCCATGGGTATTCATCAGGTCCAGGAACAAGCTGTTGTTACTAGGGTTCAGCTACACAGTTTAAAATATATATATATATATCTTTTTAGTCAACATATCTAGCAATAAGCCATAGCAAACTGAGTCACTATGAACTTTTTACATCTGTTCAATGCATAATAATGAAGTGCAGGCTCATGGAATTCCCTTATTTTGCCAAGTCATTAGTTATATTGGCAAAGTTGATTTCAGGAAAAAAAAAAAAGCAAAAACAATGATGTTGGACTATAAATGGTTTTTATTCTCTGGTTTCTGTTCTATTGCTTTATTATCAAAAAGTGCTAAGCTCCAGGTTTCTGATGCTAGAAATTGTGTACAGACAAGCTGAAGGGAGGCATGTGTGCTATTCCTTGAGAAAATAAGGTCTTGCTTCCACTGCAAAATGAAACCATTGAGAGGGAAATGAGATAAATATACGTATATAACACCATGGAACCTCATATTAGCAAAATTCTCTTCAAAAGGATTAAAAATAACAAAATGCCCTGGACAATTCTGGTTGCTGGTGAGAATACCTGTTGCTTCCCACTCAGCAAGTAAGAGTCATGTGTTGTTTTGTGGTAAAATATTCCTGTATTTTTCACTCCGAATCAAAAATCTCAAAAAAGTGATGCACAGTAAACAAATGAGAAATTACACACAAGCCAAAGTGCAAAACAAGGAAATCAGAGTTAGTTGTAGCTGCTATGTTATCAAGAAAATTGCTGGAGTGGGATCCTATGCGAAATAGCTATGAAGGGCAGGGGAGCTCAGAAAACATCCTCCAAGTAGGAAAGCAACCAATCCCAATACTCAGAAAACAAGCAGATATAAGATGCAATACGACTAAACACACAACTGAAGATAGAGCTCCAGTGAAAAAGGCACTGTACAGGAACCAGAAATAGGAACAAAATACAAATGGTGGTATTGGGAAATCCAAAATTCATAGCTACAAATTGCTACGGGACATTTAGAGCAACGAGATATTTTACATCTACAGTTATGGTTAAATGATTAACAATGAAAATGTAGAACCATTTCTGAGCCTTCACTAATAATTGTTACTGGTCCTTATTAGCTTAACCATGAATTGTTATCCACCCGACTCCTCCAGGAGCTGCATTTCATGCTAGAGCTAAAGGCCTGAACATAAGATGAACTGCATCGTAAGTATCCTCCTCTCTAGACTTTTTTCAGACTGACTACCACCTTGGAGGTAGTTTTTTTGCTGGATAACCTCCTCTTCACCCCTCTAATTCCTATTTTGTCCTGTCTACCATGTCTAGATGGATCTAGGATCATATAATCATAAAATGGCTTGGGTTGGAAGGGACCTCTGGAGAACATTTTCTCCAGCCCCCACTAAAGCAGACTCCTGCAGTAGTACACATGAAAATGTCCAGGCAGATTTAGAATATCTCTGCAACCTCTCTCTCTGAACAGCGCATTCCAGGGTTCTGTTATCCTCACAGTAAAGTTTTTCCTTGTGTTCAGATGGAACTTCCTACTTTTTAGTTTATACTGTTGCCTCTCTCTCTGTTACTGGGCACTTCTACCTAATTGATTCTTGCATTTTAGATGTTTATAAACATTGGTAAGATTCCTCCTCAGTCTTCTCCAGGCTGAACAGTTCCAGTTTGTTCAGCCTTTCCTTACAAGGGAGATGCTCCAGACCCCTCATCATCTTAATGGCCCTCCACTAGTCTTTCTCTAGAAGTATCCTGTCCTTGAACTGTGGAGCTCAGAACTGGACACAGTACTCTGGAAATGGCCTCATCAGGGCAGAGAAGAGGGGGAGGATCACCTATTCAACCTGATGGCCAAATTCTTGTTAATGCATCTCAGGATACCATTGGTCTTCTTGATCACAAGGGCACACTGCTGACTCGTGGACAACCTGTCATCCACCAAAACATCCAGGTCCTTCTCTGCAGATCTCCTCTCCAGCAGGTCAGCCCCTAACCTGTACTGATCCAAGCAGTTATTCTTCTTCAGGTGTAGGACTGAGAAATGAGAAATGTTGGTTTTGCAACATATTATTCCAAAGAATTTGCACCAAAATATTCAAATCTTCAAATTAACTAAAATGAATGTTGTTTTTTCCAGTGGAAATATATTGTATCTTAGAAATGCTTCAGACCTCAAATCTCTGATTCTATATCAGCTAGAAATACTACCTTTTTTTTTCCCCTCAAATAACTTCCAAACAGCTAGGGATTTTTTAAATTTTTTTTTTCCAGTTGAAAATTGAGACAGATATTCATTTGCATTGGATCTGAGAAAACTTCATAGCTGGTAAAGAAATTCCTGCTAATATGTTCTTTAATGGACATCATCACTTACAGTATTTTTATATAGGATCCTAGTAATACACAACTAGAACTAAATAAGCATAAGAGAAAAATCTACTTATATCATAGGAATTATGCTAATTATACAAATCTATGTTTTTATTTTTGTCCAGGAACAGCACTCATTTTTTCCCCAGATTTAATGTAAAATATATACTATATTGACATAGCTTCAGAAATAATATGTGTAATCCAACTGAGGAAACACATTCTGAAGGAATTTAACTGTCAAAATGAGAAGCCACATGAGAAGCTGGCCACAGGACAACTGATAAATTATTTAGGGCTATTATCTTTAAATAATAGTAAATAACATGGATTAAGATTTAGAGTTTGATTTTTAACAAAAAGGATCTTGGAAGCAACTGCTTGAACTATTCAAATAATAGTTTCATATTGCAGAAATCAATTGGAAAATCAGCAGAGAAATTTCATAATATAGTTTACATTGGGGGGGGAGGCTGAGAAGTTAAAGACAGAAGAATAAAGAACTGTGACTCACAGGCCTCTTCCTCTGAAACCCATATGCTTGACTTGCTCTGTTTCTTTTTTTCCACAGAGATGATAATGGTTCCATACTATGCAAGCATATGAGATTAATAATAGCATCCATCGTCAAAACCATGCTATTAAGGCAGATGATGACAGCAGGAGTAAAAAGAGAACAGTATCAGATATAAATCACCCAAGCTGAACAGACAAAAAAAAATATAGGGGGATTCAGTGTAAAACCTATGCACCAATTTCTCCTAGTGTCAATCAGTAAGGATATAAAGAAAAGCAGAGTTACTGGAAGGAAAACAAGGTGTTGCAGAAGTTCTGTCAACAGGTATACAATCTTCAAGAAGCAGCAAGAGACAAAAAAACCACAGGAAGAAATTAAATTGTTCTATCTATAGCATGATAGCTAGAGAACTTGACAAAGTGTTCAAAGAATGAGTGTTTTCCCTAAAGCAGACATGTCAGTGTATCCTCACTAGGCCTAGCTGTATGCCAAGAGCTTCAACAGTTCCAAGAAGGTGTACAGAGGTATCAAGTCTATCGTTTTAAATATAAGAAGTGATCTTGAATCATTGAGGCCTGATATTATAATATGAAGATCACACAATATAAAAGAAACATTATAACATATACAGCTATATGTAAGAGAGGTCTTAAAAAGGAGAAAATAATTACACTATGTAATTATTAATTTTAAGGATAAATATGAATTACTGAAGAAACAGCAAGTTAAAACTCACAAAATTCTAATGGCAGAAGTACTTCCTAAAGTGAAAAAAGAATGAAAGTGTATTTGTTTTGAAAGAAGTTCACAGCCTAACTGCTAAAAACGCATTGTGTCAAAAGTCAAGCATTTGCTTCTTAGCTCATCTTCCACAGATTTTGAAAATAGGGGTGCCTTTGAAAACTGTACAGACAAGGCTGAGCTGTGGGTAATCAGCACAGATGTAATCTGATAAGCAGCACAAAGAAGGAAAGATAAAAAAAGAAAAGAAAAAAGAAAGCATTTTCACTGCAAATGTATCAGTGTTTCACCTCAAAAGAAATTGATGGTACTCAGTTAAAAAATGCAGGTAAAACAGTGTACAAGTTATATTAGTTCATAGTAAAGGCTGTAGATAATTAATTGATATTATTAAAAGAATAAATACTCAAAGATATTAATGATTAATATTTAAAGGCATGTTATGACCTGCTCAATTATCATTGATTAATGAGAGATAATTAACAAGTGACTAAATAATGAGTATCTATAGAATTGAAGAAAAACACGTACTTACTTGGAAATAAAAAGGTAGTATAAAAAATAATGAGTAAGCAAACATTGTAGAAAAAAAAATACTGGGAAACAAAATTTGGTAAGAAATATAATCCATTCCCAGCAGACAGACAACTATGAAGACTGACATCCTTCTAGGCAGGTGTTAAGTAGAAAGGCCATGGTAGAGGCACAGCCAAAAGGATAGGCAGCACTGAGAATACACATTATTGCCCCAAGGAGCAAGTACAATCCATAATGCAGTGAAGTTCTCATCAGCTGGATCTCAGTGCATGTAAAATCTAAAACTCAAGCTACACCATGCAAACAGCTGCTGACATTATAATCAATGATGCAGCAATGTGAGTATGGCCCATTTTTGAAAAATGGTGTAAAGTAAGACATTTGTAGAATTATTTCTATTAAAAATACAAGAGAAAAAAAAAGGATTCGGTGTATGACATAAAATTCACCATAAAACTGCTTCAGATATTCTAAATAGACACAAATATACAATTCAATAGTTTTCCTCTAAGGGAATACAGATGAAGCTTTGGCTAGTCCAAGGGTCAGCAAGGCTGGCCATTTGATGCACAGTAGCCACAGATTGTGGTGAAGAAATGAGTAGTACAAATTCTATCACTGCAGGCATAAGAAACCTGGCTGTCTGTGAAACAGTGCTACCTGCAAATCCCAATTTGGACCCAAGCATCGAAATTTCCAGAAGCAGACAAATTGTAGTTCTTCTGGTGAAGGGATGCAACCATGAGCTCTACCAAACAGACATGCAGATGTGACAAGCACATAGAATGCCTTACAGACCACTGTGAAACAAACAGCAGCCACTTCCTGCTAGTCAGAAGGACAAAAGAAGAGTTATGTATGCGCACTACTAATCAGAAAAGTAAAACACTGAATGGCTCCAAGTCAATAATCTCTCTGATAGATGCATGAAGCAAAATAAAGGAAAGCAAATAAACAACTATATGTTCAAATATCTTACCAAGATAATACTGTAGAAATATCCAGCCACTAAAGGCTGAATGATAGGACATTAAGGTTTCTGTATTCACAGTAGACCAAGTGATGTGCTGACAAAGGAAACTGGGTTAGAGAAGCAAGATAACAACTTGGTGCATGTCAGCTGGTGAGAGCTGCTTGTTGTAAATATTCTTTGCATCTTATCTCCAGAAGAGGGGGAATTTTTTTACTTTTCCAGAAGAAAGGACGTGAGGTACTAGGACTGTACAGAGTGGATGTCATAACTGACAAAATCCTAAAGTGTAAATTCACATCAGCAATTAAATCAAAAAAAAAAAACAAACCACAGCATGGCCTGAAACATGTTGTATTTGCAATGTACAGCTGCATCTACACTCATAAAAAGTCAAGAGATAATCACATATTTCAGAAACATTTTAGGAAAGTAGTAGCAGATATGAGTTCAGATCAAAGGAAAAGTAATCAATAGATTTTCCAGTAAACCCACAATTGTCAAGTATTCTAGGAGAGAGTAAGAATGCCCAATGACAAGAATTTGTACCAGAACTCTTGACACTTGCCACAGCATCAATATTAAATTAATGAAAAATAACTAGAACTTAAGTAGTTTGTTTATCCTGTGTTTTGGTAAACCACATTCTCTCCCCAACTTATGTCCTCCCTCCTTTTTGTTACCATCACCTTGTATCTAGCATGAAGTACGAGCACTAAATTTAGAATTAATAATTTCAATTATTCACGTTTATAGCAATAGCTTCAAAGCAGGTTAGTTTTGGTAGGATCCTCCTGTACAGAAGATTGTTCCAGTCTTGTTTTCCAAAATTCCTAGAAACTCAAAATATGGCAAAAGAGAAAATTAGCAGCCTTTGGAATTCAAATGCTACATAATTTATACAGTGATTAGTCAAAAGTAATAATATAAGCTATACAATCAATTTTTCAGAGTTTTCATCTCAAGCATATTTCACATTTAACCCTAGCATTTCCTAAATTAAAAAAAAAAAAAATTAATGTGATTCTTAAAGATTTTTTAATTTGAAAAATCGCTTCAATTAAACATTCATTTCCAATGTTTATCAACTACATGTTATCAACTACATGTTGCAAGAGGGCGTCAAGCTCCCTTGCAGGTGTGGCAAAAGAGGTGGTGGACTCCTTTGCTGGTGCGGAACAGAGGACTTTTATTGTAGGTGCTCAGAGCCTTTTATACCCACTCAATACAATAGTTTTTCTGTTCAACCAAGACTGATTACATGTAAGGGCTAGGCGGGTGTTTACAATAGGCTCAAGTTGTTGTTGAGCTTTACCACTCATTAGCAGTACAACGACCTTCTTTATCCCTCAACCACAAAAATCAATTTTAGTTGTTTTACAATAGATTTAAAACAATTTCAGAAGGTATAGGGGTTATTGCCACATAGATGGACTAGATGATCTCCTGAGGTCCTTTTCAATCCCTACAACGCTGTAATTATAGCATATGCTTTCAATACTGTGTATATCTATATCTATATCTGGCAGGTTGTATAACCAAGATGTTATAATTGCAATACAATCAAAAGAGTAAGGCAAAAGCAAACAAGGATCACAAAAGAGAATAAGTAGAAGAGCTCACCCTTGGGTTGAGCTCACTAGAAGATACCAAAAGAGGAGGATCTCCAGAAGAGATCCTTCCCCTCTGGTAGCCAGCTCTTAAATAGGTCCAGGAGGGGTGGAGCCTGGCTCCACCCCTTCCGGCAGCACAGGTGAATTGCCTTCACCTGTGCTCCTCTGGCTGACTCAAGGCTCACCTCAGGTGATTAATCAGAGGTTCAGGCCGTGACTCAGCAGTTCCCATACACTGGTTTACAAATATGTGCCTACGAATAAAGACTGAAAAAGACAATGTTTGTTTAGAGGGGGATTTGATCTCAAATAATGAAATGCTACTATTCTCAGGATTGTAATCAATCATATCCCTGAAAACTGGGTAAGACAAAGAAGAAATCATTTTCAGTTGCTGAAAAGATACATGTTGGACTTGGGAATATTTTAGAATATTTTCTAACTATAAATGTTGAAATACTGGAACTAGCTCATAACTTGGAAAAAAAACATAGGTAATGGCTTAATACAGGGTTTAATAATTTTTTTCACCTAGTAGACTAAGATAATATATTGAAGTCATTTTGAGTCCTATATTCCTGTGATAGCTCCCGGAAGCAATTCAGGGATTATTATATTTTTTTTCTATTTAAAAATTAACATTTTCTTTTAATATATTTAGACAGTTGTCTCTCCTTCTGTTGAATTTCTCACACATTTAGCTATATAATAAAGTGGAAATAATATTTGGATTAAAAATACAAACATTTGGTGTTTTCAGATTTTTTTAATGATCAAATCAAAGCAAATAAACTTCATTTAGGGTTTGTGATGTTCCTTCCTGAATTTTCCTTAAGAAAATTTGCAAATTTATGCATTTCTTATGACCTTTCAGCTTCTAACAAGTGTCTATGACTTCTTAAACATGCTCTTCTTAAATCATTAACACACATCTCCAGTTATAATTTCAGCTTTTGACAGTTGTAAGTTGCCACTTGTCTGCTGCAACAGAGAGTAAAGCCAGTTTCATCATCAGTTAAATCCTAATCTACTGCTATACCTTTGTTAAACTGTATGTATCCTGAGTACATCCAGTCATCATCAACTGCTTGAGTTTCAGTATTCTAGTCACTGGCTCAAAATTTGAATTTATTTTACTGATACAAATTTGTACTGGGACAGGAAATCTTGCTTGTACAAAATAAGTTGCACAAGCTTTGTACAAAGTACAAAGTTGATGGTCTTTTCTGTTGACATGCCAGTGCTTAGCAGTGAACTGTGATTAAAAATGACCTTATTAAAGAAAATTTATCATCTCCTCCATTTTATTTTTTGCATAAAACTAGGAGAGACAGAGCAATCTCACTTGTTTGAAAAGTCTAGATTGGAGAACCTACCTAGAAAATGGAAACTCCTTGGAGTACCATGAGCAGGACCTGGAATCAGAGAGCAGAAAACTCCTTTTGCAGAGAAATACAACACCAAAACAACCAAGTCAGCAAGAACCCCTGTTACTGAGGCTGAACAGCAGAATGAATGACAGTCTAAATCCAAAAGAAATAAAACTCTCTAAGAAGTAAAAGTGATTGCAGAAGCATAGATATTTTTCAAGACTGTGAAAGAAAATAAGTGGATTAATAGTAGGCTTAGTACAAATCATACTTAATGTTTTATTCTTTTCCTCTATAGACGGTTCTCTGGAATCTGACGATCGTGCAGCAAAAGAAGGATTATGTTATCTGTATACTGTGCTGAAAGTTGAAGGTAATGGTCTATGAATGCACATGAACCCTACCAGTACACTGTATAGCATGCCTAAAGCATGTGTAGCCAGTATATAATGCCTAGAATTATATTTCAAACAATGTTACAGAATGGCAAATCCTTCAAGATTTAAGCCTAATGAAATCAAAGATACATATTAAAACTACTACTCAAGTTCTGTCAGTTGTACTATTTACTTAGTTTGATATTTTTTATGTCATACAGATTCTGCTTATAAATGTCACCACAGGTATATTTGTTCACCCGAATATGCATCAGTAATTGCAAACCTTTGAGCAAAGACCCCTATGGAGGCACTTCAGCTCTGATCAGGATATCAGCGTGTCTTGGGATTTCAGCTACCCTGGCAGCTAAAATCCCAAGCTGAAGATAAGATCCATTCAGTAGTTTTTAATAACTCTAAACTGAGGGGGGGGAAATCTTCCAGGAAAATAAATAAAGAAGATATGAAAGCACAAAAACCCTACATTTCTGCAATAAGTTATTCCTTAAATTAAAAGCTACTTCTCAGCAGTATATCTTGAAGTCTTTTATCATGAACATCTCTCATTTTGAATCCAAATTACCTAGGTATCCTACTGTAAGTAGGAATTGTCATTCAATTAATAATAGCTGCTAAAAAACATAACACCATAAAACAGTTATCACAATGTTTGGTTTGCCTGATTTATTTTTCCTGTTTCCCAGACAGTTTAGAATAATGAATTCTTTCTTCTCATTATTCTCTATTTGGAGCTATGCTTCTTATTTACTCTCTCAGGAATATTGAGTTGGCAAAAGGTGAGAAATCACATTTAGGACAATTGAATTATTAAAAAAAAAGAACAAAAAACAAAAACAAAAAAAGCCCATGATTTTCAACTATAGATGAATATATTATTTCTCATTGTTCCTACCTTATCCCTTCATATGAATCCAAACGAGCTCTTCTCACACAGTGACAGCGTATTCTTTGTGTGCTTAAGAAGATACAATACAGTATAATATGCTAGTCGTTCTTACTTAGCTGTGCAGAAAATATTTCTGTTACAGAAATATATTAGATTTAAAAAATAACAACGTAAGAAAACAACTATCTGTTCTAAATTCAGTTTTCTGCCTAATATGAGTTTAACTTAATAGGATTTTAACATATGTTTAACATATGTATCTGTGGAAGGTTGATTCTTCTAGTCTTTCTTCTGTTGTTGACTTCAATGGACTTCAAATTCTCTCACAAATATGGTATCTTTTATTTAAGTGACCCAGTAATCTGAAAACTACCTTGTCCTGCAATTACATTTATTCCCTGTCTGAGTATAATTTTGCAAGGCATTCATACAGATTAGGTCACTTCAGACTCAGTTTCCAAACACAAGTCAGTCTTATTAATGATTTTAGTCTCAATTCTCTACATATACAAAGCCTCAGTAGTATTAGCAGTAAGTTTGGGACTGGGCTTTTTCTGTAGCTCTGCAGGTACTACTATCAATTGAAATCAGTGGATTGAAATTAAGAGAATGTTTAAGGAAGTGGTCATGATTATCTGTGTTTTAGAAACCAGGAAGGAAATTCTGCAAAGAATATACAATAGGAAAACAGATGAAGGCAATGTGAGCAGCAAGAACACTACTTATGATCCCCTTCTTCAGTTTTTCTCCTGATGTTTCTACAGTGCGTTTGAACTCCCACATGATCCCTCTTTGACTTTATTTTTCTGCCAACTCTCCCTGACCATGACATTATTTTGTTTACCTCCTCAGTTCACTATCCAATTTTTGAAACAGAATATAATGCAGGAAATCTAATTTCAGTTTTAAAGGAAACAGTGGAAAACGATTACTGTTTTCCCAAGACTTAACCTCAGTTATACCTTTAAAAGAAAGTAGAGATGTGATTTCTCTGCATGACAACAACAATGTGGTTTCACTGAAAAATGTGTATAGCTGTTTACAGACGATGTAACTTTCTCTTACGCTGCTTCTCAACAGAGAAGCCAGCTTTGTAGAAAATGTTGCCAGGACTAACCTGCTGTAAAGCTTGAGAGAGGAAGCACTTAGAAGTCAAAAGTTTGTGTTCAGAGTGAGTTTTAGACTATTGACTTTGTAGTAAATGGAGAAAGGAAAGTGAATAAAAGAATAAAGTATCGTTCAACCAGGAGTCATGTTAAACCTTTCAGTTTGTTGGAAAGGCTGTTTTAAAAATAGTATTCTCTATTTTACTCATGGTCACGTTTGTTAGGAAAAAAGGAATTACCGCCTTCTTCCTATCATCCTTAGGGGTAGGCAGCAATGAACATGGGAGGTTGAAACTGCATGCTCAGGAAATATGTACAGGCTGATTCCCGCATTTTGGATGAGTGAGGATTTTGGAATGTTTCCGCTACAGTTTCTCACTGAGGGCTTCAGGCTGCTGTGATTTTAGAAGCTTGAATCCTTCTCTTAAATCCAATGGTTAGACACTGTAATTCCCCTACACATTTCCTAAGGTTCCCCATACAGAAACACACTGGTAAGTATGAGCAGCTAATTACATTGTCTGATTCAAACACACATTTAAAAATAATGTATTAAAACACATTTATTCCAAACTAAAAAATATGTAGTAAGAATTTAATGCAATTTTCTAAATTCCATATCTGTGAATTTGTTTTTTTTCATGTTTTCCATGTTTCCCATGTTTCCTGGTCTTGCTTGCCCAGCCCTAAGTACAGTATTACAGAACAAGATATTCTCTTTGTTTTTACAGGAAGATAGAAGAGGCCTTTTGGTCTATTTGCCTATTTCCTTTCTTGAAATCATAACAGAAGTTAAAGCTCTTACTTAGGGAAGCTTTAAATACCTGTAACCTCTGTGAAAGCACTAAAAGAAGTATAGCTGCCCCTGTTATTCACTATCTGATATTAAGGCTATGAATGGATGCTGGGAGTCTTCCTAGCATCTCAACAAGATGTGCTAGTATTTAATACCACGACTTTTAATATCATGACTTATGATGTTATAAGAAGAATTGTTGATGCTGATTTGTCATATGTCCCATCTTCCAAGCAGGGGATGTGTTTACATATATTAACACCCACATAGTGAATACACCATTGTATTTCATGCAATACTGGAATTTAGCTGTGTTGAGGGTATACACCAGCTTTTTAGCAATGCACAGTAAGACAATGAAAACCTTCTGTTAAAAATATGATAGGACTTTATGCAGTTAAACTGCAAAATGTTATTTGCCTGTCTTTTTCAGTTTTTCTGTCTATTCACTACTGGAACATGTGTAGTAGCATTCTGTAATTCACTGAAATAGGAAGCACAGTATTGAAACTAGCCTGCTATCACAGAAAGATTATTATTTTGCTATTTTAGCAAAATAAATTTCAGAACAATTCAGAATGATGCTACGTGGTTATGCTTGACAGCCAATTCAGAATTTAGTAGCTTATGTAGCATTACTAACCCCAAATATAAGGTTGCTTTTGTGGTTTGAGGAAAGTAGTTAGCCAGAAATTAAGTTTTCTGAAAGCAACTGTGTACAGTTATGCTAGCTCATTAAAGCAATCTCAATGAAATCAGTCAGACAGAAAGCTAAAACATTTTAAGAATGAAATGCACTCAAAAATACTGAGTATTGTCTATAACTTTTTTTGTTTTGTATCATTAAATCTAAATTCCAGAAAATAAAAGACAATGTGAATGGTGATAGCTTTTAAGGAGTGATATACCTAATAATCAAGGACATATGGAAATTGTTGGGTCCTTCCCACTTGCAAATGTTTAAAGCTTTTTTCTTCCTTTTTCACCAAATAAATTAGAGTTGCAAAAATCTATTTGTCTTTTCAAATTCTTCTGCCAATTTGTTGAGCATTCAAAAGAAAAAAAAAAAAAAAAAAAAAGCCATGACTATGACTTCATTCTACTTCAATGGATCAATCAATTAAATCTTGAGATGTAATGCAGAATCCAGAATTCATGAGTAGGATAACACATGTTATGCCATAAAATAAAGTTATAAAACTGAAAACTCATACGTATCTTATAATGAAAGAAAGCTTGTTATAATTTTTATAATTAAAGCAAGTATATCAATACTAGTTGTAAGCTTTTTCAATAATCCTCAGTTTTCATGGCTGCCAGAACAGAAGTTTAATGCAAGTCTACTCAAAATGCAATGAAAGCTCACTTTGTAATACATTTGAAAGAAATGGTTATTCACATTCATCTCTGTTTAACATATGGAAAGAGAACAAGACTAAAAAGAGAGCAAGCATGGCATTATAAACTAATTTCAGATTGTTCTAGATACCTTTTCATAAGACACTGCAAACACTAGCTTTGTTTCAAGTAGCTTGCAGACTTTAAAAATTAGTAATAATACATACTACTTGATGGAATTAGGTCTTCAAACTGTTTTGAGAATATTTCACTTAAAAAAGAAAAAAGATTTCTACATTTTCTTTTAACTTGAGCCCAGTAAAGGGACATCTACAAATGTGAGTTACTAAACGAAAAGAGCATTTTCCAGCAAGCTTTTTAGCTGCAAAGGTCATAGGTTTTTCACACGGACTTTGACAGTCTACTGAAAATCAACGGCCCTAATCCTTCAAATTTTGTCATGTAGTCTCAATGTCATAGCTGTGCATTCTATTGAAGTAATAAATTATTATTCTTATGCTAGAAAATACATAGGCAGGTATGTACAGATGTTGACTAATTACATAGAAGGATGGATTGGTAGATAAAAAGAAAACATGTCTGTACTCAGGCATACTAAGTGGTGTCATTCTAGCAAGTTTCTGAGAGAACTAGTTTATCTAAGAAGTGACAGATCTCAATTTTACAGGCTCCCCAATAAACAACAGAACTTTATTCAGCTAAAAACAATTGCCTTAATCCTGAATATGTAATAGGAGTGGCAGGATCTGTTTGTCCACTAAACTCTATTGCAAATATCATAGAGGAGATAGCATTCCTGATCTTGTAATTTCTTTATATACGATGAACTGTGTAAGTTCCAGCCATTTAAATGTGAAATGAAATTCTTGTATCTTATAATTTTTGGATAAGAAAGTAATTCAGGGATACTGGACAACTAATGATTAATGTTTGTGATGCCTATACATGTACCTCTCAAGGGTAAATTTTCTGCATGATTCATTATTAATGGAAATTGCATGCCTAACTCCCTGTACACCATGCAGAAAATGTGTTTCTTTACATCTATCATGATAAAAAAGTAGGAAAATAAATATTTTCCTTTTTGAAATTATATTCAAAGTATCTCTGATAAGAAGCTAATAAATATGCAAAATAGCTGAAGAGCAAAATAAGTAAAAGTGGAAAGAGGTTCTAGCAACAAATTTACTCTTGACACAATAAGATGATTTGCAAAATCTTAATGTAAATGGAAGTATAAGAAGATATAACCTAAAAGAATGCTTTTAAAACACAGAGTATGTTTTCTTTTCTTCCTCTGTAGAATTATATAAATCTTACATAAAATGTAATGTGCTTAAAAGTATTAGAGAAACAAAAAATCCTAGATGATTTTTCTACCTTTCTGGAACACAATGAGAAAGCATTTATGGAAAACAAGTTATAAAACCATGGTGTTTTAATAAATCTTGGTATGAAGGAGCTCCTTGTTTACGTAGAATTGTTGACTATTGATCACACGTCTCTCTTTAACATAGTGGTAATTATAGATAATTATAATAAGCATTTAGTTTCTGAATAGCATTGCTGGAATTTGAAATACAAACTAAACCTTCTTGTTGCCTTACATAAAATAATTCAGCTAAATAATTGCAAGTTAAGTGTCATGAGATATAAGAATGTCATTTAACAGATACAAACTGCAATTTCTTGTAAGTTTTATCACAGTGTTAAGAATAGTATCAACTATATGGCCTGGAAAAAAATGCATATTTAAACTTATAAATTATTGTGTATATTAAATAAGATATATAGCTAAAAACAAACAAAAAAAAAAAAAAACAAAAAAACAGAGGAAGGTAGAAATAATTCCCAGGGATAAATGAAAAAAAAAAAAAAAAAAAAAAAAAAAGTAGCAAAAAGTAGCAAGTAGTAGAAAGAAAAGCAGCCTCAGAAGGTGGGCTGCTCTGGGACTGAATGGAAACAAAAAAAGCTTATTTTATGCTCACAAGGAAATGGATGTGTAAACAAAGATATGACAAAGACTTTGGTGATGCAAAATTAGTCAGTATAGTCAAAGGTAAAACTGATTCCTAACACTTAGAGAACAATATCAGACAAAATAACTGGTAGTAAAATAGTAACTGGAATTCAGTCTCAGTAAATTCAGAAGAAATATGTGTGGAGAAGCAAAACAAAATGAGACAGTCTGTCCCTTTTCTTCCCTTACCCCAAAATGTGTACAAAAAATACACTGATGTGAGCAATTTCCATTCAGGAAAAGCATCATGTAGTCATTGCCTGTTTTTCTGTTGATATACTGATGGTGACTGTCAAGTAGCAAAAAAGGCAGCTTAGAAAAAGTACTGAGAAAGGATATGAGGACAAAAAAAAAACACAACAATATGCTAGTGTATGAATGTATAGCTGCCCATACTGTCTCAAATGCTATCTATCTAGCCACTCCTCAAAAACTATATAGAAGTGGAAAGGACATAGTGTGTGTCATAAGAAGACTGTACGTACAACATGCTTTCTTATTAAAATCAGGGAAAAAGGAATGGAGCTTTTTAGCCTGGAGAAGAGGGAAGGAATTTTTGGCCAAGGTATAAGGAAATCTTGAAGGGCTGATGAAGCTGAGTTAAGTGTTACTCATTGAATTTAGCAGGTGATAGGCTTCAAAAAAGAAAAAACAAGTAGTGGTTTAATACAAACAAAAGAATAATACTTATAACACAATCAAAACCATGGGTTTTTTTTTGCCAAAGAATAGACAGATACAGAAAAAGATATCCAATGAGACCATGTTAACATGATGGTTTTAATATAATATCCATCTGAGGAAATTCTTACATTGCTAATTTTGAAGAGCTGAGGGAACGTATCTAGAGAAAGGTCATTGTATTGTCAGCCTCACCCAATACTTACTGAGCAGACATTTACCACCGGTCAATGCTGAGGCCAGGAGACACATGGATGGAACACTGAGATGACATAATTTGGTAATTACTGTATTTGAGCTTAAAAAAAAAAATCAGTGTTCTTACATCATCTGCTTTTATTCAAGCCTGAATTTTTAATTTCTTTATATTTATGAACAGTTTATATCATCCAACACTGTACAGTTATGAAGTTGCTGAACTAACAGATGTTGATTACATCTAGTCATAAATTAAGTGCACACATAATTGTCAACAATTAAATGAAATTTCTGGTAGATTCCATTGGAAAAATCCCATCAACAGTTCCTAGCTGTAAATGCCTAAAACATTTCTGGATGGATTTCACTACCAAGCAAAGTAAAAATGGCATGTTATTCTCTAAATAATGCTGTATATCCATATGAGTGACTGTCAAAATCTGCTACATATTGTAAAACTATTGCCTACTTGATTCTCAAACTATCTGAGGATGTTTTGAGCATTATTACCCTAAGGGAAAATCATATATCTCACAAATTGTGTTAGACTCTATTCATAAGCCTCAGTGCTTTCTTACAATCCTCCTATGTAGTTTTCAAAGCTTGCATGCCAACGGGCTAAAATTGTTAATGTGTTACTAGTTAAAGTGTATGTTAGCAAATGAATATGTTAGCCAAAAAACAAACAATCAAACAAACAAAAATATCAAGAAAGAAAAGCAAATCAAATGAAAGTAACATGTCTATTATTTAGGTTTTGTATAATAAAATCAAGTTGAAAACAGTAGATAACACACTTTTCTAAAATGGAACAAATTAGTAGTCATATTCTATAATCAGTAAAGTTCAGAAGTGATTTTGTGTATAGTTTATGCAGGTTTTAAAACAAAAACAAAACCTAGGCTATCTTCATTTTGCTTCTCTCTGGACGTCTGGATACTGGAATTATTTGCTTTCCCCATTCATGTGATCTTTTGTCATGTAATGAAAATGATCATAAATTGTGTAATTGATCATAATTTAGAACTTGGAGCTACAAATCATCTTTACTACTGTGGAAAAGAAAATAAATTCAAATCTTTCACTTTTCAAATCCACTTTTCATGAGCTTTTTCTGCTTTTTCTTTCCACAGAATGAAAAATACAGTTTGAGACTACCCATATGAAAGTAGTAAATTGTATGAAATTAAACAGCAGCTGTACAACTAGTGCAAAATTTAATTTGCAAAAACTAGATGCATCTAATCTTTCCATTTGAATATATATCCTCAAAGGTGAATGAGTGATGAGGTGATCTTATTTTTGCAGTTTGAAGTGGTTTTAAATGTAACTTTCTTTTCATTTCATTTGACTATTCGATATTACTGCTTGGCTAAACAACAAAAGAACTAATCCAGAATTTATTATTTTTGTCTTTTTTTTTCTCTCTCTCTACTACTACTTGACAGAATTTTCACTGCTTGAAGGAGTTAGGAGTATCACCTTACAGTTGCAGCAACTTATTTTTCTAAATGAGAATTGCTGGTTGACTGAGAGACATTGTGAGTCTTTATGTGACAGCATCTCCACAACAACTGATAGCACACCCTGTGTCTGGCAGGAGCCCTCTTTCAAAATAAGACAGTCTGCATATTGGATTGCTTGCTGTAAAGAATTTAGCACATCAATACAGAAATCAGTCTGCAGTCAGTACACACCTGTAGCATTTTCCTTGTCTGTGAATAAATAGCAAGATTCAATACAAATAGATGAGAAACATAAATCTATTGTTTCTGTACTCTGAACAACAAATATAATTCTCCCGTATTTTGTTTTCTGTTATTCAGAGGCTGAATAATATAACAAGATAATTCAGCAAGCCCCAGCTAAATAATATACTTATGTAGCTCCTAATCCATCCTATCCCACGTGGACCAGACCACAGAGACAAACATCAAAGGGGCATCACTCCGCCCCAGTGGAACGATTTGCATAAAGGCCAAAGGAGTTAATGGGACTATTAAAACATTTACATTTGAATATATACTAGATTTCTTGCTCATTTATTATCTTTTTAAAACTGCACCAGCCAGGAATTGTATCATAGTATGGAGGAAATGAAAAAATAATGGCATCACAATATACTATAGCAAAGACAAGTGTAAGATATAATCGGGATTTCTCCAAGTCTTTGAAACATTAGGAAGAAAACAGCTGTGATGATAGCTTTATTGTTTCTATCGTATGTTGAGTTTAGGTACTAGCTGTCATACATGTGAATATGGACAGAAAGATTTCAGCAAAGTTTCAATTTAACTACATTTTTTCCCCAATGTGCTTTTGCTTATCAATTTATTTATTTATTTATTTATTTATTTACTTTGCTTCAAGAAATCAGATAGTTAATGATATATAGCAACTAAATTTATGTTGAGAAAACAGTTTTAGTTGGAAAGAGGTGACTAGAGGACTGCCACAAGAACATTACAAGCAGTTTTTGTCAGTTGTTGCAAGAGTGAGAGGTAAGTTGCTATTGTGCTGATTACAAAACACAAAATGAAGACGGGTCAGTAAACAAACAAATGAACAGAAAAGACAGTGTAATTCAGGAGGTGCTGGAGGAACTAGCAGTAATGGCTTACGTCATTCAGTGTAGAGAAACCTAACAAAACAAGCTTAGAGATAAGAGAAAGGAAGAAAAGGACAAGCTGTTGCATACCATAGAAAGGGTTGTTAAGCTCTGGAATAGGCTCCCCAGGAGGTGGTTTGGTCACCATCCCTCAATGTATTTAAAAACCTTTTGGATGTGGTGCTCAGGGACATGATTTAGCGGAGGGTTGTTAGAATTAGGGTAGTATGGTTAAGTTGCATTTGGACTTGACGATCTTTAAGGTCTTTTTCAACCTGAGCAATCCTATGATTCTATACAGTAATGTTTAAAAACATCAAAGAAGCAAAAATCCTCAGAAAGAGGCATATAAAATCTTAAAACTTTCCAAATCCTATTCAGCATTAATGGAAAAAGCTATGACTGCTTATATGGATTATGTACTATATGTATGTATCACAAGTAAGGAAGCAGAAACCCCTCTGCAGCATTTTTAGACTGGGATAGCAAAATCGTATTTGGGTACATTGTATGGTATTTGTCAGTTTCACTTGAACTAAGAAGTAGAGAAGGAAACCACCATAATGCAAATTGCCAAAAGTATTTTCCATTCAAGTAGATAAGAGTACTTAGTCATTACTTAGAAAAAAAACACAAAAAAAAACAAAAAACAAAAAACAAAAAACAAAAAACAAAGGAGAGCTAGTTGTCTGGAGAGACTTAAATGGCATAGAGATACTGGACACTCATGGATTTTCTGGTCTTCCTTAACAGTTGCCTAGAAATACCAAGACATTCGCACAGCTGCACAAAAATGTTCCTGACTACATAACCTTCATACAAAACTCTGGTTGCTTTAATAGAGTTTTCACAAATCATTCTACCATTTATTATTATTTTTTCTTTATTTGGATATATCTAAGTAATTGTAACTTGATGTTTTAAGGGTCATTCTGAATAGCAATTAGTCCTATGCCTGCTAGCAACTCTTCTTCCTGTTGTGTCCACAGCTACTACCAGACTAGAACTATCCCCACTAATTTCAGATTAACAATAACTTTTTTTTGTTGTTGCCAAAGCATGAAACACATGGTCTCTAGACTGTCATATCATATCTTTGGGTCAGCCTATTTTGGAAAGAAAGAAGCTATTATTTCTATATATTTTAGGTTGCATATGTTTTAGGTGCATTCCTGAAAACTTTCTCTGAATCTCAAATACTAGCTAGGACAGTAGAACTTATATATGCGTGTGTATATCCTTCATTATTGTTATTATTTTTAATATTCCTTCTTTCTGACATTCCTTCTTTCTAATATTCCTTCTTTTCTTTCAGTGTGAAGGATGACACTGGCTCTGACTTTTTAGACAAAACTCACAATCAGTCTGTTTTATAATCACAGGACTCCTTAAAAGTTAAAAACACTACATGTCTGTTTTAGAACTGCATAATATGTCATAGTTAATTTTTCTAATTTTGGGAAAATAAAATCTAAAATCAAGAGAAACTCATCATTAAACGCTATAGAGATTAATTTCTTAACTCAGAATATTTAGACTACTCGAGGTCTGCCTATGCATCATTTGCAGTACCAGAATTTGAACATAACACATTTTCTCCATATGCTGAGATCCTCAAACAGAAAGCAGAGAACTTATCAGCAAATATAAAAGAGCAATATCACAGAAAAAAAAAGGTCAAAACTATCACCAGATGGGAGAGAAGTTAGTAAATCTAACTGACAGCTCAATCATGAACAAGTTCATACCAAAAGAAGAGCTCAGCAACTTCAGAGAAATTTCTGATTCTTTAAGCATGAACTTCAGTGAAATCAAGTGGACAGTGGATGATGAACCTGCACATCATTGGCTATGAATCACTAAGACTTTTTTGAGCAGGACAGACATTGTCAGTAGACTGACTATATGTCAGTACCAACATATAGTATCAGTCCCATTACAGCTGAATTTAACAACTGACATATTCAGAAGGTGCTTTAATAACACACCTCCATAACTAAAGGTCATATAAACATCACGTAGAAAAGGAAATTCTTCTAAAAAACAATATAGTGAAGTATCTACTCTGTCAATATTATAGTTAAATGATAAAATTGATCAGCCCAACACTGAAATAATGAATAGCATTAGACACTATATGGATCTAGAAATATAAATGGAAAATAATTAATTTTGAAAAAAGAAAACATCATTTTCTTACACAAAAAACATCATGTACTTACATTCTTCATGTGCATAAGCTGATATAAAGTAGGAGTAACTGCAGTGAAATACAGGATAGCTCAATTGTTCAGTATCTTGTGGACTATTTATTGTTTCCAATTTACCAAATATTCAGTAATAATGTCTGATACTGAATTTAAAAATTAAATATCTCAAGAGTAATGTTGTTCCTTTAATTTAACAAAAGGTTGTCATTTTTAATTGATATCACTAGGATTTACGTAGTACTCTCAGATCAATGTATCTAAATGATTAGAATTTACTTCCCGCTACTGCATGAACATTTTTATGACACCATTTATAATTCTGGTAATTTCTGAAATATAAAGAAACAAAGATAGCCATATGTACAATTAAAGGCTAGAACTTTTTAAAGAAAATCGGTACTTTTTGCAGTAAAAAGAAACAGTACTGATGTACAATATTCTAAAGATTGCAATCTGAATATATACTTTGTTGTACTGTTAATTCAGTGAAGCTTGTTTGTATCTGACAGAACAATCATACTAGGGGAAAAGGGTTATATAATATATATTCTAATATAATCTTGACTATTACTGAGTCTGTCTAGCTTTGTGAGCGAAGTTTCAGGCAGGTAAGAACTGTACTGCAAATAGAACTCTAAGTGAAACTGTCTCAGTTATCTTCTAATAAATCAGCTTATTATAAATTCAAATGCATTTCTTTTTGTTCAGATTATTATAGAGGTTTCTTCACAAAACGAGTAACTTATAGTCTAGGTATCCGGTCTACTACAAGAGAAGTGGGTGGGGTGGGAGCCTGTATGTATAAGAAATGGGACTGAAGTTGGAAGTGGGAATAGGTATATTAATGAGCTTTTGCCAAATTCCTGCTTAACTGGAGCGCCAGTCAAACTCTTCTGTGAGGATTGCAGCAGTGAAAGAGGCATACAAAAATATGAGAGAAAGAGTAAATTACCACTAGAGATACAGATCCAATCTGACATTGTTTTCAGGGAATAAATGAAGTGATGGAAGTCAAAATTCCCATTAACTGAAAGAGGGCTTTTCTCTATTAAAAGTTAATCCAAGGAAAAATTGATTCGTTTAAACTGTTTGGTGTCACAGTATCAAAACTGCCATTTCACAGTGTTCATCCAGGACTGTACCACTGTCTTCTGATAGAAGATAAAGACACAGCAAAGAATCTGTGTTTTTCTTATAAATATTTAATATTTATCTGTTAAGAGTTTAATGGGAGGAGAATTTAAAGTTATATTTATTACTTCTAATACTTCTTTGCTATAAATTATATTTATTGTAATTATCTAATGTTGTTCTTACTGTTCCCACATACTAGTCATAATGCTTCTTGTCAGTTTGCAAGAACTGTAATCAGCTTTCCAAAATGATGAGCGTTTGGTGAAGTGCTTATTTCTGAGCAGGATCCCAAGTGGAATTTCATCACAACTTGGTTGGAGCTACAATAGTAGTCTTTCCAGGCAGGGATGAATCACAGAGCAGAGTAAGAAAATGTAAACAGCTTAGGTTATTCTCATTCAGAGAAGTCCCCAAATGCTTATTTTCCTACTGCAATTGATATGATTTTGAAATGCTACTTGGAAAAGCCAGGACTGAAGAGTTATTGATTTTCCTGTGTTGAAAATAAGGATTAATTTAACTCACTGCCAAAGTTGCACAATTTGAAAAAATAAAGATTATAAAAAACATAATTTTCAAAGAAATTTCATTTATCAAAACTAACTTTCTGAAAGAAATTCCAGTTGTCTATGAGGGAGGAAATCTTCATTTCAGGTCCACAAAAGCTTTTGCTAATGTAACATCCTTCTCCACCTCCGCATTTCCAAGAAGTAACAAAACTCTATTTTGCTTTCAATAATGAAATTTATACAATTCATTTGAAAAATTCCTGGTAGGTAAGGATATATATGCTACTGAGTCACAGTAAAAATGCATAATGAATCTGTTATTCTGAAAATCTGGTGTTGATATTATAAGCAAACATGGAGAAAACAAGGTTTCATTGGACTGACAATAATCTGAATTTGTGTATAAAATACATATTAGCTGGTGAAATCCATAAACTGTATTCTAGCATGTGTTCTGGTTTTGTTTTATACAAAAGAAATCCAGTTTGATCACTTCCAAGATACTTGATGATGCTATTCAAAGCACAGTAAATACGGATGATCTGGAAACCAACTGTTAGCATACATTATGAAAACCTATAATATCAATATAAGCTACCCTAAAGTTCCCATATATTCAGAATTTAGAAGAGTAGCTAGGCACATGCTTATTTTTTTAGCACCATTTAAGAATGATTTGAATGGTTTTGGCAGAAAGGCTCCTAAATTCATGAATGTGGGTAAGTTTATATAACTTGTTACCTTATGCCTTCTTAAAATACAGCCTGGCATCTTCCTATGAACATGTTCTTTTATAGTGCAAATCCATCTAGATTTGCAACCCTCATATGTTGTGACACTCAAAAAACATCCTTCACCTTCTCAATATTTATAGTATGTTTGTTCATCAATTTAGTTGCATTTCCCATACAATAATACGTACAAAGTACATTATAAGTACTTTCAATGACATGTCTTTATAAACAGGAATGTGCAAACCACTTCCTCATTTTCTCCAAAAAGTATGAATATTTATTTAATGCCATTAGTTCGGTAATCAAATATTAGAAAGACTAAGAAGCTGAAAAATAATCATAACGATGTTTTGAGGGTCACTTATATTTTCTGTTGCTACAAATATTGCAGAAGGTTTATCTTACTCATATATGACATATAAAGAACTTTTAAAAATATAGTTATTAATACATTTGGTTTTCAAGCAACCTGTGAATGACTTTTTTAACTTTTCATTTTTGTCATAATTCTTAAACTAGTATAGGTAAGTACGGACCTCAGGGAGTGTAATCAGGGAATTAGCTTAAAAATAGCATCATTACTGTGGTTCCCATAAGCACTGAAGACACTTCTCCAAAACTATGTCAAATACAATATCACCGATCTATATAACCATGAGATTATGCATACACTACAAGATGAAAAGGTAGAGTGGGAAATAGCTATTTTCATGGCTTTATTTGGAAGTGCAACTTTCTTTGTTCTAGGGCATGGAAGCCAAATCTTTTGGCTTGTCTGGACTGTACTGAGTGAAGAGAAATTGTCTAGGATTGCATCTACAAAGTAATGCATCCTAATTATTTCCTTTGAAAATAAAACAAAGAGCACAATAACACTACTTAATAGAACAAATTCTCAGTCACAAACCACTCTTTTTCAACACAGTCACCACCATTAGCTATGCATTGTCACCAGTGATGAACAAGAACTTATATGCTGCTCTTGAAACAATCTGCACCAGTGGAAGTGATTTACTTTCACTGTCACCATTGCTAAAATGTACCACCCACAACCTCACTTGGTCACATACACTGCTTGGTCTCCTTAAATGTTCAGCAAGCATTGATGAATGTCACTAGGTGTCATTTTTTTTTCTGTAAGGAGGAATTCAGTGACACAGCTTTGCTCCATATACACTTCCATTTCAGACGCATTTTGTCAGACTGCCCCTCCACTGCCATCTGTTACATGGCAGCAACATGCAATGAAATACTTGCAGGAAGGTTCAAGCTCTACTGTTATACCACCAATATCCATTTCTGACGATGTGGGCCAACAAAATAAAATATGAGGCATTAGTTTCAGAGCAGCCCTCATGAGATCACAAGAATCACAAGAATACATAAGAATACAAGAATACACACACACAAGAATATATAAGAAGATATATAATATATATGTATCATTAATGTATACAAGTAAGAAAACTTATTTTAATTCTAATGCATTTTATTAGAACATAAACATAAGCAACAAATACATGAAATTAGTAGGATACATGACCTTGTTTTTGTGGAACTAATGTGTCAATCTGGTTTGATGGCAGTGGCTGCAATTCTTAGTGAGTTCTCAAGTTGTTTGTTAGAGATTCTTGATGAAATTTGACTCCTCCCTTACTTCATCCTTGAAAATAATTGTTCACAAATGTACACGCTGACAAAAAGCGATGCTATGAATAAGGTGTGATTGTGAGGACAAGGATATATCTTTCTAGTAAGAGAGGACTTATAAAAGTCTGGTAAAGAGGCGTGATCCAATTTCTGACTGCAATTCTCTTCACTCCATTTGAAAATTCACAAGTAATGTATTTATGTTGACTAAAAATGACATCTCAAACAAACCAAATAATTGATGATTCTTTTTGCAGTCTGGAAACCTGTCTTAAAATTCCCTTATCAGAACAGAAAGCACGGCTGCATATTTTTCATTGTTTATGGGACTGTGTTTAGCCAATGTATCAAAATCCATAAACTTCTCTGCCAGAACTTGAGTTAGCACTGCACTGTGCCCTCCCTGTGGCCTGATTTCAGCTGAGATGGGATTAATAGTAGAAATGGCAGCAAGGGGCGCGGGACTCATATGGCCTATGGGATGCAGGCTGGGCATGCCTGCTCTAGTACTTTCACTCACAGTAACTTTGAGATCATGTTGAAACAACTGAGATTTAGGTCTTGATCGCTTACTGTATTATATTCTGTGGATATACAGCACCCTGCTATAAAGGATAGTAAAGACAATAGCTACACTTATCCTTGTTGGGTATGGGAGGAAGACTCTCTTCATACTGCCAAGTACTGTAACTGTCATACCTGAAACCTGTCATAGCATGGAATTCCTGGAGATAGTCAACTGCACAATTAACTTGTTATTCAAACTAGCTGCATGAGAGTTTTCAGTAAAGAAATCCCTCAACATTTCCTGCTTGTGCCAATAATTTCTACTGGTAAAACCTTCTGAAAATGTACGCCTGCAACAGAATCAGATTGGGCTCATTCTTAAGAGGTCATATTAGAAATCTACTTTGAAGTGCAGGGATTCAAACCAATTATCTAAGAAAAATACTTGGGACTTTCAGAAACAAAGGGACATGGCCAACCTCTTTTCAGTGGTCTGTGGGGACAGGAAAAGGGGAAATGGCCATAAACTGGAGCAAAGGAAGTTCCATTCCAATATGCATAAGAGCTTCTTCACAATGAGGATGACAAAGCACTGGAACAGGCTGTCCAGGGATTCTGTGGATTCTCCTTCTCTGAAGATATTCAAGACCTGCCTGGATGCCTACTAGTTCAGCCTACTATAGGGAGTCTGCTTTGGCAGGGGGGCTGAACTTGATGATTTCTGGAAGTCTCTTCTAACCCTTGCAATTCTGTGATTGTTTGAAAAAGCTGTAAAATCTTTTCAGCAATGCTGGCATAGGCTCAACTGCACCAGACATAGTTACACAGTTTTTTATATAGATGATAACACAGGAGCATCACATACTCTAACTACTGCAAGCTTCAAACTGCCTCATGCACACACACTGTTAATAACCTCTGAGCATATTTGTATATAGGAGGCACAGAAGGAGCAAATCTCATCTTTGATTATATTGAATTGTTTAGTAAACTTATGTGGCCCATTTACAATCCCCCATCACTTTTGGAAAGGTCATATCTATAAGAATTATGAAGAAAAAACAAACTCTATTTCATAGGTTTAGTTTTCATTAAATGCCTAAAGTAAATAAATCAGGAATAAACACAGTTTTGAGAAATATAGGCAGGTTGTATTTGAGAATGTTATAATGATAATTAGTTTTGATATCTGAAACATTTCTCTATGTAAAATATGATTATTACCTTATTCCTCAGGTAGCAGGTGCACAAACAGAATGCATGAACTGAACATAACAAAATTTTCTTATTTTTTCTTTTCAACTTACCTTTTATAAAACAAATAGGTGTTATATAATTTTAAAATGAAATATTGTAATTATTTAATTAACCTGTATTACCCTCTGTAAAATGCAAAAGCTATAACTGCAGAAGCAAATCAAACTGGGTTCTGCTGTGGGCAAGAAACCCTCCTCCAGTGGAAAGCCTACTGTTCAGATATTGTTTGTTAATTTCAGTCTTTGTACATTAACAAGAAAAAAAAATAAGGGTGAGCATAATATAGCTAAATTTATTTATTTTCCATAATATGGTACTAAAAATTATTCTGATATTAAAAAATGAGACATAACATAACCGAGTTAATTCTGCAAGAGGAGAATGAAAATTTTCTATTGTAAGTGAAACATTCTGGACAACTGCAACATGGAAAAATAGTTTTTAAAATTACTACCCCTTATTTAATACTATTTCCATGTACTGTAGCAGGTGTTGATTTTCACTCTCGCTCATTTCTCTCTTATCCTCTAACACTTAAAAATTTACTGACAGTAGTCTACAATGTAGTCCTGATACTAACAGAAAATACAGGAAAATAACATAGATCCACAAAAAGCAAACGTCTTGCTTTTTATATCACTATTTTAAGTGCTGTTAGCACTATCAGCTAACACTTAAAATAGCAATTGCAGCCAAATGCACTTGCCACAAGCCACTTTTGTGATCATCATATAATTTAGATTTGCTTTAACAAGTACAAGCACTTCAAAAATCTGTTTATAGTTTCTGTTACTCCTCTATAAGAAACATTTTCCTTCATAACTCTTGTATCTTACCACACTTGCTAACTCACTGAATCTCCTGCAGTATAATTTTGCTATGGCAAAACTAATAACACAGATCTAAGGGATGTAGATCTTTCAACATATTCATTTTTCCTTCTTAATTCTATTTTCTACGAAGCAGTGAACTGTCTGAACTGTCTGACTTGTCAGTCTCTGTCCCATTTCCCACAAAAGCAAGTGATATAATGAAATACTTTACTAAATTCTTATGTAAAAGAAAAGCAATGAAAGAATGTATGTCACTGTTTATTTTTAGTAATCATGATGCATGTGTGTTTGATCTGTTGGCTTAGGAAAAGAGATTCACATTCATCATGGAAAAAAAAAAAATCCTGAAATTTTCACTGATTCTTTTCATTTGTGATGATTATACTCCTGAGACATAGCAAATATTAAAAAAATTGGCAAATATTTCAGAAGATGAACTAAATCAATGCTAAGAAGCTAACACAAAAAGAAAGAAAAGCAAATAACTGAATTCTGCTACAAGACCAAATATATACACAAAGCTATATTAACATCACTGAAACTGAAAAAATCAGACATAAGAAATGCCAGAATTCAGAATTGCCTGTGCAACCTTAATTTGTCCTCATTCTTCAGATACTTTGTAATGAAGTATTTAATTAAGATTAATGTCAAAGGTAAGCACTAATTCCAAGTGGCCAATTTTCATTACACTGCTCTGTATATTCATAGTCCAGTTCACACTGCCATTAGGATGCCTGCAGTACTTCACATTTCTATAGATATGACTCCTAAGTACAAAGTTGGAATCTGAGAAAATGAGCATTAATATCAATTTACTACCTCTCCAAAAACGTTTGCTTAAGCGACTTACTTAACATCACAGAGGAACTTTGGGGCTTAAAGGCACATAATCCAATTCTTACAGGAATCATTCTTTTCTTCCAAGACTGCCTTTTTCTCTTTTTTTTTTTCCAGTCATCTGCCATATTAATTACACATTTTCCTTTTTTTTTTTTTTTCCCCAGCTAATTAATTTCAGATTCTATCTATTGATGTTTTCTTTCTCCCTGAAACCTTGAATCACTACTGCAGCAACTCCTTTGGCTGAGTGAGAACATAACTCCGTGTCAGGGGTGGGGGGTGAGCAGAAGAGTACAGAAGGAAGAGTAATCCCATAGTTAGAATTCCCTGCAGAAAAATAAATAGCTGCATTTAGGTTGTATACACCAAAATCATTTGTTTAATCATGAACATTTTATAACTTTAGGATACTCATAAACAATGCATGCATATATTTTCTTAAAATTTGAGAGGTAAATGTGGGAAAAGGTATGTTATCACATTGATACCCCTATAGATAATCAGAAGGCTTAGTCTTCAAATCCACATAATAGCATTACATCTGAGCTCACAGATTAGAGAGTAGTATTTTAAGTTCCTATTTACTAGAGAAAAAAGCGACTTTCAATCACTTATCTTAGGTGTTTGCCAAAAGCAGATGCATTTTGAGAATGTGGTGCACTGACTTTAGTGCTGTGTAAAGCAATAAGTGCACAGGCATTTCTTCTTTTTGTCTCGAAGTTTTTTTACTCTTTAAAGGTTTTTACTTCTAATTTAGATTAGAAGTTTTTACTTCTAATCCTGTTTCTCTTTAACTAATAGTGATTTTTGTTGTTCTTCATTCCATTCCTCTAGCTTCTCAGCTCATACCGTCTCAAATATCTTACTTAAGTTCTTACTTTTTCCTATTTTGTCTTTTATTCTTCCTGTCTTTTTATTTATTTATTTGTTTGTTTGTTTGTTTGATTGTTTATTTATTTATTTGTTTGTTTATTTGTTTTATTGCTAGTCCTTCTTTCCTGGTTCTTCATCACTGCAATGTTTCCCTTTCTACTTATTTCCTAATTTTGTCTTGATTTCTCCCATTTCTGGCTCTTTGGTCAATTTATTCTGCTCAGCCACTCTCAGTTCCTCTCTGGAGCTCTATCCTGCTTTCAGATTTATGTTATGGCTCTTATTTCACAAATCACATTCTGCAAACACCAGACTTCTTACCTGGATAATCACAGGGTCCTCCCCTCCTGTGGTCCCCAAAACAGATTTCCCTTGCCTTTCCTTTCTGTCTCTTTATCTTCTTCTAGGTTTGGGGTCCATTGTTATCACAGACTTTTTCATCTGTTCAACATCTAGGCCCATTTTTATTTTGACACTCCAACTTATTTTTATATACATAAATAAATGAATATATATATATTTATATATATATAGGTGGTCTCCCCAAAGCACTTGTCTGAACAGATTTTTTTCTATTCTTCCTTATTTATTTTTTCCTCCATTTATTTTGGACAGGTGACATCATTTTGATTCTCCCTGGTGTCAGTAGGTGGAAAGTCAATGCAAGATGTAAAGTAAATTTCAATTCTCTGAAATGAAGGACATATTTCCTACTTTTGGGGTACAGTGTTCTTTCAGGCTTTTGTCAAGGAGTAACAAGAGCATGGCTGCTCAGTGAGAACACGTGAACCAACAACACTGTGATCCCACACTCATTAGGAGGGCCTCTTCAGCCACTGTCTGGTCTTACAAGTAAATAGGTAATGCAGGCAGAATAAATCCGGAGAAGATGGCAAGGCTCATCTATAAGTCTAGATCATAAGACAATATCACAGCAATACAGCATGTCAGAAATGACGCTGTGAAATTAATCTTCAGATATGGGTTTGCAGAAGTTTCTGAGGTTCAGTTCCATGAATATAAGAAAAGTCAAAGATCTAGCCAGAAAGTCAATGAGTTGAAGTCTGGATTGAAGAATTCTGAAGACAGAAACATTGTTGAGCTGGAAACCTGCATTTTTCCAGCACACTTATGTAGAAAATGAAGTTTCTTGACTAAGCTTAAATAGAAATTTTGGAGGTAATGGGTGTTGTTGGAGACCTAAAGTGAGGATTATCAGAACCATTAAGCCATTATCAGAACCATTAAGCCGTTATCAGAACCATTAATGCCCTCAGCAATCTACCTGAATGTCAGGGATAAACTTAGAGTACAAAGTTTCTCATACTCCCCAGTCAATTGCAGAAAAGAAACTTGGTATGCATGCCATAAGACAATAAAGCAAGCTTTCATTACGGCAATCATGGGACCAGAGTTTTAGACACAAGCTAAGAAGACAGGGTGGACTCTTTCTGCTTCTAATCATAGCGTCCATAGCATATAACGTTATTACATTTGAATGAAATTGCAACCTTATTTTCATTGCTAGAAAGAGCACTAGTAATCCCATCTGACTGAATTGCTGTATCTCACTGACAGATCAACTCATTCTTTAGAAGCATGTTCAGTGAAGACAGAATGTTTAGAAATTGTAAAGGCTGTAATCTTTTAAGAGTCATGAGTATTATGGCTTGGGAAGATTTTCACAGAGACAACAAAAGGAATATTCTTGACAGAAAGACCCTATCAACACTTAAAATCTGTTTGTTAGAGCACAGTTATGCTAGAACAAGTTTCATTAGAGTCTTTAGTAGGAGCAAACCAATGTCATTATTCAGTTCTTTGAATCTTACTCTGGATCATCTAAAATATTTTGACTCCTATTTGAAAACATATTCAGCTAGGGACTCCTTGAAAGAAAAAACTTACCCTGAAAAAACAAATGTTGAGTTTTAATGCTTAGAGCCTCTTAAATAAACAGAACATGTAATAAAACAATTGTAAAACTGCTTCTGTCAGTAATCTAAGTTGCTCTTAAGGAAGTAAAATAACTGATATTCTACAGTGTCAGAACGACATTCTGATGTTCTACAGAATGAACACCTGTCTTCTTAATATCTTTTTGGATTTCTGTGCCACCTTAGCTGGGTACAAGAATTTGCTTCCAACACTTTACATGATCTCAGCATAAGTAATAAAACACAAAGCAAGTATGAATTACAACACATTAGAAATAACAATAATTCAATGGAAATATATATATTTAAAGTTGCTATCTAGGAGGTATCCTAAATATTTGTTGAAGTAGATCTAAAAAAGTTTGTAGTTAATTCCATGCAGAAATATACTTTTATAGCAAACTAATATAGAGATATTGTGCGCATTATATGTATTTAAACTATAAATAATTAAAAGTAGAGGCATTCATGTTACATAGGTCTATAATTTCATGACTTGTGGTAAATAACTTTAAAATTTCTCTGATTAATTGTTCCGGAGATCAGGGTCAGAAGACACAACAAAGCACATGTTTTTGCTAATTATCAAACACTTAGAAGGAGGAGTTAACTAGAATGCATGGAGAACCATGTTACCAGAATCATTTTTTTCTGTATTTTCATTTCTCAAATTATATGAGCAAGAGGTCAATCTATGAGTAAGATATTTCGCTTGTACTCTCTGCTTCTCTTCTGCAATTATTTTACCAACCAAAGGTGTACATTAAGCATTTTTCAATATGAACGATACCAGTTTACCATGACCTTGGTTCATTGTGTGCTGGCATTACACTGACAGTGTTGTTTTATCGATTATTTTTCTCCTCCAAAAGCCAGTGAAATATCTCACATTTATAATTGCTTTATAAATGTGACTTCATCCCACACATATTTTATATGGAGTAATTGCAGCATACAGTTCCTTTTACTTGGTTCATCTTACTAGCTAACAGAACAAAATTTCACTGAATTTGTAATATTGCTCTGGAACTGATACATACTGTATATTTACACACCAATATGTTTTATGGAAATGAACACATTTCTTCTCAGGAGCATATTTTCAAACTTCAATTGCTCTTTACTGAAGCCAATTTTTTTCAAACAGAAAATGCAATGCGATTCACGTCTATATATTTTTATTCACGCCAATATATTTTCACAGTTGGATAGATTTAACTAAATTAGTAGTTACAGTATTTATTCAAACCAATGCAGATCACTGGCATCTGGTAAGTAAATGTTATCCAATTTTTATTTTTTTTTAGAGATTGGCTTCAACCAAATTCACATCATTTAAAACAACAGCAACTCCTTTCCACCATACAAAATTTCTTACCCAAAACAAACAAAACCCCAATTCTTCTGTTTCAGCTGCTGAAATATGTTAAAAGGGTAATATAAGCCATGAATACACAGACTTCAGTCAAAATTCTGTGATTTCCACATGAACTCATAATGGTGCATTGGGCAGGGAAATGTACTTTGAATGACTACACATGTTGCCTTTTGGAGAAGGACCATTCTGCCACTTTCAGGTAGGAGGGGGCAAATACAAGAATAGAGAACTTGCCACTGCAAGAAATGGCTGTTATCCAACCAGATGCTAGGTTGCAGCTGCACGGTGTTTCTGTCACAGCATTTTTATACTGAGTCATATAAATACAGTCCAAATTACGATTTTAACTATGATTGTGAGTGTTTAGCAGTACTGTGAGTCAGGATAGTATATGTCTCTGTCTTATGAAACAGCTAGCTTGTCTCTTTCGTAAAATACAGTAGGCCTTTTTACTTTTAGTATCATATCAAAATCATACTTTGACACTGCTTCACTACCCTCTAGAGTATTCAGAATTTACTTAAAAAATATATAGTAGAAGATAATATAGAACAAGCATTTCTATAAGAATGTTTCACAGCTTGTAATAATAGGAATTTCTCTGCCTTTAAATCCTCCCTCCATCTTCCATTCTGTAATGAATTCAACAGAACCACAAGATTTGGTCCTATGAAGGCCTTTCTCGGCTATTGTTTCTCTCTATAGTCTGAAGACCAAGTGATGCAATCAAGGAGGATTGACATAATTAAAATCTTGGTTATCCCTTCAGAATTTGCTTCTTTCAAGGCAAACTCTAGAGGTAGACTGATCCACTACAACACAGATGGCTCCTTCTAGAGGAGGTGGAGGGTAGCTTTTTAGAGAACAGCTGGAAGTCTTGATGATCAGATGAGAAAAATGTACAAGCATAAGAGAGCATGTAGTGGACCAAGATATGAAGCAGTTAGTGAACAGACCTGTCTACTGGGGCTCTTCACAGTTTCATTAACTGTTCACCAACACCTGTGAAAAATATTCCATCTAAAAAGGGAAGAATATGACATTATTGACAGGAAGCAAGTTAGAATGCTGACAGATCTGCTTTAGGAAATGTTTGTCTGCTAGCTTTTGAATGAATACAAATTTTGGGGTACAAGAATATAAAATCTATGTTGCAAGTGTGGAGGAACCTGGACAACTTGCTATTTAGCAATTCAGCGAGAAGGATTGCTGACTCTTTCTGAAACTTGCTTGGAGATTGAATTATTTTGCTTGGTATTTGAAGCATTTGTATGCACCACCTTGATGGATATCGAGATAAAGCAGATTTTTTTTCTGGCTCTTACAAAATATTTACCTTGTGCAACTGGTTTTCAGTGCTGACCTCCTGTTGTTATTTTAAGGTATTATTTTTTACTTTGTTCTGCAGTGTACTTCCTTAATAGTCCCTGTTGCCCTTTTGGTCTGGAAGTAATGAAGCCTCTAGCCATTTCATGCATAAGCTTCAACTTTACAGACCAATTACAAGGTTCTGTCTGGTGTTAGGTTTTAGGTTTATATAGGAGCTGCCAGTGAATGTCATAAGATATGATGTTACATATACAAAGAAAAAGATGACATCTCATCTGGCAGTTCAAACAATTTTAATAAATAAATGCTTCAGATATACAGTTGATCAAATAAACCATGAGTTTCTCATTGGAATTTTTTTTCTCTTTCAAGAAAATGGACAGAAAACTCACACAGTATAAAGACTTTTCACTCTTCTTCACTGCAGTGATTTATTGATGATGCTTGAACCCTGGGTTTTCTTTTCTAATGCTTAATAAAGATTTATGCTGCATAATGTAGAGGAGTAATGCCACCTTCTTGTTGCTAGCTCATTTCAGAACCAATTCAGAAGAGAAAGGTGAAAATCAGCATTTTTGGGCATGCTTCTGTCAGTGTTACTGGGTTTTGGGAGGAAAATGTCAGCTCATGTTTCTAAAGACACAGTCCAGCTTTTCCAGATGTGCTCATGGGGCAAAGACGTGGAATCCCTGTGATGTACAGACAGGTGTTTGATCCCTGCATCTGCCGAGGAGCCTCTTTTCTTAGACACTTGTATCTTTCCTGAATTGCTTCCTGCAACAAGACTGCAATCAAATATATGTTTTCAAAAGTACAGAGATGTCAATTATAACAACTAACACAAAGGCACTTCTGATTGCATTACAATCCTGCTTTAGTGAAGGATTTAAATTACTTATTTTGTCAATTATTTTTACTTTTCTCCTGAAAAACAATATACAAATTTTGAGCCTTTGTCAAGACTTTTAATGCAGCTTTAAAAACAGGTTGTCACTGTTTGCATGACATCTAAAATATTTTGAGAATCATTGCCCACTCATTACTTTACATGCACTGAATCATAACAGTGATAAAACCGCAAACTTTGCCTATTGTGTTTCTTTTTCCTTTTCCTTTTTCTTCTTTTTCTTTTTTTTTGTTTTTCTTTTCCTTTTCCTTTTCCTTTTCCTTTTCCTTTTCCTTTTCCTTTTCCTTTTCCTTTTCCTTTTCCTTTTCCTTTTCCTTTTCCTTTTCCTTTTCCTTTTCCTTTTCCTTTTCGTTTT
>NW_024962262.1:85163344-85241075 GCF_019238085.1 Lagopus leucura
CTTTTCAGTAGTAACAAAACAACAAGTAAAACAAGTACCAAATCATCCCCAGAGATGGTTACTGCAAAGACTTCTCTGCAAATGTTCCTGCCTAGGGAATATTTCAGTGCAACATTTTTAACACTGTTCAAGTAACATACTAAGAGAATAGAGATGGATGTGATGTGGATTTCAGAAAAATGAAATCAACTATAGCAATTCTGTCTTCAGAATGCCAATTTTTAGCTTGATTATGTACTGTGCTTGGACATCTTTTGGAGAAGGGGGATCTCAATGTAAATCCTGATGTCTTAACTGTTACAAGGTGTAATCATTACTTGATGAAGAACCAAATGAAAGATATGACTACAGAATATTTAAATGCCCAGATTATAGGCTAAAGCAAGCTCTGCAGGGTAAATTTGTCTACTGTTAGCACTTCCTTAATGATCTGAGACCACGCACCCTTTGGAGAAATGAGTTTTTAAAGAGCTTCTACTCCCATAGGTATTTAAGAATATTTCATCACTTGTTTATCTCAGTAGAGCTCTTTGGTGACAAAGAATGGGAAATGAAGGCTGAAAGGTACAATGCAAAACATACAGCACTGTGGTGTTGAGCAAATCCCAATAGAAAAAGGATGGAAGCAGAAGTAGAGAAACACTTGATCCCTGCAAGCATCTAAGTGCAGGGGAATCCTGCTTTCTCTGAGAAGAGGCAATGCAATTCCCTGAGTAGACATTCACAGACAAGTCCAGCAACTTCGATACAATAAAGTATTCCAATTTCATTAGTGGTTTTGGCAAAGGGTGAATGATACGGTGCTAAATGCTCACTAAATGAATACGAAGAAGCAGCCTGCCATCTTGGGTTTCCTACATTTGGTATCTCATCTTTCACACTGTGTGCAGTTTTGGACTCCTGAGTGAACGCTGAAAATGCTTCCAAAGAAAGCCTTCAAATATACACTTTTCTGCAAGCCAGTCAGAGTTGGGGGAACACAGATGAGAGTCCAGAAAGATTCTTATTTCTGTTTTCGGTGTGCCTTGTAAGAGGTCTTACTACTACTGCGTGGATGGTACACATACACACTCTCTTTACGGAGGCTCATACTTAATTCTGGAGGTATATGGGACTCGGCCAGCTTTTCTTCTGCTGCTTGCCAGGAGACAGGTGGAAATGCAGAGGAGAAGGTGCCCTGTGCCTCCCTTGAACAGAGAGCAAGCAGCATGGCTAAGTCCCTTCCACGGAACATGGCTCTGGCAGCGAATCGCGGATGCTGCTACGTTTTCCCCCGCCAGCGACAAGAGGAGCTCTCCAGTCCCGGCCAGGGTCGGAGAGGGGCGCGCATAGCATCAGCTCTGGAGATGAGACCACCGCACCGCCTCTCGGCCCCGCAGAAGGTACCCACCGCCCGGACAGCCGGCGGAACGCTGCTTCCCCGGCCCCGCAGCCCGGCTCGCACTGCCATCCAGCCTCGTCGGGCTTCGGGTCCCGCTTATTCCCACGGCGCGGCAGCACGGCCGCCTCCCCGCTCCGAGGGCGCCGCAGCCGGGCCCGCCCGGCCCCGAGGCGGTGCCGCGTGCGCCGCGGGCCGCCGCTTCAGGACCAGGTCTGGACAGCGCCCCGCCGCCCGACCCCGCCTTCCCGCCGCCGCTCACCGCCCATTGGCTGGAGAGCCGCCGCGGAGCCAGGGCTGCCCGCGGTTGGCCCGAGCCGTCCGCCACTCAGCGGGGCAGGGAGGGAGGTGCTGGCGCCCGGCTCGAGGCTGGAGCCTCCGAGAAGCGCTCGTTTGTTTTGTAACCCGGCGTCTCGCGCTTCCCCTGGCATCGCCTCATTGGAGGTCCGGCCGAAGCGGTCGACTTCTCATTGGAGGGCCGCTGCTGCCACTCACGTGCCCACCTGAGGGGGCGGTCCGCAGGCCGAGGGGCGTGCCGTGCAGGCAGGGGCGCGGCCAAGGCGGTACCGGAGGCGGGTCCGAGACTCAGAGTGGGCCGGGGTGTGGCGCGAGGGGGCGTGGCCTCCAGCCGAAAAGGGGCGGGGCTAGAGGCGGAGGCGGGGTGAGGCCAGGGGAGCCTCGCAAAGCGGAGATTGCCCTTGTGTCTCGAGCCGGGAAGCGGCTGGGAACGGAGCAGCCTCGCCGCAGCACCCGCCAGCAGCGGGACGATACGGGACGGGACAGGCGAGCGGAGCGGAGGGCAGGCGCGGCGCTGAGGGCGAGCGGAGCCACCGGGGGCAGCCGGCACCGCTCCGCGGGGGGAACCTGCTCGGCAGCGGCGGAGAGCGCCGCTCCCCCCCCTCCTCCCTCCCCAATCCACCCCCGCGACCCTGGTCCTCCTCCTCCTCCTCCTCCTCCTCCTCCTCCTCCTCCTCCTCACCCCACTGGATACAGCGAGGGAGACACTGCGGCGGAGGCGGCGGCGGCTCCTGCGGGGGGAAGGAAGCGCCCGGAGAGCGGAGCGGCGGGAGGCTGCGGATCTGCGTGCCTGGCGCCCACCCAGCCCGAGGGGAGCCCCCAGCATGCGGCTGAAGCCCGGCGCGCTCCTGCGCTTCTACAGCCTCTGCGGGATCCTCATACAAGGTACCGTCTCCCCATCCTCCGCGGGAGGGGCCCCGGGCTGGCCGGGGGGGCGGGGGGGGGGGGGGGAAAGCATCGCCGCGGCCCCGCTGCCCACCCGCCCCGCTCCTGACCCCGCTACCCTCGCGTCCCCCCGTCCCGACGCTCGTCCCCTGGCCTCCGCCGCTCTCTCCAGCCCCGCTATTAACCCTTCCCGCCCCGCCGCTTTGGCCCCGCTCCCCGCGTGCCCCTGAAGTGCGAGTGCGGCGGTGGCGGGCGGCATCCCGGGAAGGTGCGGGCCGCGGGCACTGCTGGCGCGGGGGAAGGGGCGCCGCGCCGCGCATCGAGATGGACGTATAGAGCCCATACGTGAGGCGATGCCGAAGTGAGGCAGCATCTCCCCGACGCCAACGGCGAGTTCCCCGACTCGGTATATTCCGCGTCCCTCCTCTTCCCCCACCGCTCTCGCGCCGCTCCTCTTAGTGAATACCCTCCTTCTAATTGACACGAAACAGCCGCGGCGGAGGGGGAACCCGCCGAGTACCGCCGCTTCCCGGCTGCGAAGGAAGGCGGGCAGCTCTCTCTCCCCCCACCCCGCGGGGCGGGGAGGCGCGCGGGCGGGGGGCGGTAGCGGTCGGGAGCGCGGGGGTCGGGGGAGGTGGCAGCGGCCGCGGCGCCGCAGCCCGGCGGCCTCTGGCGGGTGTGCGCGGGGTCAGCGAGCCGCCGCGCGGAGACCGGCGGGCGGGTGGGGGACAGGGGCGACCTGCCTCCCCGCGGGGGGCTCCGGGGGGGGAAGCGGGGGAGCGAAGTGACCTTGCGGGGATTTTCTCTCCCCTCGTCTCCGTCACGCCGCGCCGTGTCAAGTTCAATAAATTTTACGTTTCCCTCGGCTGCGTCATGTGTCGGGCGGGCTCCAGAGGGTTGAGGAGCGCGGCGCCCGCAGCGGACCGGGAGGCAGCGTCGCCTCACGGGGAAGTTGGCAGTGCGGGTGCTAGAAGGGGACGGGGCAGCGCGCCGGGCGGCTGTCAGCGCGGCTTCACGGGGCAGGGCTTCGGTGCGCCTCGGCGGCGTGCGTCACCGCACAAGGAGCCGCTGTGCCGGCGCTGTACCGGGTGATTTATTGGGGCATGTGCCGGGACTGCACCTGGACTCTGCTCTCTGTCTCTTGCATCTCCCCGTGAATTGTCGATTCATGGCCCCGCCGGGGAGGGGTGCTTCGTGTCACCAATAGAACCGGGGCTGCCGCTGAAGGAGGAGGGTTTGATCTCTGTGAAGATGCAGTCAGCCGCCTTCGGCGCATCGCATTCTTAAGAGTGAACCAGTGATTAAAACAGTGCCGCCTTTGACGGCGGGTTAGGGCGCGTGCCAGGCGGAATGCTACTCTGTGAACCGCATCAGGTAATAAAACATTGCAAGAAAAAGGATACAATGCAGATCTGTGGAAATCATCAGGCTGGGCCCGTCCTTACAGACGGGCAGGCCGTGCCTCACGTGCTGCTTGGCTTGCTCTCTGCCTGGTACGAAATGCCTGCTCCTTCTCAGTTTGTCGCACAAGTATTTTTTCAGCTCCTGGTTAAAACTGCCCTCAGGAGTACTGGAGCAATCCCTATACCACATTTGAGCAGAGCACTTTTTGGGTGCCATTCTACTGGGCACTGATTAGAACGGGAATTAAAGAAACCTGTCACCCTCAGAGTGGAGTGAGAGGAGATAATTTCTGCTATGCTTTCCTCCATCCTCCTTTGAAGGAGAAGAAAACACACAAATATTTTCTAAGGGAAATCTGCCCTGAATAGTTGCTGTGTCTCACCAAATATCGAATTCCTTTGGTTCACTTTGTAGTGCTACTTCATAAACAGTGCCATTTGTTTTGGCACAGCCAGCCATGGTTTCTGTACTGGACACATTTCTTGCTGGCATTTTTATACCTGCATTTAAAAGTAATTTTTCCTGCTGGCTTGCTGCGCTTCCCCAGACTGCCTTGTGAAGTGGCTCAGCGGATTTGTTAGATTCCTCAGTTTCTGTCTGTGGGATACACAGGTTTCCTGTCATCTCTGTACATGAATGAGATTGTTGTTCTGAGGATTCGGAACGCTTTGGGACTGTGACTGAGGATGGTTCCTGTTAGCTTCAGTTCACTAATTTAGTTTAAAAATAAGACGGAGTTGAGCTAACATGTCATGCATGGAAGTGTGCCTTTTTTTGTCTCTGTCTATTAAGAGCCTGGCTTAAGCAATATGCCCCGAGTGTTGATGAAGCATCAGCTGAGGGAAGAGGACATAGAATAATGCCTCTCAGCTTGTGCATGGAATAGCATTAGCAGCAAGCAGTCCCTTCAGAACGGAGGCAAACAAGAAGTAAAAGAGTCCAGTGTCAACTGCTTGCTGTGAGAGGGGAATAGTGAGGTGGAAGGGGGAGTAATAACATGTTGAGCTGAGAAGTGGCTTGTCAGCTGAGTTCGGGTATGATATTAGTCTGCTTTGCCCTATCCAGTATTTACTGTGAAAATAGTAGGATCTCTGGCTGCTGTTGTTCTTACCTCTTGTGCTGTTAATGATTCCAAAGTATCTAAACTGTGTCCTAAGAGGTTTAACTGTTATGTATGTTAGCAGCTTGTACTTGCATTTTTTGTTTCGCTTTTTTTTCCTCCCATTTCATGAATTTAGCCTGCTATATACAAAATTTAACAGTAGAAGGATGACATGTATTTTGAATAACTTTCGTACAGTATCTTAAACAATTTATGCAACCTGGAATCTAAGCTATTTATTTTAAAGAGTTACCGTATGATCAACTGTAATATTAAAGATAGTTTTGTAGAATTCCTGGTGTACAGATATGGGTTAAAATTATCCTGGAATTGTAGCTGCTGTAGCCCCCTGCTGTGGGATAATGCAAATGGCATCTAATGCCTTCATGTGTTCTGCTTCTCGAAGAATGCTGGATAGTGTCATATGTGGTAACAAATAATATACTTCCAGTTCTCAACCATCACCAGACAAGTCTTTCCAATACAGTTTCTTCAGGCACTTTAAATACTTGCAACTTGTTTACTAATGAAAATAATGTAGGGACACTTTAATTTGTCTGAAACTGTGATCACTGATGCGAGAAATCGGTAAGGACATAATTGCTCATGGATGAGACTTTGCTCATAAGCCTAGATCCATTACAAGTAGGAAAAAAAAGTGAATATGCAAATGTCTGCTTCTCTGATCATATGAGCTGATTGAAGGCTGTGATACATCACTCCATAGCTTGCTTAGTTATTATATGTTTTGATTTTTAACTAGGATTTCTGTTAGCAAAATCTTGGCAGTAATGCCTTATCTTGTAAGCAAAGGTGTTGTGTTGACAAATTAATGTTATAATGCTAATATGGTAATAGCAAGTGAAAAGTGTGCTGTAGTTAGTAAATTCGGTGAAGAAGAAGACAGTTGGAGAATAGAAGACAGTGACTTTGGTGGAGGTTGATGCAATCTGTGGTTGGAATCACAGAATCACAGAATCAAACTCACAAGCTGAAGAGTAAAATATAAGTCTTGACTTGATTGTGGCCATCTTTATATGACTTGGGTCAGTCTAAACAAAGCTTGGCAGGCTTTTTAGTTGTCTAGTTCCCGATTAATTCATTTTATTAATTATTTCTCCTTCTTCATGTGTTTTATTACTAGTCATCATACAGCCTTGCTGAACAGTTTTAGAACATCAAGTAACTAATCACTCAAAACTCCCACTGGTGACCTCCTGAAACTTCCCCGATGAACACATGAATAGAGATTCTTCATAGTTACAGTATTTATCAAGTTTCTATTCAGCAGTAAGGAGTAGTTCCACAAAAATGCTGATAAGGAGAAACACTTCTTTGTAACAAATAGTTTTTTCATGTCAATTTTATTGTTAGTTCTTTTTTTTTATTAGAAAAAAATGTAAGACATTAATGTCCTCTGCTTTTAAATTTACTTGTCAGTTTTAATTCCATGACTATGTACTGTAAATGTTTTTAAGCCACAGTTTATAGAAGCCTTAGTTCTTATATTTCAGCTTTATGTTGCAAAACAAGTCTTGAATGTGGTTGCATTTAATCTTTCCACTAAATGATTAGTCTTCCAATATTGCTGTGGAAAGTCAAAGTTGGATTTTGAGTTTTTTTCCACTTATGCATCACGAATATTGGTGAAGAAAATATAACCACTGTCTATGTGGTAAACACTGATGGACATCAGTTGCCTAGAGAATATAAGTGTAACCAGAATGCAGTTGACTACTAGAAGAATGATTCCCTCTCAAACTAACATTTATGAAGTAGAAAGAGAAGGTGCTCTGATGGTCCTCCTAATTCCTTCTCAAAGAGATAGAAGAAATGCTTCCATTTTGTTTTAAAAGAGAAACCTGACAACAGGCTAATTCCGTTAGAGACTTTCAAAAGAATGGAGAGTCCTCTCCAGAGAGGATGCTGCTGACATGCTTTATAAAATACGTGTTCCAAAACAAATGTGGAACAGTAAAACTATTAGGCATAGTTTAGTAGTTTAGTATGTGTCTCCTCTGGGATTGTGTCAATATTAAGTATGAGCTTAATGAGCATATCCCTTCTTTCTAAGGAATTCTTGAGGTATGTTTGAAAGGAAGAAAGAAAAAGTGGCAAGGAATAGCTTGTAAAAATGATGGTTTTTTTCTCAGCAATCTGCCTTTGAACAACTTATCTTTTTACATAATGAAAACATTGAAAATATTTTGAAAATACTTTTTTGAAAAATGTATGTGGGTGTCTTTGTGAGAGTTCTTAAAGCTTTTTTTTTTTTTTTCTTCTCTGAAACTGTTTCAAGGTTTTTCCCTTTCATTTTTATAAATCAAAATAAAAAGGTCCAAATGCATACAATTTCTCCTATTTTAATGCACAGTAAGTTCAGAATGGATGGTTTATACAGCTGTACTGAGCAGACTGTCCTCACAGCATTCTAAGGTGGTAGAGAAAGAGGCAGAAAGCATTTATTTTAATAAAATAAATTTAATTTAATAAAAAAAAGAATTCTAACACTGGAGGTTGCGTATTATATCTTTCAGTGCTCTGTTTACTAATAAAAATTTAGTGTGTAGGACTTTCTAACATGAAGAATTTGAAACAGGTAAAAAAAAATTATTAAAGGGTGAGGTAGTTATTTTTATAGTAGGTGAAGTGGAAGACTCCCTGTTTGTTCATTTAACCATGTCTACCTGTCCTCCTTTCTCTGACATCTGTAACTGTGTAAAATAAAATCATACTTGCATCCTTTGCCATCCTATTATATGTAAAACAGAGATCTTAGGTTCTATATAAGCTTTGTTTGGGAATATTTTTAGTGTCTGACAAATGGAAGATTTTTGAGTAAGGACCATTTCTTCCTAAATAGCAGTTGAATTGTATTTGCTGCTTTTCAGTCTAATCAAATGGATCTCAGATAATGTGAATGCTTTTAACTTTCAAGTTTTAAGTAGCAACACATCAACGTTAATACAATTCTATTTTACTATGAATTCATAAATTACTTTAACTTTTTTTCTACTTCATAATACTCACTTTAGCATTCTCTATTCTTCTCACATAGCTATTAAGGAACATTAAGTGTCCATCAACAGCTGCTCTTCAATTTTAGAAAAATAATTCATATGTATAGTCTCTCTTTCTCAATTTGAATTTCAGAGCAAAAGGTTTGAATGTGTGTGTGTACCTATAAATATCTATGAGAACAAAGCTTTAAATAAATGTGTATGTTACTGAATTCCTCACTAGCTTATTCTTTATTTGTGATGTGAATGGAGTCAAGCTTGTTTAGATTGTTTCTGAAGCAGTGCATGTCATTATACGCCATATAGTGGTTGTCTGCTTAGCTTTAATGTTCTCTTTATTGTCGTCCTTCGGTAAGCAATTTGTTGACTGCTTGTCTTTGAGTAATAAGGATGATGCAAGAGAGACTGTTTTTCTTGTGCTAGAAGTGAAAATGTACTGATTATATTTAAATTTCTTTCATGTCACAATATTAATAGAGCAATGATTTTAATTGTCATAGTAATTTCATTGCCAAATCTTAACTAAGATTACCTGGATATGCTATTACATGCAAAAGGATTTATGGCCACATATAGGAGCACATTTATGCCTTACTGCATACCATCAATATATATGACACTGCATTATTTTCACTTCTCCTGGCAGAAGCTGAATAGGCCAACACAGTTTTACTGATCCATCTGTCTAAGTCTTACAAACTCTGGCTTTTCAAAGTTCAACACTGGAAACTCTACAACTGTGACTGACAGCTCTGAAGAGAGTAAGACAAAACTACTTCACAGCAGCAGTTGCAGTAGGCATTTGGTATTTTCCGTTTACTCAGATATTTATCCCAAACTGACCTACATCTGCTGGATTATCAGTGTAACTTGACCTGCTTTTATTCCCGCTATGCTGTATGGGAAGAAAGCTGTTCTGGTTAGTCTCAAACGAGGGGGAAAGCCATACTAGTTAATGCAGAAGCAATATTTTTTAGTCTTATGCAGGGTTTAAGATCATTGAATTTGCTACTGAAGTAATTTGTTACTTTCCAATACAAAAATGGTATGTATTTAATATTTTTCTGCAACAAATTATCAGGCAAAAAACGAGGTGATACTGACAAAATTGAATCAGAATTTAATCTTAAAAGCTCGTTTCAATTGGAAGACTATACCAAATGCATTTCTCTGCCAAACCTGTTTTATATTTATTGCATATAAATTTTTTTTTTTCCCCTGTTAGTGCTCTTGTTGTATATGAAGTTTAAATTTTGACACGCTAGTTGGTGCTTCATTGATATGCATTAATGGATATGAATTCAAGAACAGCAAGGAATTCTCCATTGGATTACATGTTTTATACATGAAAAGTAAGATTTTGTTTGGTATGTAAGAAAACACATAGTCTCACTCCAGGTCATCATCAGAAATAATTTTTTACATTTTTAAATGTAGAGAAATGCAGTACAGCAGCTAGTTGCAAATTGAAAAATAAATGCAGTGGCTGGAGATTACTTGCTAAACTGCTTACTAATCTCAAGAACTAACGCTGAGTATCTCAAATCCAAGACAGATCATAAAAATAGGATAATATACGTATATATGTATATATATCTAATATATATTTATATTAGGAGCCCACCTGATGGAGAGGTGTTTTTTCAGAATTTGAACATCCATCTTGAAAACCACTTGGACGTTGTATATTGAAAGACAGTGAGTGTATCTCATCTTTCTGCTACAAAAACAGATGACTAGTGAATTAGTTTTAAAGGCTGTGCTTTCCTTAAAGGCAAAGCTCCATTCTGAAATCTTAACTACTGCCTAATGATGTATCATGAGCACAGCTTTTTTAAACGTAATCGAGGTGATTTGTATTTGAATACAAGCAGTGTATTTGCTACTATTAAGCATGGGCCAACACCTCAACTATTTGCCTAGCTTCTTCGGAACATTTGCCTTGGCCTTTCAGGTTTTTTTTTTTTTTTGGGGGCCAGGCTTTTGTCATATTTCTCCTCAAAGTGTGAAGCCTATTGTTTATAAACTAATGGTTAATGCTGCATTTTAGCATGTGAAACACAAAATGTATGACATTCTTAATGTAAATAAGCCTCATTCAGTCCCTTAAAAATTGACCTCATCTTGCATCATTTCAGTATTTTCCTCATCAAATGTCTGAATTTTTAGAATTGAATCAACTGGGAAAATGCAGTGTTTTCTGCTTCCTAGGTCATCACTGCTTTGCAAATTTTAAGTCACTACTGTTTTGCTGAATTCCAAATAGTGAATTTTGGTTGTGAAAGTTGAGGCACGTAATCAATAGAAATATGTGGAACCTTTGTGTTTTTTTTTTTTAATTATTATTTTTATTTATACTAGATAAAATTCTCAATGTTTCACAGAGTATTTATGGGATGTTCTCTTATGTTTTACATGGAAGAATAATAACATAACTTCAAAATAGCTTGGAATATAAGATTATTTTTAAATGACCACCCTCAAGCATTGCTTAGACAAAATATCTAAGAACCTATTCACTTAAAACATATATTTTCAGAATTTCCCAAAATTTGGATTGTAAGAAAAATAATATCAGATTTTACATACATTTGCTTATGTCTGCTTGAAGAGCAAGTGATATTTTGTGATCAACGAAATCAGCTTTTTCTTAAACTGAAGCAAAATGGAAGTACAAGAGAACTGGGTAAAGAAGACAATTCAACTCTTTTCATGCAGGGTAATCTTTTTTAACACGTCTGTATTGCACTGTTGTGTAGAGCAGGTGCATTTAATGGCAGCTAGGTTATGCCTTTTGCAACTGAAATACCCTGTAAATTACATGAGAGACAGTATGTACTGAACTGTATCACTTGAAATAAGGAAATTCAAATTTGCTGTTTATTGGATAGTTAATATTGCACACTTGATCTTTTTAAAAACTCTTGAACAACTTGTAGAACAGTTTCTTTTAGAAAGAAATTTCAAAGTAGGTGGCTTGCTGGTTATAGATCAGTGGTTGTGGGTAAATACAGAGGAATTTCTCCAAGGAATTTCTCCTTGTCTGCCTAGGATGCTTGTCAACAAAACTGAACTTTGCTTCTTCCATTTGCCACTGTGAGACTTGAAATGCAGAAACAATGATAACCTGAGTCTATATGTGTGAAGATATTTCCTATCTAAGTTCTCGAGAATAAAGGCTTCAAATTTGGATCCTGTATAATCTGTTTAAATTAATGTGTCAAACTTGTAACAAAGCTATAAAATCTGAGATGTCCTCCAGGCATTCAGAAGGAAATGTCAGACTTGAGAAGTGAAAATATTTTAAGTCATCCTGTGAATAACAGACATTTACATGCACATTCATATCATTATGGTGAGGTATTGCATGAGGTCATTTCAACATAGCTTCCTTTCATTTTCATTGATTCAAGTTAAATAAATCAATTATTTGATTTGAACATTTTGTTTCATAATGCAGCTGAAACTTTTTTTAGTAGGTTCACTTAAATCCATTTTCTTTGTAATGTTACGAGACATGCCATCACAAGATAAAATGTATTACTATAGTAATAGATAGTCACAATATCGGTGTCATTTGTGCTTTGTTTCAGCTTAGAGCATTAGTGGTGCAGTGTATAAGAAATCAGATTTGTTAGTGTCAAAAGAGAATGTTTTCAGAAATGCAAGTGCTTTTATGTCCTGTTAAAGTGAGTGAGACATTATGTTTAGAAAAACTATTCTGCTTGCGTGGTTGTGTATTCATCAAATGGAATGGTTACTGAATGATGTTAGTAAGTAGCTCCTTAGGTGTTGCTGTTGTGTAATGTTACACTTTCAGGTTGTTCAAATGCACATCCCTTTGGATGTTGTGTTTAGGGACATGGTTTAGTGAGAACTATTGGTGATAGGTGGATGTTTGTACTGGATGATCTTGTAGGCCTTTTCCAACCTTGGTGTTTCTGTGATTCTGTAATCTCTAATTCTCTATCAGAGAGATTTGTCACATGGCAAATTTCAGTCCAGGTGCTTAAGTTGCAGAATAGAAAACTAAATGTAAAACAACTTGTATTAACTGTAATTATTTTGTAAATGCTACTAAGGCTCCTGCAATGTCTGTATCATAAACATAGTTTTACATCTGGGATACACACGTGCATACTCTAAAATATCAAGCAACTGTATGGCGGAGTCAGTACACATACAGTATTTTAATCAAGTTGGAGAAATCATCCCACAAAGAGTGTTGGGGAAGGATGAACAATCCATTTTGTAGTTATGGCGTTTCTGCACAATATTTGTTTTATTACAGGTCTCCAGTATTCTTGCATAAATAAGTTGTTTTTTTTTTTTAAAGTACATACTCATAAAGTATCTTCATCAAATAGTTTAATAACTCCTGACAAACTTGTTAGTACTGTTCTGTATGGAAATGAGACAGATTTCATTACATGATACACACATGTGAATATAGATTACAAAAAGAAATCATTGGATGTTAATATTTGTAAACTTTTAAATAGAGAACTAGGTGGTGCTGTTCTTTCATCTTTGTGGCTTAGCTGCGTTCTTAAGTACGGACTCAGAACATCAGGCTACTACTTTTTTAAGAATAAATTTAGTTCTTAAGTAGCTAAATAAGTCAGTATTTCTGATCTCATTGAGAATGGTACTGTGAGAGTTAATAACTTCATAATACAGTGCTGTCTAGTGTATGTAGAATAACTTTTAATTCTGTATGTTGATATACTTTTCATCAGTTCATCAGTTTGAATGATAGAGTGAATTCTAATAATTTTTTGACTCGTGACGTAACCATATATTTGATCTTATTTGATAAGATCAGTTCAGCATGTTTAGATGCATGATTACTGAAATATAACCTAGCTTTTTGTTCCTAGCATTGAGCTTTTGCGCCTTCTTTTGTTGTTAGTTTCTAAATATTTTTGGGACTAATTTGCTAACAGCGCAGTGAGATTATCAATAATAGCTGGAATAAATTTGCTGTAACCTTGTAGCAGCAGTATATTAAACAGTAAATTAAGCAGGAAAAACGATTTGTTAAACTTTCTTCAATTTACAAAACTGTATAAAGTTTTAATCGCTGTATTGTCTTATTGCCATTATTGCTGTATTAGCAAATGGTGAGGCTAAGACTATAGTGAACTGCTTGTGATCTAGGATAGATTTGGTGTTTCATTGTTGCAGCAGAATTATAAATCTATAATTAGAATCAGACTTCAGTATGTAACACTTCAGTAGAGTACTTACACTGACCACACTTTGGGCAGGAAACTTGCAAGATCAGAGAGAGAAAGAAATAAGAAGAAAATGAGCCTCTGTACTGAAAGTGATGAAAAAGCATTCTAGTTAGGTCAAACTTAGAAAAGTGTTTGCTCTAAGTAAGTAATTGCTTAATCAAAAAATAAGCTGTAGCTGTTAATAGTCACAAATGGGGGAGTGTGAAAACACTTTCTTACAGTTTGTCTCCTCTATTCCTTGTGAAAAAGAATTAGAAGCAAAAAGTTTGATTTATAGTTTCAGATTGTTCTGGAATAAACATGAAATGCTTTTTCTCAGATGAGAGACGCAGTAATATATAAGTAATAATCATAATATTATATTATACATGTATAATATAATAACCGTATAATATAATAACCTTACATAACCTTACATAATAAACATGTGAGGTTGGTAGTAGTAAGGTTAAAACCAACAATCCCTTTTATGTTTCTGTTTTTTTAAATTTATTTATTTCTTTATTTATTAAGATTTCACTGTCACAATGTAGTTACTGTTCTGCTGTTTGGAGGGTGCCAGAAGGCACTTTTTATTTACTTCTGAAAACTGGAAAGAATTTCAAAAACAACTCTTATTTGCAAAAGTAAATAATTAAAGTTTGCCTGATTATTTATGGTATGTATACACTGTACATATATATTCAAACAGAAGCCACAATTTGAGTACTGTACTGTATGTATTAATAGACTTTGTACAAACATTTTAGTGTGTAACATTTAAAAGCTATTAATGAAAACTCACTGCTGTCATAAAATTGTTGCTTTGTGTTTGTCTCTTTGAGAGTCGTGTATCAGACAGTGGGTCAGTTTGCATGGGCTGGCAGACTGTGTTTAAAAGGGAGGCTTTAATAAATTGTGTTGCTAACTGCAACAAGGGCACAGAAGATTTCTGAACGCACAGTCTTAGTTTGAAGCCTGCCATTTAGCTTGTGGATCAGCAAATGTTTATGAACAACTAAAGTACTGCATTTTTGTCATCATTTTCCTCTTTCTTGGAAAAGTCTTGGTTCTCTGAATCAAGTCCTCCTATGTGCAGCTGTCATCCTAAGGAAGCATTTGGCTGGAAGGAGAGAATTTATGACAGTTACTGCTTTTCAATTCTTATAATTCAAAACAAATAAAATGATCATTTTAAATTCTGCCTTCTAGGTGTATGCTGTGAATAACCAAAGAAGGACTACTTCTGAGTCTTTCTGTGCCAGCCCACTCCTTCCTAGACAGTTAATTATGATCATGTGAAGAAGTGAGGTGTTAGGGTCAGTTTTGCTTGTGTGTTACTGAGAGATTCCTGTAAGTTACAGATGGTATATAAAAATCTGATTTAATTTTGTTGCACTGAAAATATCTTGTGATTTCTAAAACATCCCAAAATAATTTATGGAAAATGGATGTCAGCTGAGCCTCAGATCTGAGGAAGAAAGGAAGATGAGCATTGTTTCGAAACAAAGCGCATAAAAGATAAAACTAAATTTTTATAACCATCTCTATGTATGTTTCGGGAATCACATGGTTACATAGCATTGGTAAAGCTTGTAATTGCTTTCTGAGTACATTAAAATACATCAAGAGTGAGTATTTATTTTTTTTTCCCCCTTCCTCTTCCATTCTGAGTATTCTTAATATGGAGAGATAACTAAAATATTTAGTGAAATTTAGATAACTTTTATTTGTAATTAATGAATTAATTTTGTTTGACTTTTTTTTTTTTTTTTTTTTTTTTTCCCCTCTGCTTTTATGGATTTGAGTAAGGAACACTGGTAACACTGTATGTTAACGTCTAACTTTTACAAAATTACTTTACTGAGAACACTGAAGTTTCATTCTAGCTACGGATGAACATGAGAAGGGTACAGTAATAGTCTTACCATCATTGCTGTTTCTTCAACACTTTAAGTTCTTCGGTAATTCCTTTTGATATTTAGGAGGAATTTCACTTTTTTTTCATATTGCATAACTTTTGAAGTAGCCATAGTTAAAATAACTGCTTACGCTCAAATATTGCTTAGGCAAAGCTCTTCAGTATAACTTCAGTAGAATAAGACTGGCTTACAAATCTAGACAATTCATTCTTCAGAATTCAGACTTAAATCTAACATACATTTATGGGAAGGTTAACTTAACTTAGTGGTTAAACTTGTGGGAAAAATCACAGTTTTTTCTTCATAATTTGTAATTTAAAGGAAATATTCAATATTTAGGTGAAGTGAGTATTTTTTCCCTTTTCCTGATAATGGGATCTCTGCACTTTTGGATTTAGCTTTTTTAAACATGGTTCATCAATTCTAATTAAATCGAGCTCTAAGGCTACACAGGCTTATGATAATGAGCACAAATGTTTTTTGAGAGTTTTTTTATAGTGTTTGTCATGATTAATTCCTTTTGAAAGCGTCTATCAGTGCATAACATCACAAACATAGGGGAATTAAATGGAAATTGTAGACATAAAATTGTATTTGTGTACACTGGCCTACATCAAAACTGAAAATAAACGATCAAGATGTGGCAGTTATTGTATGTTATTTGTTGAACTATATTCTGTTGTTTATTTGACTATATGAATGTTGTAAACATTCAGGAAACAAATTTTTGTTTTGTGTGTGTCTTCTCACCTATCAATGTAAGTGTGTATTAAAAGCTTGCTCACAAAATTAAAAACAAACAAAACAATAACAAAAGCCATGCCAAAATGTACGTAAGTCCAACTCATCCGCTGTCTGAACTGAATCAGAAGTGATAACTATCTGGGGAGTTTCTACTATTTCCAATTCTTCTAATTTTTATGGAGAAATGTGGAAGCATTGAGAGCAATATTCAGAATCAAGATTTGGTTACTGCAATGGAATTGATTCTGTTGTCTACATATACAACTTGCAATTACAGTTTGGGTTGTAGATTTAGTACGTGTGTGCTGTAAATCTGGAAATTCCAATGTGCAGTCACAATATATGAAGTCAGCCACAAAAGAGATCAGTGTTGGCATTTATTCAATTTGTCAAGCACATAAACTGTCTTGTCTTTAGTAATTCCTGCATAGAAATCTCATACATATAACAGGATGATTTCCTCTGTACGTGGTTGTAGTCAACTTCATCCAAGAAAGAATGGTTGGAGTGTTTATTTAGTAATACTACTGTTCTGTAGTTTGCACTTGTGCATGCTTCCTGATTATTTTTTCTGGTGACCTCAAGAAAATTCAAACCAATTGAAAAAACAACTGTGTTGAGACAGTGCAGATACTAAAACATTTTCAGTAAAGCAATTTAATATATCAAGCTGTTAACTGGCTTGGGCCCTTTACATGCTTTATCTTGTTGCTGGATCTGCTGGCAAACATCTTTAGCTTTTTTTTTTTTTTTTTTTTTTTTTTTTTTTTTTTTTTTTTTTGTTAGAGGTTTGTGTATGCAGGCTATCATTAAACACATTTTGAAAATATTGAAGTAAAGGAAAGTTCTTGATTCTGCTCCAGCTCTTGTGTTAAGCCTGTTGTCTTATTCTACATCAAGTACATTTTAAGAATAGTTAATCAGATTACATTATATCTATTTTATGAGGCTGAGAGATCTCCAAACAAATGTAGGAAATGGAAACAGCATGAGGTATGTGTTAGCTAATTATCTTTTTCTCTGCACTCCTAAATGTTGTTACAAGCACAAACATTTAGCTCTGTTAGTGCATGTCCCTTTATTCTCAGCAAGAACTGTTGGTATCAAAAATCGTGATATGATTGTACAAAACCAGATTCAGGCTAATGCCTGAATTTCTATTTCTTTCATTATTATTTCCTATCTTAATTTCTATTTATAATATGTATCATAATGTGGTGTAACAAAATACTGAAGAGGAGTATTGAAATTCAGAATTTAGGATGAGATAAAGGTCAGCTTACAAGTGCTATACCATTGTGACTGATAGCTGTTCACGTGCAGAAGTTTGGAAAGAACTAGCTTGTTTTCCTCTTCTACAATCATCATATATTTATATTATATCCATAGCCTGCATTTAATGAGTACGTACATGTTAACAGAAACAGTATTTTTCATCATTTGATTTCAGTGCATTCAAAATTAATGAACAAAGTATCTGCATGTGAGTTATCTTCTGAGAAAGAATAGGCAAAGCTAAAGAGAACTGAAGTGCAACATGGTCAGGAAGTGAAAAGCAAAACTCTTCAAGAAAACATTTATATTTTCTCTATGTGAATAAATGTCTCTTCAAAACATGTACTATTCTTTTAAGTCTTGATGTCAAAACAATTTATGAAAGACTTGTTACTAGATAGCATTGGAGTGATGCTGTTACAGGTCGTTGTGGGTCATCTGGTTACTGTTGGAAGTAAAAGGCTGTATTGAGTTGCAGCATCTGTCCTACTGTTCTACTGTTGTGAAACAGATGCTCTTCTCTGGGGAGTCATAACTAATTTATACGAAATGGGTGGATGTCCACTTGCTGTTCTTTTTAATATTCAACTTTACAGGGAGCCTTTTTTTTTTTTTTTTTTTTTTTGTAGCTCTAGGAATTAATGTTAGTTATGTTAAAACTGTGAATTTCTTAAATTCCAGGACTAGCTCAGCAAATGAACCAAAAGTGTCTGATGCACTTTCAAACTTTTTTCTGGTTTGACAAGAATTTGAGATTACTAACCGCAAACCAAAAGTTTGAAATCATAACAAACATATCTGTTGATATGGCCTCCTCTTTTCACACAAACAGGCCTAAAATTTACAATCTAGGTCACTTGAGGTGTCTCTAGTTTTGTATTGAATTTGAGAATTACAAGCTTTAGTAATTTTTTTTTCATTGAGAATTAAGATTTCTTTTGTTAAGCACTAATTCTTCTGTTAAAAAAAGAAAAAAAAATCACTGGGCTCTTTACTAGCATATTTTATCAGGATTAAAAGGTAATAATGAAATTTAATAGTAGGAATAATTATGTATTTGAATAAATAATCTAAATTTTCAAGGGCAAATCACTTATATTATCGACTTCCTTAAAATTAAATAGGGACAATTGCCAAGAACAGGTCTTCTGAATGCACTTTGCTAGACAAAAGTAAAAAAGAAGGAAAAGATAAAGATAAAACAATAATCTTTCTGATCTCCAGACCAGAATGTGCATGTATGCATATAGTATGTATCTGAGGAGAAGGGTAAGATTTGCAAGGCTTGATGACACCTGTATTCATGTGGAAGAGCCTTCAAATTAAATTCCAACTCTGATCCTTTTCTTCCTGTCCTAGAGAGTCAGTAACAAGCAACAGAATATGATTAGTCAAGCTTGACATGACTATCCCTTTGTAACACTGCTACTCTTATCACTGTGAGATGAAGGTGCTTTTTTCTCCTAAAAATGAAGCTAAGAATGCCCTCATCAAGTGTTGACTCACCATGATTTATCCCTGGAAACTAATCCATTAGATCTTTTCAAACAATATTCAAAGAATTAGGGGAACACTAGAAATGTCAAAGAAATGACAAGTACTCCTTCTGAACTCATCTGTCCATGAACCTACTTCATTTCTGATAGTTAACTGGAAAAGTCTAGAAATAAGCAAACTGTAGTAATGTAAAAAAGAAGTAGAAAAAGCAGTTTAATAAAGAATATCAAAATTCATAGAGGCAGAGAAAAACATCTTAGGTCAAACTTCAATTTTTTCATTGCTTGGCCTCTATTTGATCCTGTAAACACACAGTTTCTAATAAATTCCAACTTCTGAATTGTATAATAATGCCCTAGGAAATTAGAGTCTTCATTTTCAGTAAACTTCATCATTGCCTAGAAAGTATGTAATTTAGCTGTTTTTATCTCATCGTCAGTACAGGTTGGGACATGACCTGCTGGAGAGGAGCTCTGCAGAGAAGGACCTGGGTGTCCTGGTGGATGACAGGTTGGCGGTGAGCCAGCAGTGTGTCCTGGTGGCTAAGAAAGCCAGTGGGATCCTGGGGTGCATTAAAAGCAACGTGGCCAGCAGGTCAAGGGAGGTGATCCTCTCTACTCTGCCCTGGTTGTGCCTCACCTGGAGTACTGTATCCAGTTCTGGGTTCTCTAGTACAAAAAAGACAGGGATCTCCTGGAGAGGGTCCAGCAAATGGCCGCAGTGATGATAAAGGAATTGGAGTGTCTTCCCTGTGAGGGTGGGCTGGGAGAACTGGGTCTGTTCATCGTTGGGAAAAGAAGGCTCAGAGTTGATCTTATTAATGTATATAAGTATCTTAAGTGTGGGAGTCAAAGAGACATGGCCAACCTCTTTTCAGCAGTCTGTGGGACAGGACAAGGGGAAATGGCCATAAACTGAAGCATAGGAAGTTCCACACCTATATGTGAGGGACTTCTTTGCAGGAAGGGTGACAGAGCAGTGGAACAGGCTGCCCAGTGAGATTGTGGATTTACTTCTCTGGAGATATTCAAGATCTGCCTGGAAATCTACCTGTGCAGCCTGCTGCAGGGGGCCTGCTTTGCAGGGGGGCTGGACTTGATGATCTCTGGAGGTCCCTTCCAGCCCCTGCAGTTCTGTGATTCTGTGATCTCAAAAGCACAGAGGGAGGGAACAGGGAGTGAGAAGCAAAGGTTGCAAGGAAGCAAAATGAGAAAATTTTGTACTTCCTGTCAGTAAGTGATGTTCAGCTGCTTCCTGGGAAGCAGAGAACTCAGTGCATGTAGCAGTTGCTCAGAAAACAGATGCTTTTGTAATGAGAGCAGTTCTCATTATTTCATTTCTCCTTCTCCCCTCTAACCTCCTTCCATCCCTAGTTTTTGTTGCTGAGCACAGCAACATACGGTGTGGGACATTCCTTTGCTTAGTTTGGATCAGCTGACCTGGCTGTGTCCTGTCCCCTCTCCACCCCTTATCCACCCCCTGCCTACTGGCTTCTGAGGGTTTGGAAGGGTTGGAGAAACTGACTTGGTGCTGTGCCAGCACTGCTCAGCAATTGCCAAAACACTGGTGTGATATCAGTGCTGTTCTAGCTTCAAATGCAAAGCACAACACTGTATGGGCTGTTGTTGGGACACTTAACTGCATCCCAGCCAGAGCCAGTACGTACACTGTAGGTATAGTATACTAATACATCAACACTAATCTGCTATTTTAAGCTACATAATATAGTCCCTTCTATGAACTAAGAATGTATTTCTAAATAAGATTAGAAATTTTTGTTACTAATCCTTTCTCATTTTAATGTCAGTCGCTACTGCCGAGTTACTCCATTTCTTATACAGGCAGTGTTACATTTGAAGCTTACACTTGTGATTTTGAATGTTTTTCTTGGTCATGGGCATTTTCGTGTGTATTCTTTGTTTTCAATTCTTAAGCAGTCAGCTTAAAACAGCATGTAAAAAGGATGACAAGCTTGAATTTCTAATTTATTACTCCTGTACTTTGTCATGTTTTTTTTTTTTTCTGTACATTAAATTGTATTTTTCCTTTTTTGTAGAGTGCCTTCTCTTAGCCATCACTTCATTCTTAACTAAGTGGAATCATTGTGTATGATACTGCTAAATGAAATTTGTCTGAAGACCAATCTAGGCTACCTTGTGAATAAGTAGAAGCTAGTAAAATTTACTTTCTCTATGATGTAGGTAATGCTGTCTTGGGACAGTATGAGTGTATTTGATTCCTGTCTTGTATTTATGGTACAAAGGCTAAGATGTGTATTTTTTAATTTCATTCAGTATCATACCTAAAATACGCCATAGCTTCTGAAGCAAAATGTGAATTTTCCTTTAGTTTTTAAACAAAAGTTAATTTGCATTACAAAAAAGTCTATACATATGAAAATATTTTTTTATTCTTTAAAAATTTGCAAGATTTGACTTCGTGTTCTTTTTATTTTTTTTAATAAACATGAATTCACTCTTTCCTTTTTTTTTTAAACAATATCTGTTTTAAGTGCCTCTGTTTTCAACAGAATTAGGGAAAAATTGATCTGAACACTCTTTTGAAGTATCTATCTTTTCAGTAAAGTAAGAAGCTACTCGAACAGTTTTCTGTTTTTTTTTTTTTTTCACTTGGATTAAGGTTCTCTTTCCACACACACACACATAAAAGTCACTCAGATTGATCACTTTCACATTTCAGTGGTCTTGCTGCAGATGCTTTAATTTCTCATGTGTTTTTGAAATGAAAATGCTTAATTTTAGGCTTGTTTTTGTCTAGACTCTTGTTTAATATGAAATGTTTTATGGTTCTTCAACTCAATATTATATTCTGTGTTCTATTTTAGCTACTCAATAAAATAACATCTAAGATAATTACATATAATTGATTCTTTGTGGCAAAAAAGGTCACTAAATTATTTCAGACTTGATTGTTTCTAATATTGATACCATGTGTTCTTGAATTAACTTCTAGCAGGGTTCATCTTCAGACCAAAACTAGTTGTCAGTGGAGATTGAATTTTTCTAAGGGTCTTCCAAAATTCTCCTGTGGGCTAAAATCACAGAGCAGATAAAACAGATGGCATTTTATTTTTGGTATTCGACTTTTTGTAAGCATTATTTTCTGTCTTTGATTAACATCATCAAATATGGTTTTTGTAGACTTGAAGGAAACTTTATGACTTTGGAATAGCATGTAAAATTACTTGGCAGTGGCATTAAGAAATTACTGGTTAATGTAAATACTCAAACTAAAGCCAATTTTTTATTTGGGAACTGTTTTTCATATTGGCATTAAATCTATTTGAAGAAATTGTATTAATTATCAATAAATATAGTTTTAAAATGAATTCTTGGCCATGATTGTAAATGTTTCTTGTAACTGAAATTGCATTAATATTTGTGATTATGTGTATATTATAACTAATTGTATTAAAAATGACTTAGAAATGTCTGGTCTGTATTAAATTATGCTTGCTCTTTATTTTTTTATAGCAAGAAGGAAAATTTATCTCAACTTAATACCCTTTTTACTTGTTAGAGTTTCATATAACATTACTGAAGCAGAACTTTTTTAGATTTATACCTTTTCCCCTAAAAATCTTGCAGTGGGAATTCTGTGTATAGGTGTTCCTGAACATTTAGGTTCTTCCTTGCTTAGTTGAACTCCTAAAATACTCTTTCTGCAGAGTGTATCATAGCAAATCTTTTGAAGAGTTTCATCAGAAACCACTTCTCTCTTAATGCAAGTTAGACAGCCATTTTGTTATATTATGAAATATATTCAGCCAGATTCTTATCTTACAAGTCAATTTAAAATTATGTTAAAATAAAATAAATTTTTTTTTATTCTCAGGCAGACTGAGTGGTAGTGCGTTGGCACAAGCTGTCCAGGGAGGTAGTGGAATCACTGTCCCTGAAGGTGTTCAAGAAACGTGTCCATGTAGCACTAGAGAGATAGATAGTGAGCATGGTGGGGATGGCTTGGTGGTTGGACTAGATGATCTTAGTGGTCTTTTCCAACCTAGATGATTCTATTCTGTGATATTAAAATGAAAAGAGTAGTTACTTGCTGTGCTGTTAAAATCATACATTAAATACCTTTTTAAATATATAACTATTAGACTAAGGCTAAAAAATTAAAATATTTGAATCATTGTTTATTTTAACACTACCTTTTGGCAAAGAAATCAGCATACTCCTACTGCTTTTCTAAACATTTTTGCTTGGGAAAGGGACCGGATTTTTTGTGACTTGATTTTGCCAGGCTGGTTATTTTTCTGCAATTTAAAGCTGTTAGATATGCTCTAAATGGTTTGAAAACAGTAGATCAGTTGGATGGCAGTTTTAGTTGGAATCTTCAAAGGCTTTCTTCCAGTAGGCTTTTCAGGAGCGATAGAGCATGCAGTGTTGCTCAGCTTTTGCATTTGGCCACGTGCCTCAACAGGGGTTTTTGTTGTTGTCTTTTTGTTGTGGCTAGAAGCCCTGAGAAACATGACATGTCTTTGGAGGCATCTGGGTAGCTCAGTCGGGAAGTACCTTTGGTTCTTCCCTTGCCCATACAGATGGAGCTGCAGCAGGATGTAGGAAGGAGGTGGCACAACCGCCTTTAGGAAGAAGTGAGGAGCCACAGGGAAGAATGAGGAACTGCTGTGGTGCTTGCAGGACAGAAAAATAGAAACTAAGAAGCAGAGAATATGGCAGCAAGACTGAACACAAGTAAGCCAGGAAGGAGGCTGCAGCTGTGTGTGATAAGGGTAGAAGAGTCTGTGAAATATGGGCAAGCAGGAGGACAAAGCAGTGGCCATGGGCCTCTTTCAAGAAGGTGGAATGTGCCAATTAAATGGTGTTCTTAGAACTGCTTGTCCTATTTAGGTTAAGTATTTTTATACAATTACAATTGTCACCATGAAAACACTTGAAGCAAGAATTTATGCACAATGATCAAATAAAATAATGTAGAGTTTGTCATCTTTTTTTGGTGTAGTAACATAAGTAGATAACCCCAGCACTGCTGAAAGTTCAGTCCATGAGCATGGATTTCAGGACACAATTGGAATTATATTGACCTGTGTATTGACCTTGGGAGCAAAATAACTTGATGTTTCTGTGAAAAACATCCATGTTAAGCCACCTTGGCTTTTCTTTCACCTAGAACAATTTACAGCACAAACACTTGCAGGCTTGAGGATGTCGTGTAATTTGTTTTGTCTGCAAGCACTTTTAAAAATATACTGTTGCAAAAAAAAAAAAATTCCACAGTAGTTGAATATGCAGGTAGATATGTATGACTGAGTATAATTTAAACAATAATTGCATTAAAGCATGCTGCTCCTCCATTATTTCTACATTTGTTGCTTTGGTGTAACATACTAAAAAAAAAAAAAAGAAAAAAAAAAAAGAAGACAAAAAGAAAACTGGATGTTCTCCTGAATTTAGTTTTTCTGATATGTTAGTACTCTGCTTTGTTAATAAAGAGTTTGGTGACCATTACAAATATTTTAACTAATTAAGGCAACATGCCAAATATATATGAATAAAAAAGAAACCCACTCTTCTTTCAGTTAAAATGTCAAATTACTTTGAAAGACTTATGTTACTGTTTTCTTTCAATTTATTAATATATGTATGAAAAATTTTGAGACCTTTGTTGTTCTGAAGTCATCCATAAACCTTTATTTTGTAAGACATCCAACAGAGATCAAGAATAATTGATTTAATTCATAGCCTTGCTAGCATAAAGTCAGACATACATTTCACCTAACTATTGGTGATTATTGTCCTTCTGTCTTTTGCTAAAAGCACAAAAAGAGAATTCTAACACTCTGTTCTGGGTTTAATTATACCGCTACTTATTAAGTAATTTATTTCTAAAATAAACACGTTTTTCTGGCCTTTTTACCTTAATTTTCTGCCATGGGAAAAGGGGGGGAAACAAGTTAAGATTTTCCCATTCTTGTCTCCATTTAAAAAAAAATTATTTACCTATAAGTATTCAAAAATCTCCTGTCACAGCAATTGTTCGGGTTAATAATCTAAAATATTCCATTAACAATATTAAGAAATCTCAGCTAATTTAAAACTCTGTAATCCAGGATACTTTGTTAAATTTAGTGAGTAAAATGAAAACCATGATCTCTATACTGACTTTTCTATTATTGTACGTGTATTCTGACATGGCTATAAGATGAGCAGGGTTCATGACATTACCTTTTATTTATGTTTACATAGTTAGATTGCTTACAATATTTAATTCTGTTGGTAATATTTGACTACTGACTAATAAGTTGTTTTTTTTTTTTTGTTTTTTTTTTTTTTTCTTGGATAGTGTTTAAAACTTCTCAGGTTAAGTGTATGCAGCCAACTAAATCAGCACTTAACAGAAAACAAATTCAGTATAAATAGCTTATTTATCCACTTAAGCATTTCTAGACTTTCTAGAAATTTTTCAGTTTAATTCTGCTTCATCAACTGTTAACTATTTAAAGTGTTGAGTACTTGGGAAGGAAGGAAGGTTATCTTTTTTTTTTCTAGTTGGTTCTGGTTGGTGCTGGTTATAATATGTAAATATATATAAATCTGTGGGTAGCTAGCAAGATGTTTATTGGGAATAAAATGGATTAGATGGTCCTCTTTTTTTTTTTTTTTTTTTTTTTTTTTTAATTTGGAAAAAGGGGGAAACCAAAATTTTTTTAAAAAAAAAATTAAATGGGCTTTTTTTTTTTTTTTTTTTTTTTTTTAAACTTAGGTAAGCAACCATATATTGATCTTGGTAACAGAATTTCCTGTGCTTCTTCCCCAGAGACTCCTTGCTTTTTCAGTTGTAAAATATTTCTCCTTTAAAATAGACATACTTAATGAAGCAGTAGTTGGCTTTTCCATAATTTACAAGCACTTTGTCATTTATACTTAATGAGTATACATTACAAGAAAATTGGAGAAGTAGTTTACTGGATCCTATTGTGATGCAGCTCACTTCTGGCTTATTCAAAATGTTTTAGCTGTTTTGTGTCTTCTAGCTGCCTCAAACTTTTATGGCTCATCTCTTGGGTATAAACAGGCTATAGCATATTCTATTTAGGTTATAGGAACTGTTATCTGATTTAATGTCAGTTCAAAGCAGAAACCGTGATTAGGTTGGGAGGATGTTGCATGTGAGGAGTGGACTTCTGCCGCATTGTAGGTGCTTTTGTAGTACAGTGGATATTGCGGAATAAGGAAATAATGTGTGAGAGTCAGCCTTGTCCACTCTGCCACAAGGAGCTGAGGTGTCTGCACCATGCTTGCTCTCTGCTGCTCAGGAGCCATTAATTTCATTTAGCTGTCAGGGGGAGGTTCCAATAAAAGGTCAGGGTGAAGCATGCAGGCTCCTGCTGTCACCTGCTTCTATCTATCTCCTGCTCCCACCAAGTTTTAAAAATGAGATTTATTGTTGTTGTTTTGCTTTATTAAAAACAAAACAAAATAATACAAAAAAAAACCCGACACCACTATTCCTTTTTCAGAAAGGATTCAAGTGAGTCTTCTGATTGTGTCTGTTTTATCGAAGTATGATGTATATATATATCATGAAGCATATAAGCAGGAAGTAGGCATGACTGTTTATGATACTGACAGGACAAGGGGGAACGGTTTTAAACTAAGACAGGGGAGGCTTAGGTTAGGAGGTATTTGGAGGAAGTTTTTCACACAGAGGGTGGTGGCACTGGAACAGGTTGCCAAAGGAGGTTGTGGATGGCCCATCCCTGGAGGCATTCAAGGCCAGATTGAATGTGGCTCTGGGCAGCCTGGTCTGGTGGTTGGTCATCCTGCACATAGCAAGGAGGTTGAAACTAGGTGATCATTGTTGTCCTTTTCAACCCAGGCCATTCTTTGATTCTATGAAATGCTTAGCAAGGTAAAAAGACAAACTGTTCATATCTGAAAAAGAATGGAATATGTAAAAATAATAACTTTGACTGAAGTCTCACCGAACTTTGACTTCTTGTATGAATAACTTTATTCAATCTTTGCAGGCTATGACCTCAGTAACGTGGGGAGAAGTTTTAAACTGTAACATTCCATAAGAGAAGGTCATGTTGATGTTATTAGTGAAAATTTAGGCTCTGCTTTGTACTTGCTCCTGCCAAATTAATATCTTTGTAGTGCTGCATTTATCAATTGACCTTTCAAGCTTCTGATACCTAATTGGCTATATAATACTTCAAACTGCTTTATTTTACTTAGTTCGGTTTTCAGTATTCAGTTTAATTACTTAGGGCAGACTAATAAGTGGTTTTGTTCCTACATCCTGAAAGTATACTATAACTGCTTTGTCAGATTTCTCATTAATGGTCAGTAGCCTAGGAACTTAACCCTTCAGTAGTTTTTCTTACTTTGTCATCATTGTTTCTGCAGTTTAAACAGGTTTTTTTTCCCTCTTCCTTGTCTCTTGCAGTGGAAATCTCAATGTGCTTCTATCTAATCTGCCATTTATTTTTTTCAGTAATTTGCAGGCTCTCCAGTTGCAGAAATGGAGTCTAGGTTAGTCAAGTCTACTGAAAACAGATGTGATGTGGATCATCTTGCTGTGTTAATGGATTTATATTCCTTACCGTTTATTTAGATGAAGTAAATGTAGCTTTTGCCTTGAAAACTTTCTTGACCCTGCAAAACTGTTTTATAATCGTTACTGAATGTAGAGTTATGTTATGCAAAATTGACATTCAGACGGGGGAGATGAGCTTGAAAGAGTGTTTTTATCTTAAAAGGCATCTTTGTTCCTTGGGAGGAGAGGCTGTTCAGTTTGGAAATTAAATGGACATTGTGCTGCTACTTCTGTGCATCTGATGGTATAGCAAAGACCTTTTGTTTATTTGATTTTTAAATAAGCCCATTTGACTCTTTGGTTGGCTGGTTTTTGTTTTGTTATTGAATGGTTTTAATCACTGAAAATGCCTACTGTTAAAGTGAGGCAGTAGAAATCGTAATTTTCTTCTGGCCAATTCCTTGGTCAGACTAAATCTGTGAAAGAAATTTGTTTACAGTTTGGGACCCTGAAGCAAGTCTAGGTACAGTGTTAGCTTTTAAGATTAGCATTGAGCTTGGAGAAAATAGAATTGGAGTGCTGTGCAGCTGGAATTAGAAGGTATGCCAGGGTGGGGAATTAAAAGTATTTTTTCCCCAAAAACTAATATAGATATGTTAAATGTGAGATGCTTATAAAAACAAGTATGTGTGTATCAAAATCTCTTGTTACTAAAACCTTAAATGTTGATGTAAATAATATTAGTCAAACTCGTGTATAGTACCTGACTTTTCAGGTACTCACTAGTATGGGGGATCAGCTTCAGGATCATAGCTGTATTTATTTGGCTTTGACCTTCAGCTGTAGGGAACCTTTTTGGTAATGACAAAGTGGGGATAGACAAAATGCCTGTGGTAATTGATAATCTTCAATAGATTAGAACTCTTTGGGGGAAAGTCTTTCTAGAAAGAGAATTCCTTTACATTTTAAATACATATTCTTACTGTGTTTGTCTCTTAGGTGCTAAGAAGTCACAACACTAAAGTAAGCTGGAGTTCAGAATAACTGTAGTCAATGTGAATTGTGCAGAGAATCGCAGCTACACCTTCTGGTACTACTGAGTATTTGGACTCCTTGGTGATAGTAGTAAAGCAGATTTAAGTCTAATCTCATAAATGGGCTGTGAAAAAAATAATCCATCTTTTCAGATTGAATTCTGGAATTCTCTGCTCTGCAAATTTAGGAATACGACTGCATTTTCCCTTCACTCCCTCTTCACCTTGCCAAAATTCTGGATTTCATATTTTTTTTGTGTAGTATTTCCTTTATCTTTTCAGTTGATATGTTGGATGCTTAGGCCACTTAAGAAACAAAGGTAAATTTTTGAGCCTTCGCAGTCGAGGGCTTCTAGCCAATCCCTTATTCCTATAGATTGATGCTCAATGACTTAAGAGTGCTTTTAAAAAAAGAAAGCAAAACAGAAAAACTCCTTTGTGAATGGATACCTTTCCACTGTAGAAGGACTTAAATTTTCTGTTGACTGAGTAGGTGGGGAAATTTTACTTCAAGAGATTGGTCAGGGATGTTATGCTTTGCAAAATGTTCAGATGCCTTGCTATGTTTACTGTTTTCTGAACAGTTCTGTTATTTTTTATTTTAGTTCCTAAAGATTTCTGTTGTGATATACCTTCTTTTGCAGTGGGGATCTCTGGGTCAGTTTGAATGCAGGAGTTGTTGACAGGGAGTTAGAATTGTACTCCAGTACAGAGCTGATGGAGACCACAGTGAAGACAAACACTTCTTTGAAAAGATTCACAGGCGTGGTGTGTGTGTGTGTAGATACAATTTTTTTTGGATGCTAAAAACATTGACTCATGTGTTTTTTTTTTCCCCAAAGATTTGAAGAGATCTGTTGCTTATTATTTTATTAATATAGCTATGTATGTTTTTTTATATGGTATACATGTATATATGCCATCTTCTATGATTTTAAACATAAAACAACTTTATTCCAAAATTATTAATACTATTCAAACTGAAAAAACATTACATTAGGCAGTATATTACATACTCATATAAAGCTTGAAAACAGAAATAATTTAGAGCTTTAACAAAACTTCACAAAACAATTTCTGGATTCTGAGGGAGGGATGGATAATACCAGAGAGCTCAGAGAGCACAGTGCTTATGCAGGTACCTCCTAGCAGCCTTTTCTCTATTTCACCAATAGATTTTTTTTATGAATGGAAAAAAAGAGGCCGCCTAGATCCTCTTTTCAAAATAACTCAGAAAATTTATTAAAATATGTACAAGATTGTCCAAAGAATATTATGAAAGTATGTATTTATGAAATGTTATTATGAGAGTTCCTATAAGAAAAAAGTTGAGTTTCATCTTAGATTAAGAATGTAAGAAATTCAAAGGGAAAAGTGATATTAGTTGGGTTATTTAGATATTTACTATACACTAAATTGTTCCTTTTACAAATGAAATTTAATGTAATGTTTCAACATATTTTCTAGGCACAAATGAAGAAAAATAGAGATTGGTTTATTTTAATCAATTTTTATTAAGTATGCCCTGAAGCTCTTCATAATTTCAACATGGAACGCAAACATGTGGAGCAGCAGACAGAAAGGAAATCTGTCTCTCTGTCTCACTCCTTTTTTTTTTTTTTTTTTTTTTTTCATGGAGGAGAGTCATTTAGGACCTAAACAGCTTTTATGGATACTATGTTGTTCATGTTTCCTTTCCGGCTAGATGGCTTGAGTCCAAGAAGACACCAAGGCTGAACAAAGTTTTCTGTCCTCTGTCTAAGGAATGGGGGAAAAGTCAAGGATTTCAGGCTTTTCCTTCTAAGCAAAACTTATTGCTGTTATAGTACCTAATTGTGTCTCACTAGCTGGGTATTGGTTTCAGATTGATATATTTGGTTCTAATGCTCAAGGAATAGCTGAAATCCGTTATTTAAAATAAATCCAAAACTTCTTGTCATTGATTGTCAAGGTTTCTTAAGGATTTGTATTTTAGAAGCTAAAAGAACTAAGGAGGTTTTTAAGAGAAAAAAGTAAAGGGAAGGAAACCCAACTGAACAGCTCTCTTATAGTTTGGTTTGACAGTTTATGAAATAAAGTGGCTTCTAAGTATGCTTCCAGGATTTCTCTCACATACATGAAAAAGAACCACCAGTTGAATAATTTGGCATCGCTTTCACTCTGTGTCAGAGAACAGACTCACATCTAAGTAGTCAGGTGACTAAGTCATCACCTGTCTCAGATAAGCATTCATACCAGAGGCCTTGGAGAATACAGCTTCATTAATTCTTTCTCTCTCTATCCTATTTGGTTATAAACTGTTTTATATGCAATATTACAGTTCTGATAGGAAGAACATGAAGTATATTTACTTATTAAGCAAGTGAAATATTCTATTTGGTGAGATGGGATGGGGTAAACCTCTTGGAGCTGAATAGCAAGTCTGCTTTTTTTTTTTTTTCCTTTTTGAGTGATTATTCAAACTATTGTGCTTTCAAAATGCTATACATCCTACTCGTATACTACTGTGGATCATCAATACCCTGTTCCCTTTTCTTTCCCTAGTGTTCTTGAGGAAAACAAATGGCCTCATTTTACCGTTCAGTTCTCGGCATACAAGTTTCAGACTTGTTGATCTGATAGTGTTGCCTCGTAAGTTAAATGCTGAATCTTCAGAGATGTGGAATGAAAATGCTTTGAATGAGATGACGTGTTCACTGCGTTGTCCAGCTTGTGAATTTCTCTACTCATTGTGCTTAAATTGCATCCTCTACTTTTAAATTGCTATTTCTGTTAATAGTATGTGCAAACTGGATTCACTGGTGACTTGGATTCCACTCAGCTAAATAATGCAAAAGTAAATGCTGAAATACCATTGTTTATCTTATTCTATTGCTTAAGAATATCTTTTGCATTATTTAACTTTTTCTTAACATTTGAAACAGTTGTTATAATTTCTGATTTTTTTTGTCCTGTCTTCACAGTTTTCTCAAAATTACATAGCTTCCAAATTTGTTTTATTTTCTTTGTTTCTGTGAAAGCTAATACCTGCCAAGTAAAGTGGTATGATTATTTTAACAGAGATGAGTAAAGAATTGTCTCAGTTCAATGCAAGCCTCGTGTAATATTAGTACAATGGAAAAAATGCGAGAAAATGGTAATGTTAATATTTGAATGGCATTTGAAAATTTAGTACACAGTTGGAAAGTGTTCTGAAAAACAAATTAATCCTTATGTAACTTTCCCATTGAGTACAGTATTTCTCTTCTGATCACCAAAATGAATGTTCCAGGTTGATATTGCTGCATAATTAACTCATTTGAATATATTTGTTTTCAACTCATTTGAATATACTAGTTTTAAAAAATTTGCTTGTATGAGTACTTTTCAATAGATACTAGCTGCTTAAAAAATGCAAGCCAGTTTTAAGTGGGATTTCTATCCTATCAAATTTTCACAATTTCATACCTGTATTTTGTACAGGTTAACTGTTATCTACTCTAGTTTGGTCACTCTGGAAAGCTGCTGAGCTGAAATTCCTTAAATGAGGGAGAAAGAAGAGCTCATATTAACTTATCTGATGAAGAAACTCCTGTTTGGGGGATTTTCTGTTCTTCCTATCCCCATATTGAATCTTCTGGAGTGATTACAAAGAAAACCCAACAACCTCTTCTCTAGCCTATTCATTTAGATAAAAGAAACCCAGTTGGCTGATTGAAGGATATTTTTGTGATTGTTCTGTTTTACATGGCTTTCATAGAATCATTTGAGTTGGAAGGAACCTTTAATGGCCATCCAGTTGAAGTTCCCAGTAACGAACAGGGACGCTTAAAACTAGATCAAGTTGCTCAGAGCCCCATTCAGCCTGACATTGGATGTCTCCAGGGGCGGAGCATCCACCACCACCTCTCTGGGCAGTTCTACTGCCTCAACAACCTTAGTTTAATAAACTTCTTCCTTAAGTCCAATCTAAATCTTCCTCTTTTAGTTAGAAACCATTTCCCATTGTTCTATCACCACAGACCCTGCTGAAGAGTCTGTCCCCTTCTTTGCTTAAGCTCCCCTTCAGATACTGTAATGTGCTATTAGGTCACCTTGGAGCCTTCTCCTCCTGACTGAACAGCCCCTGTTCTCTCAGCTTGCCCCTGTACAGGAAGTATTTCATTCCATGCATGGGTCATTTTTGAGGCCCTCCTGTGGACACACCCCAACAGGTCCACGTCTCTCCTATACTGAGGACTCCACATCTGGATGCAGTACTCCAGGTGAGATCTCACCAGCACAGAATTAAGGGTTAGAATCACCTCCCTCAATCTGCAAGCCATGCTTCTTTTGATGCAGCCCAGGATATGGTTGTCTTTCTAGGCCATGTCCAGCTTCCCATCCACCTGTACCCCCAGGTCCTTTTCTGTAGGCTTGTGATCAATCCTGTTATCTCCCAGTCTGTAGTAATAGAAGGAGTTGCCATAATCCAGGTGCTTTGTTTAACGTCATGAGGTTCACCTGGGCCTGCTGTTAGAGAACAGCATTTTAATTGGAAGTGAAAATTTGTTTCAGTGCAGGTAATTTAATTGAATTTGAAGTGTCAGATGTTCATATTGGTAATTTACACACAAGGCAATTTTATTTTGTCATTTATTTTATGTAATTCCATTTGATGCTGATATATCCAAAAAACCTCGTAAACCGTAAATTTGTATCCCAGTTGGTTGATTAAAAATAAGTATAAATGTTTTGTCCTTTTTCTCACTTCCTTAATTCATGTAACATTGTAAAACCATTCACTTTTTAAATATTTTTAATTAGTTTGAACTTTCAGAATGTGTTTTAAGTGTATGCAACTGCATCTTTTATATTAGAAATGCTTTATAATTACATTTTTTCAGTCATGAAAAATGGATTAGTGCTGCATTTTATGTGATGACAAGTTTTTCTGTTTGTTCTAATTTTACTGAATAGCATACTGTGGCTTCTTGGCACAACCTAGAATAACTCTATTTAGCTTTGAAAGTAGGAGCTGTGCTAAATACTAGAAAAGGCCACTATTGTCTAAAAAATAATTAATTTATATGGAAACAAAATAAAACTACTTTGAGAAGAGTGACATGGGAAAACAGACTATCAGACAGCAGTATACTCGTTTGTACATGAATTTGTCTGGATTATTGAGAAAACGACTGTGCTTATGTGGAGCTTCAGAGGTTTGCTGAGAAAGTTGTTTAGATGCTTTCCCTTCTGATTTCTAGATAAACAAGAGACATCAAAAAGGCACGTAGGATCACATGGTGAAAGAGAACAATTTTGTCCAAGACGTTAATGTTTTACTTCTGTTTCCTTTTGATTTGTCTTAACTTCTGTGTGACAACTGAATAGATTTGTAGTTACAGCAGGTATTGTAGGCATCAGAGAAGTGTGCCCACCTGATGTGGAAAACCAGATCTGAGAATGTGTGATTCTTGGAATTGCACTAAGTGAGAATAACAGAATCAGTAGCATCCTTACTGAACAGATGAGCCAAGGCACTGATATGGCCTGTGAAATACTTCTGGCTTTATCTTGACTCTGACAGAGAAGTTTAAAACATTAATGCACCAAAAGATTTATCTCCTTCATAAATAGGAAGTAAGTAGTTCTACTAGGATTGTTTTCTTCTTCATAAAGACATTAACAAAGGTTTCAGTAACTTATGACCAAGCGCTATTTTAATGGATATTATATTTACGTAACAGATGCTATTTTTTTCTTTAAGCAACAGTACATGAATTATTTGGTTTTGTGCATGACACTGCATTATATAATATTGTTACATAACATTTCATGGACAGAGATGAGACATGCTCTCTATTCTTATAGTCAGCTGTAAACAATGCCTGTTAACACATCCAGTCTTTAGCAAGAATTGCAGCCCTGTGTTCAATGTTGTCCATGTGTTCAGTGGGAAGAGCTCATGCTGTCAGAGTAAATTGCTCTTATCTGCCTACTAAAATACAAATTAATTTTAACAGTAGTGATTGTAGAGTTAGCAAGAGAGAATATTTTTCTGCATTTTTGAGTAATTTAAAAAAAGTTTGTGTTTTATATAGTAGTCAGAATATGCTCAGATAAGGCTGGAGAGCAGAGGGATGCAAAGAAAATTTTACTATTTCTAAAAACAAACTCAGAAGACAGAAATACCAACATGTAAGTGTGCTGCTTTGGACAATTTGCACAAGCTTATCACTGAGATAATATTGAATCCAATATACAAAAGCCATTGAAATAGACAATTTGAAAGAAGACATTCCTTTTTTTTTTATATCTCTTCCTCTATTTTTAGTGTTTAGCTTGATGGCTTAGCTAAAGATGCTTCATTTCAGAAGGAATCTTGGTACTGCTTATCAAGAGCTACATCTCTGTGAACAGCTTTCTACATATGTTACCAGCTTAATGAGCATCTCTAGTGTGTCTCCTCAGTTACATTTGGAGAAGCTCACTGTAGAGTGAGCAGTCAGCAGAAGGCTTCCGAAAATCTTTTTCTGCCTTGAATAAGGTAAACTGGATCAATCATAAACTGTTAGTCAGTACAAATTCTCTGAAAAACATTGATTTAAAGAACATATAATATAGCATTACAACTCATATAATTAAGGAGAGCCTGTTTTTACTTGTAAAACTTTTATTTTTGGATGCTACTTTACTTAGTGCAGTTTATATCTCCTTCTCACTAGGCCTTTGTCCAACTTCAATTTATTTGTTCTGTTTTCTCCCTCTGAAAAGAACGTCTAAGTAGTTGAAAGAAAAGACTACTTAGAATAGCAGACATATTTCTCTTCATTTATTTGTCTTCCATGTGCAGTCATCACACCTCTTTGTCTTACTGTCCTTGCTGCTTGAAGTTAATCTGTACCACTTATTTAGTATTCTCTTGCCATCAGGAAGTGAAGTTAAACTAATGTTGCTGTCAGTCAGTCACTAAACTCAATTTTGGCATTTTGAGAAAAGGCCAATGGAAGTTTCAAAAATCTTCAGTAGAAAATGAAAGAGGAATGACTTTTTTTTTGGCATTTTTTTTTCCCTCAGTAATGAAAAAGGGGTTTTAAAAACATTCTGTTATATTACCAAGTGGATCACTCTACAACATCTTTAGATTTAAAACAATGGTAATAAGTATTCCACCTAATGAGTTAAATCTTTATGCAGTCATTGTTCAGTGAAGCTGCATTTTTTAATGATACAACTATGATAAAAATATTATTTCACATTATTTTCTTGTGTTTCTCCAAATTTAATATAATGCCTTCATTAATGGTGGGTATTTCAGTACATGCGTAGAAAAATCTTGTACGATTCAGAATAAAGCTTGCAGGCATGCAGTAAGATTATTTTAACTTCTGTAGAAACAAAGATCATATTTATATCAAACCTTCAAACGTATTACAGCTGTAACTATGTAATTACTACTTGTTGCTCATGATCCTCATTTGAATGTGTTTATCTTTGGTACCGGTCTCAGGGTTATTTTTTGTATTTAAGTTTAGAATCTGACAGCCTTTGCTTTGAAGGAAACATCTTTTATTATGTGAACTTGTTTCATATGTATTAGCCTTTATTTCTTGTTGTCAATCTACTGTTGCAGCATGACTTATTTTTTGAAGATTGTATGTACATCTATACTGAGTTTAACTGCAGGTTACCTGTACTGTTCTTCCCTTTGGCTTGAATATTTCTCCAGATATCTTTAAACCTACAATTGCTATTTATTGTAGTAGTTTCTTTAGTTCTGTTACACTATATAAACATGTTGTTTAAAATATTTGTCAGTATCAAATGTTGAATGGGAAAATTAGCTGTTTTGTATATATAATATGTCTTAAATTTGTAAGAGTTTCTTGTTTTCTTACATTTATTGGAAGACCAAATGCTGCTCAGATATATACTGAGTTCAAATGTAAAATGAAATCTCATAAAATATGCTTGATAAAGCTACTCTTATTTTTTGTGTGCTCGAAAAACGTAATCTATTTATTTAATCACAATGCTTTCTTTGTTTGTTTGTTTCTGAAAAATTTCTGGGTACTGCACTGACTCTGGGGGCAGAGAAAGTGTTTTTGTGGTGGTACAGGGCCAACCGTTCACCTATTCCCAATAGCTCCCACTAAACCATGTCCCTCAACACAACATCCATCATGTGAAATCACAAAGTAATGGGGAGAGAGAGGTCCATATGAAAGGGGATTATCTGCCATCTCAATGCTTTTGAAACAAAATAATGGCTTACCTTTTAATCAAAGTCTTTCTGCTTTTAGATTTTTTTATGAAATACTTAATTTTTCTCTGGAAAGGGCAACTGTCATTTTTGAACATCAGCGCATCAGCTTAAGATGTTATTTCAATAGTTAATATCTTTTTGCAGTTAAATTATTTTTTTCACCTGTTCAGGCATAAGTAAAGACTTGGTCATGTTCTCTTTGATTATTGGTTTGTTTGTTTGTTTGTTTTTGTTTTAATTCTACTTTTCTTAAACAATGCAGACAAATTTGAATTGTAAATGCTCTGGAAAATGTCCAACAGAAGCAGATGTTTCTACTGTAATCTGTTTAATTACAAAAAATGCTTTAATTGATTTTAAGGTTTGGAAAAAACGAAGTTTAAGCTGGCATGGTTATATGTACTTGCCAATATTTTGATAAAAGTTCTGAATTTGGGAAATACATAATGGAGGAGATATGAAATTTTTTTGCTCATGATCTGTTTTGAAGAAACACCTTTTTTCCACTGCTTCAGTGAGGTTGTCTTGGAGAGAATGCTATTTTCAGTTAGTAATTTCAGTTTATTTGTTACTCCAGCATAAGAAATTTATGTACTTGAAATGCCTTACTTCAAGATATCACAATAGACTAAACAGTAAGGCAATGGGAGGATGGTATTTCAGTGAGAAATTTTTTAAAATGCCATTTCTAAATTTCTGAAGCTCCAGAATAAGGTAAGGATAGGCTGAATCCATTCAGAAAGGAACTTGAAAGATTTTTCATCTAAATTCCTGCTCAAAGCAAGCTACAAGGGAAGATCAGGTTGCTCAGCTGTTGATCCATCTGGGTCTTGAAAACACAGCATCTTGGGCAGTCTGTACCATTGCCTGCATATCCTCATAAGGATAAAGTTTCTCAAATCTACTCTGAACCTTTCATCATTCAGTTTGCACCCGTTGTTTCTTGTGCTCTCAGCGTGCACCACTGAAGAACTTGCTCAAGACTGAGCACACCCTGGTGGTGGTTCCTCAGCCCACCTTTATAGGTTATTTGTTGAACTTCCTCTGTTTGCTCTATATCTTGTAGTTTTTGCTCTCTCACTACAAGAATGCTTTTTTTTTTTTTTTTTTTTTTTTTTTTTTAATTTTTTTTTTACATATAGTGATAGTAAAGGGGAATAATCTCTTCCTTTTAGCTTTGATCCAGCTGAGAGTGCTACTGTCCATCTTTGCAGCCATAGCAGGCTGCTTCCTTGGATGTTTACTGCTGGCCCACAGTTCCACAGCCTTTCTAGAAGAGCTACTCTCAAGTCCATACAAATTGCATTCCCCAGGCCAGGAATTAATACTTGTCCAAAGTGAACCTATTGAGGTTGTTGCTGGTCCCATTCCTCCAGCATCTATAATTGTCTCTGGGCATTCGTGTCCTCAAGTGCACTAGTGGTACTGTTGTGATTTGGTGACATCATGAAACCAGATGAGAGTGCACTCCCTATTGTCTTCCAGGTCACTGGTAAAGCAGTTCAGCAGAATATATCTGGTTTCCATTGAGTAAAAACTAGTTTTATACACTATGAAGAGAACTAAGAGGAATACTTTACAATCATTGAATCACTACTATTGGAAAAGACAACTAAGATCCTATAGTCCAGCCATTAACCCACTACTGCAGTACTCACTAACCATGTCCCTCAGTGCCATGTCTACATGATTCTTCAACACTTCCAGAGACAGTGACTTTACCAGCTCCCTGGGCAGCCTGTTCCAATGCTTGACCACTCCTTGTGAGAAAATTTTTTTTCAGTTCATGGCACCATATGAGTTGCGAAAGTTTTTCTCTTGATAATACAGTGGATTTGGTGTGTGGTTCCTCTGAGTACCCTTTTTAAATTTAGATAGCCTTCTTAAGTTAACTATTCTACAGTAAGTTACTTATTACCACATTTTGAAGTGTGAAGGTTCACTGTTTCAGATAAAATAAGCCAAAATATTCTTAATACAATTGATTTGCCTTCTGTTTTGCCTTGCTGACAGTATTTCACCCTTACTCTCTGGTTCTTGGGAATTATTTCCCTGTCAGGCAGGTCAGAGTTAAGCGTAGATGAATTTCAGTGGAAATAAAGACATAATTCCAATCATTAGAGTCATTAATATAGCAAATAAAACCTGAGATTATATGCTAATATAAATTCAAGAAAATGTTATTGGATCTAAATTTTACTGGTAATTCTATTGGAAAGTTTGATTTTATACATAGTAAAAGATATTGAATTGACATTATGACCATCTGTTCCATTTCCTGCAGCCTTGCCATGTGACTACACAGGTTTTCTGCAATCTTGTCTCTAAGTAACAAAAAAACCATGGTAATTGGTAGTTGCAATTACCTAGTTTGCTAAACATAAGGGCAATGTCTGTGTCAGTCTCCTCATCTAGCCAGGATCCATCCTGCCTCTCTGAGATGAAAGATCATTTCTCTGTTCCCACAGTTTGTGATTACAGAGTGAGGGAGGAGTAGATATTTCTTGAAGAAAATACGGCAGTGGGAATAAAGTTAAGATTAATTTGTGTTGCAATAAAATGAGATTTAGTATTCACCAAATCTGAATCAGAAATTATGAATTGCTTTAAAAAAGAAAAGGCAAAACACTGCATTTGTCTCTATTTTGGAAAACATCTGTAGTTCCTAAAACTCTGTGAAAAGTGATTTAAATATAACTTTTTGTAAGAAGCTGTATTGCCCACTCCAAAAAAAGCAGTAGAAATCATTACAGGTCAATGTATTGGGATTTTACATGTGAATTGCTGATGTTTATATGTCTTGCATCTTAAGTTTTCTGAAACTTAGAACTCTAATCTAAACTGCGAGAAGATGAGTTATACTGTTGTATTTCATATTGTTTCATTATTGCTTTCACTGTTAGTAAAATCCTAATTTAGTATTGAGGAATTCAGTGAAAACTGGTAACTGGTTCTCCTCATCGGGAACAAAATAAGTTTGTCCTATTCTATGGCTTCTGTGTTTCTGGCAGTACTGATTTCCCCACTCTGCCTCCTCATCCATGTAAATAAGATTGCATTGGCTGTCATTGCTCCATGCTTGCTGTTTCAGTGAAAGCAATCTCTGTAACTCGCTTTTAAGACAAGCTTAGTTGGAGAACAAGTGCATGAATTGAAATTTAGAATTTTTTACTTTCCTTGCCCTTCTAGTTGAGTATTATTTTCATCATAGATAATTTTCTTTTCTTGTTTAAGTGCAACAAAAACTTTCTCCCTTCCCTCAACTGCTTCCTAGCTGTTAATGTTTACTATTTTTGTATAGCATTGCATTTTGCAACATGCAACTTGATGAATTGATTTGGATTTTTATTTTTTATTATTTATTTATTTATTTATTTATTTTTACTTCTGACTGTTCTTAAAGTGCTTTTGTTATTTCTCAGTGATTTCTTCTGTTAAAAAAAAGAAAAAAAGTCTTTCCAAGGAATGACAGGGAATGAAAAGAGCAAAAGGCAACCATGGAGCGAGAATCCTGCCCTCAATCAAATGCTGTTCTGGATCTAAGAGTGATGTTCTGCTGTGTGTTCTTAAAAACCTATTTTTCTGCATTTGCTGGCAGCATCCATGAAGTATGGCACTTGGATCTGTCAGCCTGCTTTATCAGTATTTCATATCATTGCCAGCAAGAGAAGGAAAAAGGCTACATGGAGTTAAAACGTCAGTTATTCAAATATTTAATTCAAACAAGAGCCAGGGCACATTAGAGCCACACTCCAGTCTCTTTCCCTGCTTACATTCTTGAGTCGTTTAGAGAATTGGAGTTGACAGGCGGCTAGCTTGCTGCTGCAGAGGAGTCCTGCCTCTTGGAAGGGATGGAGGTGGGTTGCACTGCTTTCCTATAAATAGAGCAATGTTTTGCATCTTGTGCTTCCTTCATCGTGTTTCAAATTCAGAGATGTCATTGCCACAAGATTTCATTCCTCATAATGGAAAAAGATTCTAGTTAACTACTATAGGGACTTGGACAGAGACATGAAAAAGTTGAGAAATACGTATGACTGTACTTTTATTGTTATTTCGTGTTTGTTGAGATGAGTTTTAAATCATAGAAAAAAACCCACTAAGTCTAAATTGAGAAGGTGTCATCAGACATGGATGTTAACTAGTGCATGGGGCATAGGTGACTGCTGTGGTTTCTCAGCTAATTCAAGTGAGGAAAATGAATGTTTGCCAAATGAGATCTTTGTGAGATAAATAGTAAGCTCCTGGAAAGATTTGAAATAAATATCGTTAAAAATATGCTTGGAATTGTCCTAAAGTGTCTCCACTTACAGATAACAGATGGCATGAGGATTATTAACAGGATACAAAGCTTTTTACTTCTTTGTTGTGAGTTTGAACTGCCGTGAGGCTGGACATGATTGAAAGTTTTGACCATCTGTCTAGTGGCCTACATGACATGAGTTGGTGGTCTAAATCCAGTTACTGAAGAGAGTATCACCTCCATCATATTGTAGATATCATAATTGATACCCATTTTTATGTCTCATCAGGTTGCTTTTTGGATAGGAAAGATTTTCATTAGTAGTCCTTTCACTAAAGCTCCTATAGATTGTAGATATGTATTTATTGCAGTGTGAATTTGATTTGTTTTTCTCTTGGTATAACATGAGTGGAAATTTTAATTAATTAAAAATATCCTAATTGTAAGGAACTACACTGATTTCCTGGCTTATGCTGAAGGAGGCATTTTACTTCAGTTACACAAGTCTGATTCTGCTCCCATAGTTAGACTGTTGAAGTTACTTTTACTGTTCCCTGCCTCCACTATAATTAAACCTTCCAAATTCTTTCAGATCAATTTTTGTAGTTTTAAATTTACCTTTCTGTCTTTCCAATATCCTCTAAATTATGTTAATGAACCCTTTACAACATTTACTTTGCAAATCAAATGCCAATATTTTCTCCTGAAAACTTGAGTAATGGCAAGCAAATAGGACCTTTACTTCTAAGCTGATGTTCATAAAAAGTTCTGATTTAAAAAATCTTTTGAGTCTTTTCATTTATTTATTTATTTATTTATTTATTTATTTATTTATTTAAGCTCATCATAAGCATAATTTGAAGAGAGGGAAAAAGGGAATTGCATTTTGAATTGCCTTGAAAAAGGGGGGGAGGGAGGAAGCCCCTATGCACCCTTAAATATTTCTTGTTTGGCCTACGGTATACAGAGTTGAAAACATTTTTTAAAGCAGGGCTAAGAGATTTGTTAAGATATTTGACATATTTGTTTATAAATTGAGCATGTGGGAGGATTTGGAAGTGGTGACTGCTGCCTTTTACAAGATTATGTAAACAAAACAGATCACACTGAGGATTCCTATGCATTCTTGGTTGGAATGCTAATAAACAGTGAGAAATGCTTCAGTAGACCTTGTTATTCTTCTCAATCAGTCCTTTTGTGTTTTTGCTATTCTTATAAGTGACCATAGTTTTTCACAGTATACCATGTAATGATGGAAGATCTTGCAAGGGAAAGGAGAACAATCAGATTCCAGTTTATCATATCCAGGTCTACTTATTTTATTGAAAGTATATACTTGAAATAGATCTTATCCTGTTCTTTTACAGCTTCAATCTACATAATTTGAGTTTTGATTTTCACTGTCTTAATATTCTTGAATTATGTTATGGCTAAATAATTGTGTTTGCATTGGCAATGCATAGTGCTCTTTTTAGCTTGATCGAAGGAATAAGACTTCAGTTGCTGTACTCTTTACCTCTTTTCTTATTGGCAAATTAATTGGTACGATGTCCCATGATATGTAGGCTTTTTCTGAACTGAAATCACATGAGAAGATACATCTATGATAGAAGCAAGACATAATCATTTCCCACTGAAAAAGTGAAATGCCTGTTTAAACCTCCCTCTACATAAGTAGGGAAAAAACATCTAATGAAAATGATACTTTCTGCATTGTGAAAAGGTGCCCTTTGCTCTATTTTCTGTCTTGATTGTGGGTGGTGGTCATATTAAAATTCATAAAACAGTAATTTACTTAAGTTACTAAGGAACCATGCTGAAATACGTTTAGTTATATCCATCTGAACACATTAATAATACCCAAAATAATTGAAAAGCACCATTTGTTAGTTTTAATTAGTCACACTTATATTGTTCATGCCATAGAAGGGAAATTTAGGATTATAGTTGTTTTGGGTAGTATGTAAAGGTGTGGTAAGTTCACTGTCTTTTTTTCCTGCCAGGTAACTTGTGGCCAGAGAGATAGCAGTTACACCTTTCTCAGTGGTTGATATACTTCAGGGTTTACTCTGAAATTAAAGGGTAATTCATTAATAGACATCTCTCTCTGATCTCCAGTAAAATCAGTGAAGTTGACCATAAAGGGGATAGGATTTTTTTCCTCCATTATTACCAATTCGTAACAAAATAATCCATGCCATCTAACTAGGTTTGTTGCTGTTAGTAGATCTAGTTTTAATGAAGGAGTATGGGTTTATAGATTAAGTTTAGGTGTTTTTCAAATTAATTATTGTTTGCTTTTATTCCTCACTGAGGCAGTTTCTTGCAAAAAGATGAGAAAACTGCAATGTATACTCATGGAATATTGTTGTTGAAGTGCTGATATAAACCATATGAGACGCTTTCTTTGAAGAAATGTAAATCCTGAAGGCCAAGTTTTTGGAAAGTGAATATTAGTGTGATTTTTCTTGTTCTTAGTTGTTTACTCCTAACTAGTAAAAGAAGAGATGGTCATGTTAGGTACTGCTGAAGTTACTTATCAGTGAGAATCAGCGGTTAGACGTGCAGGAAGAAAATAAAATATTTGTGGATAACATATATCAGTTTCCAAGTGCCAGTTAGAATATTATTTTGGCATGCTCTAAAGCATCAGTAATATTTATATTGTTTTGCAGCTGCTAAAATTCAGTCTTTAAACATAGTACATCTTCATCTACCATTGGGATTGAAATAACATGGCTTCATTTTTGCAGATAGAATATTGGTCATTAATATGCAAACAGATACCCAATTATTACTTGTCCTGCTGTTTTCAATTCTGGCAGATTGTCAGTGCTGGGATTTGAAACAAGCTCCTTAGTGTGAAAGGTCTCTCTTGTTTGTGAATAGTTCTGGAGAGCTGACATGCACACTGACTTATTGAGGCTTACTAAGTCATTAGGGAATGTTAAGTATAAAATTACCTATTTTTTAAAATTTTCAGGGTGTTCAAAAATAAATTTGACTAGAGTAGTTGAAATGCTAAAGCTAATATATTTCAAGATACTTGATATGTTGCTATATGTTGCTCCCAGGTAGTTGCAAAGCATGCACTTAATACTCTCTAGGTCTGTCCTGGGTAATGGCTGAGGAATCTGTCTTGATAGACAGATCTCTGTACTAAGGTATGGAGTGCATGTGCTTGTACTAGCTGGCACTGAGGAGCAGATACACCAGTTGGAATTTCCCACATTTTTCTAAATTTGAGATCAAGCAGGTAAATGCACTTTGGGATGAAGCTCTGCTGAGTTGTCTGCAGCCCTTGCTGAATTAACAGGGACTTCATTAATTCTGAACCCCATGAAAGCAGGTAAGCTGCTATTTGAGAAGGAGCCATGCTGTTTGGGAAATATTCCCAAATGTATCTAATGTTTTATGTTAGTCTGGAGCATCAATTGCTGTAAAAATGTATTCAGGTTACAGACTTCTGTGACTATGATGCTTAGTTTAGATGTTTATAGAAAAATTAAATAATATGATTTTCTTGATGACTTTGATGATTCCCATTACAGCTGTGAAATATTATCCTTTGTTAATACCCATGTGTTGTTAATGTGCAGTCTTGCATATATAAATGGTATTTATACCATTCCTGAAGTATAAATATGGAACAGATCTTTCTAGCACATTTTAGAACTTTCTTTCCTCATCAGAGGTAGGTTATTGCTGAGGTATTCTTGGAATTACCAGTGAGTGAAACACTGAGATGGTGCAGAACACTAAGTTCTTTCCTATCAATTACAGTTTTAAATATTTGTCTTGCCTTGAAGAAGATGTTAGCCTCATTTATCCTCCAGTAGATTTTGAATCATCTGCTGACTTCAGAAAAAGACAAATTTTTAGTAGCAAATGTGTTTTTATAGTACAATCTGAAATATGGTAAAATTTAAGAGATAAGATTTTTTTTTTTTCTGTCTTTTAGTGGTTATGCTGTTTTTCGGGAGAAAGGAATTGTAGTTTTTAGGTAGTTTTAAAAGAGGTCTAAAAGACAATATTAAAAGTGTGAAGAAAGAGGTGAGGTATTTTTCTATTTTTCTTTTTTTTCATTAGCCTGAAATGTTGGTTCTTTTTTTTTTTTTTTTTTTTTTTTTTTTTAACTTTGTATTCCTTTATTCTGCCTTTGCCTGAATTGATTCAAAAATAGTGTTATTAGAATGCAAATGTAACTTAGGCCCTGAGTTGTATCTGAGAATCTAGCTGGGTTTTAATTTCTTAAGTTCCAGCCCTAATGCTTAGTCAAAAGGATATTATTTAAACAGTTATTTGAATCCCCAAATGGACTTAAAAGTTCTCAATAATAATAATAAAAGCAAACAAAAAAACCCCACCAAAATGTATACTCAAACCCCACAGCCAGCAGTTACATAATTGCAGCTTTCTAGTTGAGAATGCATGATTCACAATGTGATACATTTTATAAATGTATAAAATGTTACCTTGTGTCCAAACTTGGTGTGGAAGACTGACAGTGTGAAGGTATGTCTGTTTTCGTAGTATAGAGGTTGCTTTAAGTACTGAAGTGCAATTCTAACCCTTGTCTTCAAAGTGAGACTGAAGAGAGAGCCTTTCCATGATCATCCTATTCAAAGCTTCGCAATGAACATCAGCTTTCCCAGACATCTGATCTCCATGTACACAAACATACGTACATGTATACCTACTGTTTTCTCCTGAGACTTGAATCCCAAATGAAGCTTTAAAAACTATTGATGTGACATTGAATTTGCAAGGGAATTATTTTCCTGCTTCGCTTGCATTTGGTCTTGTTGTAGGCTAAAGGAAACCACTGTGTGTATTCAGGGCCAAGTATTTACTATGATTCCAGTTAACTTTTTTTTTTTTTTTTTTTTTACAGCAAAATAGTCCAGACATAATTAATTCAGAAAAACATCAACAAAAATAACTTTGAAATTTTTGCCAATATTTCTTTTACCAGTAGCCTGCATGCATTAGAAAAGCAGTACTGATTTTTTTTATTTTTTTTTTTAATGTAGTAAATGAATGACCATCTTCAACTTGCAGCTCTTTCAGTGAGTTTTTTTTGTTTGTTTGTTTGTTTGTTTTGTTTTTTTTTTCCTTGAAATCTCTGCATTTGTGGGGCAAAGGAAATTGAATGATTCTAGGTTCTATTGCAAATTTATGAACATTACAAAGGATTACTTCTGTATTGCATATAACAGCATCTGCAGAACTGGAGCTCAGTGCAGAAACCATCCGTATTTGAAGTGGAGGAAAAGAATGATGGAAGAAATAGACAAGAACTGGATAATCAGTAAGGTTCAGTCAGTCTTCACTCACAAAATTTCAGTTTAATTTCATTGTGTAATTTTCAAGGAGATGTTACTTCATAGGAGCACAATTTTGTGTTGGGTGCTCTTACATCAATTTTAACCTGAGTTTTTCAGTTTAACTAGCTGAGGAAGCTCATGAGCAAATTTAACTGTAAAGAAGTTTATACTCTGAAATAGATTTGTATACACTTTTGAAGGTGAATTTATCCTGATTAACTGTGAAGCTTCCCCAAATTTTTGGTGTCTGATGGAGAATTTTTGTTCTGCAAGTTGTACAAACATGTTGATGTAAGGAATGTTCTGTCTTCAAGTCTCCTAAACATACAGTTTAAAACTTTAACAGTGGATGCGTTCTGCTTGTTTCTTGAACCAATTTTAGTTCATGCAGCTGAAGTCTACCTTCAGAGGGATAGCAGTCAAGGGGCAAGGGTTTTATACAAACCTTTTACTTGTATTCTGGCTGACTCAGGTGCTCCAATTGTTTTACTTAATATGTTATAAAATTTTATTTGTTACTACTTTTCTTAGGGATGGGTATGTCATTTCTGTGTTCCCTTGGCCTCTTTTGAGTTTATCTGTGTACTGTTGTTGTACACTGTTATTCATAGACAACTGGATTACTGGCGTGTTTGCAACTGCTTGCTGTATAATTGCAAAATATGTATACATTCAGATAGTTTATCTTACAGCAGATATTGCAAAAATGTATAAGAATGGTGGGAGAGAATGAATAAATCCGAAATTAATTTATTCAAAAAGAATAAAGAAATTGAAGTCTTTAGAGGAAAAATTAGGGCTTCAATTAGGCTTTTCCAGTTATTGCATCTCTCCCAGATTTTAAAAAGAATCGTCTATATTGACAAGTAGCAATATTAATTTATGTGTGGGAAGACTTAATACATGATTATTACTTTTTTTTAATCATAGCATCCTGGATTCTCGACAGTCATTCCAAGAAGGAATTAAAATAGTATAAATGTGAATCTGAATCTTATAATTCCAGATTTAAGTGAATGAGATACCTGTAATGTGGCAGACGTTTCAAAGGCATTTGTTTACATGCTTATTGTCAGTCATTATCCAAGTGGATAGGAATTTCTCTCAAGCCTCTCAAGCTCATCTTTACATAGAAAAAAATTTCAGAAGAATATTAGATCTCACTATTTCTTAAGTGGGTTACAATAATATATATGTTTCTCTACCCCCACTTTTCATCTCATTTTAATTTCATTTATTATTTCCATACCTGCATTTTATATTCTGACCACTCCTCAAAAAAGGCTACTAGTCATATATGCATTACTGGTATGTAGAATATGGTTGCTTGGTTTTGATTAGTGATTAAACAAAACCAAATATATTTTCAATACTAGTGTTAGACTAAGTGTAACTATTAAGAGGAATGGGGGAAAAAAAAGCAGGGAAATAAGAAAGAAAGCGGCAGATTTTCTTCCTTTATCTGAAATGTGTTGAAAGTAGAATGAAGCAGTGTGAAAGAAAAGATAGGCATGGTAGTGTGATTAGGGAAAGACAATAAAGGGAGAATCACAGAATCACAGAATTGTAGGGTTTTTAAGTGGCCCCCAGAGATCATCGAGTCCAACCCCCCTGCCAAAGCAGGTTCCCTACAGCAGGTCGCACAGGTAGGCATCCAGGCAGGTCTTGAACATCTCCAGAGAAGGAGACTCCACCACCTCCCTGGGCAGCCTGTTCCAGTGCTCCGTCACCTCACTGTAAAGAAGTTCTTGCGCATGTTTGTGTGGAACTTCCTATGCTCCAGTTTCTGGCCGTTTCCCCTTGTCCTGTCTCCACTCACCACTGAAAAGAGTCCGGCCTCGCCATTCTGCCCCCCACACCTTAGATATTTATAGACCTGGATCAGGTCCCCTCTCAGTCTCCTTTTCTCAAGGCTGAACAGACCCAGTTCACTCAGCCTTTCCTCAGAGGAGAGATGCTCCAGGCCCTTCACCATCTTCGTGGCCCTCCGCTGGACTCTTTCCAAGAGATCCCTGTCTTTTTTGTACTGGGGAGCCCAGAACTGGACGCAGTACTCCAGATGAGGCCTTACCAGGGCAGAGTAGAGGGGGAGGATCACCTCCCTCGACCTGCTGGCCGTGCTCTTTTTAATGCACCCCAGGATGCCATTGGCCCTCTTGGCCACAAGGGCACAAGGGAGGATGAGATGTGCTGAGTTAAGTTGGCTGTTTCAGAAGAGTAATGTTCAGATGTCCAAGTTGTTATTGTAGTTGTGGGAAATAAGTTAATTATTACATGCAAAAAAACAAACAAACAAACAAACAAACAAAAAAAACATATGATGCAAACTAAAATAACAGCAATGAGTAGGGAAATAACAGGAGTTTTGAACTGTGAAGAGTTTTCAAAATATGACTTTGGCTTGAACTTTCCTGTAAAAAGAATATTGTTAAAGATAGTATTATGCTGAATGAGAAATGACTTCTGTGAAGCAGTGGGACAGAAAATACTTGCTAAGATCTGGACTTGTGAAAGAATGTGTAATGAACAGTATCTGTCAAGACAGATCACTACATGGCAGTCAGTGTGGATACTGAAATTATGAAGACTGACTAACAGAATTGCAGCTGTTGTTACTGGCTGTACTTCTTTAAACTTAGGGACATGAACCTTTTTGGGGGAGGGGGAGCCATTACCTGGCAGTAGCAGTCTGAAAGCAACTGAAATACCCAGAGTAATAGAAGAAACACAGAGAAATTTTGTTTCATCATCAAGTGTACAAATAACATCCTCTGTTGCAATGTTTATATTTGTGCTGCAGTGAAAATTATATCAGTTGTACTGGTGCTAATATGACAAACAAGTACACAGTGAATACTGATGGAATTGATTCTTTGAAACAACCAAGAGGTAGCTTGTTTCCTCATTTAAGGGATTTAAGTGAATTATTGCTGAGAGAAATGATGTTGCTTTAAAGAACAAGTTCTCTGTTGATGGGATGTATCATATTGGTGATCAGTTTTACAGTAACAAGTTGCACTGCTTTAGTGAAGTAAAAATGATGGAAAAAAGTGGATTTGTCCAATTCCATAAAGTTCACTTTGACAGCAAGTACTTAATTCTAGTTAACTTTACACTGTTTATACTGTTTAGATAATAGTTACAGACTTATTTGTCAGAGAGCGCTCAGTAAAGAGAGAATATTTTCAATTTGGCTATTTTCTTTCTGATCAGAATTGTTCCTAATATTTGAGGATGGGGCTTCTGGAATAATTCAGTGAATGAAGCTTCAAATACCTTCCTTCTGAGACAGATTGAGTAGGAATCTAATATTTTTTATAAGTCTAGTTAGCAAATGTTCTACAGTGCTTAGTATGTAAGAAACCCAATGCAGTGTTCTCTGACAATTGTTGTGAACTTGACTCTTCCAAGGCTTAAAGCCAAAATCGGTAATAAACTCATTTGAAAACAGGGAAGGAAAAAGAGTCACACTTTTACCTTAAAGAAAATTTTTCTGTGATTAGTTAATATTCCAGAGATCATAAATGAGCTACTGGGGTGGGGAAACCCTTTCATGATTCACCATATTATTTGATGTTGAGTAATGAATTAAATTAATAAATTCTACACAGAAAGAATGAAAAACTTTCTTATTTTCAAAAAGAAATATTAACAAATTACTTACTGAAGAAGTTAGTGTACTCTTAGATATGCCTACACAAAATAGCTGGAACAATTTTCAAAACTGTGGAGTCTTTACTATGAAAGAAATTGACTTTGTATTAGATGCTATTTCTGCTGAATATGAAACAAATCCGCTACAAAGTGTAGCAATTGAGACAAATAACAGAGTTAAAATAGGAGAAACATACTGTAAGGTTTTCTGAGTGAAATGGCCCATTGCAGTCCATTTCTAGTTGCATTTTCCAGTTTCTCATTTTTCAAATATTCAGGTATGATTTCAAGTGATTTTTCTTTTATTTGCTCATCCAATGCAACATGTACATGTTTGGGTACAGTGAAATTAACTACTGACAACACTACTTACCTTTAAAATGAGAAAAGTTCTTATGTATCCCCTTTTTTTTTCCTGAATCTTTGTGATTATAATGCCAGCCAAAGTATGGTTGCTAAATTATGGAAGTATTCTGTAATAGAGTTGCCCGAGTAATGATGACTGGCCTTTCCCACTTGCTTTTCAAGTGTCCATGAATTGCTTCCTATCTTGTACTAATCTACTAGCAATAACCTTTATCAGAGGATATTTTATTTTTATCCTATTTTTTTATTTAATCTGACAGCACAACTGGAGCTAAAGAGTAGGGATGTAGTTAATCCTGTGGTCTGCCTTCAGCAACTCATGTTCCTGCAGAACTGTGGTAAAGCTCTATAGTCCTTCTGTATGTAGCTAACGAATGATCTAATGATCTTGCGAATGTCCGTGTTTGCAACCAATTTCTGTCAGTTAGAACAGAGATGTGCATATAGGAAAAGTGAAAAATCAATACAGTGGCTGTAGGAAGCTTTGATCTTTCTATTTATTTATTTTTAGTTGACCACATTCTCTACCTACCATTGTGAGTCTTCCAGTGAATTCTGTTCTTCATGGTAACTTCAACAGTTTAAAAAATAGCTTCCCATCAAGGGACCACTGCTTGACAAGGAAATACATAAAATACCTTCTGTATATGAAATATAATGACAAAGATGTTAATTTGTGTCTGATGTAGATTTTGCAATACAACCTTCTTCTAAAGCAGTATATTTAATTTTGTTTTTCCTTGTGATTGCTACCTTTATCAGGCTACCTTTATCAGGAAGTAAATTTTATTTTATGAAGATCTTTTGATCAGGAAGTAGAAATGGTTCAGTAAAGTCTTTATTTAAAAGACATTACTATTTCATAACTGTTTTATACCTTCTGTTTTTCCAGAGAGCCCATACAAGAGTTCTGAAGTAGTCAGGATGACTTAAAACTTTATATATATACTACTGCATAAGGAAAATGTTTAAACTTTTGTTCTTTGTCCATTGTCTAAGTAATACAATGTATAATAATGGAGTGGTAGTGATTAACATTCTTTTTTTTTCCCTCTCCAATAATTTGGCATAGGACATGCAGATAAAGATAGCCAAATGGAAGAACAACTAGTTATGACTTTAGGGCTTGTTGGGCTTTCATTTTAAAAAACAACATATATCGGAATTCTTTATTCCAAAAGAGGATTCAAATAGAAAAAGCGGTGTGACAAAGTCAATTTTGTCATCATTCAAATCAAATTATATTTCCTCTTTTGGATATGTCAGACAAAACATTTTCACATGAAAGCTCCATTTTTTTCAGATTAGGACACACTGAGCTGTTGGTCAACTGTGACTTTCCTAACGTTGCCATTGGTGCACAGAATTCTAGCCTGTGATGTTCTGTAGAAAACTGTCTAAGTATGAAAGGTGAAAATTGTTAATTTCTTGATTTCTAGTTATTGTGGAAGAGTTTGGATTTGGAGTGGCAATTCAGTCAACACATCACTACACATCACAACACCTCACTACAGACATACACTACAGACAGGAGTTGATGCTGATTTACAGCTCAGACTTTAAATCCTTCTTTGGACTCCTAACAACAAAATTATATTAGACTTCTGTAGGCCACGTTTGTAAGAACATAATTGTTATAGTGACCATATATCATATAAAAGTCTTTCATGTCCAGTAGTAAACAGAGAAAGTGTATTTATAACCGTATGCCTAGTTTCTCTGTGTATCTCAATTTCAGGAACTTCTGGAGTTTTCTTACATGGAATCATAGAATCATTTTAGTTGGAAGAGACCCTTAAGATCATCAAGTCCAACCATTGTAGTTATACAGTTTAGCTGCTCTTATTGGATTCCTAGTCTGCAGGGTTGAGGGCTTGTGGGTTAAAATTAGGAACCAGACCAATAGATCACATCTGCTGGTTGGGTTCTACTACAGACTGCCTGGTGAAGAGAACCTGTTGGTGAAAACCTTCACAGACTCTCATCCTGATGGGGGATTTAAATCCCAAATATCTGCTGGGAAAGCAACACAGTAGGCTGCAGGCAATCCAGGAGACTCCTGGAGTGCATTGAAGATAATTTCCTGGACTGTGAATCAGACAGATTGACTAGAGGTGAAGCATTAGTGGATCTAGTGCTCTCCAGTGCATGGAAGATCATTGTGGAGGTGGAAACAAGAAAACATTCTACTCTTTAACAACCATGCCCTGGTTGTGTTTGTGATCTAGAGGAATACGGACCTGACAAAGAGTGGAGACAGAATGCTGAACTTCAGTAGAGTAGTGAACTCCTGGCTGTTAAAAAAAAAAAAAGATTGAATGAGATCCCCTGCAGCATTCATAGGGACAGAGGAACAGAACGGAGTTGACAACTCTTTAAGAGCACCTTTCTGAGAGCAAAAAAGCTCTCCATCCCCCAGCACAAGAAATGGAGCTGAGAAGACTGGAAACCAGCATGTTTGAATAAGGACCTGCTGGTTAAACTGAGAGATAAGAAGGAGATGTACAGACAGTGGAAGCAGGGAAGAATATGGGAATGTCTTCTTATCTTAGGTTGTCTTCTTATCTTACCAGTGCAGACATGGGATCAGGAAAGCTAAGGCATAGATGGAACTGAATTTACTGAGGGATGTGAAAAATAACAAAGGTTTGTTGGTCAGAAGAGAAAGGCCAAGGAGAGCTTCCCCCCGATAACTGCAGGCAATCCAGGAGATTGGTGGAACTGTTAACAACTGACACAGAAGGCTACATTATTCATTAAGTTCTTTACCTCGATCTTCACTGGAAGTCAGACTTCCCAGGTCTCTTGTATATCTGAACCTATAGGCAGAGGTTGGGGAAGTGAAATCCCTCCACTGTAAACAAAGAGCAAGTTTAAGACTTCCTGATGAGATTGAATGTGTAGAAGTCTATGGGGCTTGGATGACATGCATCATGGGGTCCTGAAGGAACTGGCTGTTGTGGTTGCCAAGCCACTCTCCATTATATATGAAAAGTCATGGCACAGTAAAGTGTCCACTGACTGGAAAAATGGAAGCATCACTCTCATTTTTAAGAAAGAGAGAATGGAAAACTTGGAGAACTTCAGTCCAGTGATCCCTCACCTCTGTGCCTGAAAAAATCATGAGAAAGATCCTCTTGAAAGCTATGTTAAGGAACATAATACAAGAAAGTGATCCGAGATAGCCAGCATAACTTCACCAAGGGCAAATTCTGCCTGACCAATCTAGTGGCCTTCTTTGATGGAGTGCTGGCATCAGTGGACAAAGGAAATGCAAATGATGATGTCTACCTGGAATTGTGCATGGCCTCTGATATGGTCCTACATCACATCCTTGTCTCTAAATGTGAAAGAGATGGATTTGAAGGCTGAACTTAGTGAATAAAGAAATGATTGCAGCCAGACGGTTGTGGCCAGAGGCTTGATGTCCAGGTGGAGGCCAGTGACAAGAAGTGTCTGCCAGGGGTCTGTCTTGCGATCAGTGCTCTTCAATATCTTGATCAATGAACTGAATAATGGGAATGAGTGTACCTTCATCATGTTTGCTCATGGCACATATCTGAGTGGTGCACTTAGAAGTAAGTAATGCAATCAAGAGGGACGTGGACAAGCTTGAGATTTGGGTACATGTGAATTGAATGAGGTTAAACAAAGTCGAGTGCAAGTTGTTGCACTTGGATTGAGGCAATCCCAGATGTGTCAGTACACTGAGAGAAGAGCACTTTGAGGGCCGCCTTGTGGAGATGAACTTGGAGGTTCTGCTGAATGAAAAAACTTGAGCCAGGTGTAAGCCAGAAGTGTGGAGCATTGTCCCCCTCTGCTCTGTCCTATTGTGGCCCTATCTGGAGTACTGTGTCCAGACCTGGGGCTCCTAGCACAAGAAAGATGCCAATTATAGGAGCAAGTCCAGAGGAGGCGTATGAGGAAGATAAAAACAAAGTTTTTCAGTAGCATTATCTAGCGTTACAATAGAGTCTTACTCTTTAAATTTGATCTTCAATTTAGGATCTAGAAATGTAAAAAAGGAAGCTAGGTTTTTTGATGTAATCACATTACTTGTATGAAATTTCATATATCATTTCATTGCAGATCAGAAAATCTCAGTAAGAACATCTGCAATTCTTCAGATTCGCTCACTTCATCTCTTTTTCAAAATAACTGATTATCATTAGTAAAAGCATATTAACTTATTGTTCGTCTCTTTTTTTCTAAGTAATTTCTTGATATTTAGGTATACTGCTGTATATAAACTTCTTTAGCTTGTGATTGAACTGAAAAACTGGAACTAGAATATTTGAGATAGTGGTTAACAAATTTTTCTGGCTATTTTTTTTGCTATCAAATATTCCTTTTTTCACTCTTGAAAATTCCTGAAATTTCTTTCCATTGCTGTTCTACTCAGAATCAAAATTTCTCTTGCCTGTTTGTTAGCACTGCTAAACTTTCTCCTACACTGTTCTCCAGAGTCTTGAGAATCTCTCTGCTAACATAAGCAAACCATTTTCACAGTACTGCAGGTGAATGCTACTAGCTTGTGACTCCTGGAACATCATCCTTGAATTGCTTCAGGACATTACGTCTTCATTCAGTTGCTGTGAAGTTATGTTCAGATCTCTGCCTGACACATGCTATTTCTTTCTCTGTATTCATTTCTCTTATTCAGAAAGGAGCAGCTACCTTTATATGTAGTGCAAGACTTTTTCCATAATCATGCTTCTTGATGAGGGTACTTAGAGTAGTCAGGGGACTAAGATTATTGTTGTCTGTTTATTGTGCCATAAGATTTACAGATACAGTCCTGTATGGGAACTGCTGAGTCTCGGCCTGAACCTCTGATTGATCACCTGAGGCAAGCCATGAGTCAGCCAGAGGAGCACAGGTGAAGGCAATGCACCTGTGCTGCCGGAAGGGGTGGAGCCTGGCTGCACCCCTCCTAGACCTATTTAAGAGCTGGCTGCCAGTGGGGAAGGATCTCTTCTGGAGATTGGCTCTTCTGGTGTTTTGTGGGTGAGCCACCATAAGGGTAAGCCTTCCATTTGTTCTCTTTTGTTGTCGTAGTCTACTTTGCCTAACTCTGTTTGTTTTGTGATTATAATATCTTAATATCCATTGATTACACAAGTCCAAAGAAAGAAATGGAAAAAAAAAAAAATCTCTTCAGCTTTCTATTTGTTTTTAGTTAAGGCATGAATGCTGGAAGTTAAATATTGGGGGGAGGAGGTAGGGAAGGGTTGTTCTATTTTCCCCCATCCTCTTGTTTATAGGATTGGGCTTTTTACTTGATCTGAGTGTTTAACTAGAATTAGAATTCCTGAATGATACAATGTTGGTTTTCTGTAATGAAAAACAACCATTTTTGAGCTCTGTGTTAAACATCTATTTGACTGAAATTGTATAACATATGTTTGTATTTGAAATAGACAGTAGTAGGTTAGCTTAGCACAGTGAATTGGCCAGATGTGGGTGAAGGAGGAAGCTGTGATTCCCAGCTGGAGTGAGAAATAAGGAATACAGTACAGAAGAGAGTAAGCCGTTAGGAATTAAACCAAAAATATTGGGAGTGATGAATTTCATTGGCAGAGGCAGGTGCAAAAAATGTCCTAAAGGCTGCTTGAAGAATCTGGAATGGAATCCAAAATCCCCGAGTCTTAGACTACATTTGATGCCAGGAGATAGTCATTAAATCTGCTAACAGAAAAACTGCTCAATTTCTCTATTGCTAGTTCACACAGCTGTTGTAGGTTATGATCTCGTATTAGTTAAGAATGCCAGAATCTGTGCTGCTGCTCAAAATTTTTGTTTCCCATTCTCCCTATGAGTATGCATTATAATTGTCTTTAATTACATGTTCACACACTTTCACTGAATTCTTATTCAATTTAGTGCATAGAATGGATGGTATTTAGAGAATGAATAAGTTGTATAGTTAATGAAACTGTTGTCTCTAGGGTTTCTTTTTTAACTTTCAGCAGAAACTGAAAGTCATGTAGTGAATGAAACAGATAAATGGAAAGGAAGAAGAATGATGATATTTCAGCATAGGCTGTTCTAGAGAAATGAAGATTACTGTTTCTTATTCAGAAGTTTTTTAACCCAGCTTTTCATACATCTGCCCATGCTTTGTAAAAGTGACTTTTAATCACTTCCATGGTAGGCATCTCAGAATAGATTGTCAGATGCCAACACAATGAAAGAGGGAAAATGATGTAAATAACTTGTTGGAAACAACAATAGAGAACTCATTGATACACACTGTGCTGTGCCACAAATCGCTTAAAGAGTTATATCTTTTCTCAAAATGGTTAAAGGTTTAAGAGCTTTCAGCAAGTGAAAGATACTAGTAAATATACTAGCACTTTTTTCACCAATAATTCCAAGGAAATACCGTTTTTCTCCATTTCCTGGTATAGTACTGTGCTGCATGTTGGTCTTGGCTGGTCTGTTTCACTCTTTGAGCTCGTTTCCTGTACAAATCCCTCAGAAGAAAATGTAAAGCAAATATTAAGATTCTTATTGTCATGTGGTGAATGTCAGTTTCACTGTTTATTCACTATTGCCCTATTTAATAACAGTGGTTTTCTCATGTACATGTGATACTTCATGGGAAATAAGCACATCTAACAGAGGGGCCTTGAAAGCAGCATGGATGGTAGAATTTTGTCAATGTTAAGGCTTAGTTAAAAACTGCAGTGTTTGCATGATATAAGTAGTTATATTTTTGTAATGAAAGAAGATACCTAAAAATCCTTTCAGCATTTTGTAATTTGTGCTGGACCTGGCAAAATGTTGGGTTTAGAAAACATAAAAAGCTAGCTAGCATCATCTCTTGGTTCTGCCTTGTGATAAGGGGCTGGAACAGGCTGCCCAGAGAGGTTGTGGATGCCCCATCCCTCGATGTGTTCAAGGCCAGGTTGAACGGGGCCCTGGGCAGCCTGGTCTAGTATTAAATGGGGAGATTGGTGGTCCTGCCGGTGAAGGGGATGCTTTGAGATTCATGATCCTTGAGGTCCCTTCCAACCCGGGCCATTCTGTCATTCTGTGAAAATACTGAAGACTTTGAACTCAGGTTCTATTGCAGGGATCTGGCACCAGGGCTTTCCAATTATAGGACGCTAGTAGTCCTAGCATAAAGTAACACCTATACTGAGTTAAAACAAAATGTCCATCCTCATAATTCACATCCAATTCTGTCTGAACTGAATGTAGGTGTGACTTCACTGATAGCTTAGTATGAGAAGGAATGAAAAATAGGAATGGACAATAATTCTCTTTTTTTTTTTTTTTTGTTTAAATCATTCAAAGTGATTTTTTTTAATATACCAAACGTGATTAGAAATACAAATAAACTTGCTCCCAAACACAATGTGTTTGAGAAATTGCAATTAAGAAAAAAATAAAACACAAAACTTTTATATGAATAAAGAAAGTAGTAAGCTCCCTAGGATTTATGGGGTAGAGGTGGGAGATGGTAAGTCTTGATTGGCTGCAGAAAAGATATCCTTCAGTTTTAGCTGTGGTGTTTTATCTCCAACCCTCTTTTTTTTTAACAATAAGAATAATAAAAGTAACATATTCACTTACTAATGGATTTGTTTTCAGATTGCTGTGATACTACATTGGTGAAGAAGGTGGAAAAATACAAGAATTCAGTTCAGAGAGAGGTTTGGGCATTCTTCCATAAATCATAATAGCAGATATTTAAGTATAAGAATTCAGAATTATTGTTGCTTCGCTTTGATGATATGAACCTGTAATATCTTGCATTATAGTACTGCTATTACATATGACATCAAAACATAAATGTGCACAAAAGCAGCTCAAATCCTTTTTTCCCCTCTTTGTGGGACAAATATATGTGGGCCTTAGTTGAAAATCTTAGTTTCAATTATTTGTCTTAAATAAAAAAGCTTTTTTTTTTTTTTTTTTTTTTTTTTTTTTTTTACAAAGAGCAAGTAGACTGTTTCAGAATTGTCATTTTCTTGATCATTATATTTTCTGATTGCAGCTGTCTGTGGAGTCCAAAAAGACTGAATTTTTACCTAAAATTTAATTTCAATATTCTTTCTGTACCAGCTATGAAAGACTGAGCTTCCCAGCCAATATGTTTACCTTCCTTTGCCAAACATTTGGGATACTAGGATACACTGCTGAGAGCACTGCGAAGGGAAAAACATCTAATAAACTGTCAAGTCCAGAATTATTGGTATGCTATTGAAGAAAAAAACTAGTTTACTTAAATACATGATATCTATCAGTTTGATTTGCTTTGTCTTAATGGCAATTAGAGCACAAAAAATTGAAACTAAAATGTTTCGTGATTCTAAAAATAGGTAAACTTTGAGAATATACTGTTTCTGTTTTTGAATAGGAAGTAAACGGAAGGTCAAGGCAGCAGTGATTTTATTGCATCTTCTAATTTAAAAGACCATTATAATTATTTGTTGTTGTTGTTTTTAAGTGGTAAGACTGAATTCAAGGGAAAGACTTCTAAAACATTTAGTCTCTACTAGAGTTATCACATTGCTTTCAGTTTCATAGTTTGCATTAGGATCAATAAAAAACAAAAAACAAACAATCAACAACAACAAAACAAATCAATTCCAATTTGAAGGTTTGGGAGAATTCTGAACTGTTAGAAACTTGGATAAATGTTGCAGCCTAACTAGACAGAAATAATTTTAAGTAGTTCACACACTAACTTTAACATTCTGAACTTCCTGTTTTAATATTTTCATGTGTCATCTGAAGTTGAGGTATATTCCTGCCTGAAAGGAAAAATGAATGTTCAGCAAAGTCTCTTATTCATGCAGTAGGCATACAACTATCTGAGGCATGTTTATTTTTTTTTAATCTGTCTCTTCCACATAAACATCGCATAACTGTAAGACTAAGGCAGGTTGGTAATTTTTCATAATCAATCTGTTTAAAAAAAATAAATAAACTACCATTTCTTCAATTACAATTCTTTGTTTTTGTCATGACCTTTATGTTCGAAAATATTCTAATGTTCAAAATTATTTTTGTGAATCTGCAATTGAGTAAGTTGAATTTATCTCTTGTTCTGCAAACCAATTATAGTAAATTACAGTCATTCAGAACCTAAAGACTGTAATAACTCTGACAAAATTATAAGCAAACTAATGGGTCATTTATTATCAGATAACTTTGCGTTCATTGAAAGTGAATACATACTCAGCTATTTTTCCTTTCTAGCTTAAGAGTGGGAGTTAAAACAAAGAACTCAAAAGATAGCCTACAATATTACTGTTCTACAGTTCTACCTCATACCGTATTAATAGAGATCTATTAGATTGGCGTTATCTTTCACCAGTTAGAGAAATGACCGAGTTAATTTTTATGTCAATGGAGCACTTTCTAGTATTTGATAGGTTTCCATCAGATGAGCATACACTGAGTAATATTAACTTGGAAAAAAAGAACATGTAGTATTGCTGTTATTAAAAAGAGTATCTGTGTCACAAGTTCACCAAGTTCTGTGTAAATATTTTTTTATTTGTAATTTATTTTCATTGTATATATGTGCAGAGTAAAATGGAGATACTGAATGTGTGTTTTTTCTCCTAAAATATGAAATAGAAAACAATTATAGCTTATGCAGATGAATTACTTTGGAAATGCATATTCGAAACACTTGTGAATGACTCATTTCTTGTTATACAGCCATTGTACCAATCACATACAAATGTAAATATGAGTTATCAGGTGTTTATACAGCTATTGTAGAAGACTACAAAACACATTCAGAATTTAGATTCTCAATATGCAAACGCTTTTAACCGTGTTGTTTATGGTTTATGTATTCTTTCTTCACATGCATATTGGTCCATTACTTAAGAGCCTTCAGCTGCATGTCAGAAATTGGATGCTTTTTTTGACGATTCCCATCAGTCATCAAAATATGGATCAGATGTGCATCAATAACAAGTCTATATTGGTTACTAGCTTTGCATTTTGTCATGAGACTGAGAGGAGGCACATTTGTGAAGTTTTTAGAGGAAGAATTGAGTGATGCCTTCATTTTCTGCTTGCATTGTTTTCTGTATCCTATATTGCATTTTTCATCTATGATCAACCCTCTTAATCTATGAAATCATAGGGAAAGGCATTCTCAGTAAAGAATAGGGTCAGCAGTGGTAACCACTGTGATTAATATCAATGACAGTAAAGCAGTATCTAAAACTCAAACTACCAGGGAAGTAGGTTGCTAAATTTTTTTAGCTCTGATGAACTTAATCCAAATAGAATTAGGGTAGGATGAGGGAATTTGGAGCTATTACTAATTTTTTTATTTTAACTTATGAGACACCAGGAAACCTAACTGCAGGAAGACCTTCGCCGGCTGACAAGATATGTGAAGATGTAAGCCATCAAAATAACTTATTTTCTCACTTTGGTTCTGAGTTCACTTTTTACCACGGTAGGAAATTAGACCTTAAATTTGTGAGTGCTAATTAAAATGAAATGGAAGTAGAAGACATTAAATTACCTGGTCTCAAGCAGTAGGGCATTCATGAAGGCTGTTGATGTAGTCTACCTAGACTTCAGCAAAGCCTTTGACATGGTCTCTCACAGTATCCTTCTACAGAAACTGTTTTCCTGTGGCTTGGACAGTTTTACCCTCCGTTGGATAAGGAACTGGCTGGAGGGCCGTGCTCAGCGGGTGGTGGTCAGTAGAGTTAAGTCTAGCTGGAGACCTATTTCAAGTGGTGTCCCCCAGGGGTCGGTGCTGGGGCCCATCCTGTTTAATATCTTCATTGACGACTTAGATGAAGGGATTGAGTGTACCCTGAGTAAGTTTGCAGATGACACCAAGTTGGGAGGTGGTGTCGATCTGCCTGAGGGCAGGGAGGCCCTGCAGAGGGATCTAGATAAGCTGGATCGCTGGGCTGAGGTGAATGGGATGAGGTTTAACAAGGCCAAGTGTCGGGTTCTGCACTTTGGCCACAACAACCCCAGGCAGCGTTACAGGCTTGGGGATGAGTGGTTGGATGACTGTGAAGATGAAAGGGACCTGGGGGCGTTGGTTGATGCTCGGCTGAACATGAGCCGTGTGCCCAGGTGGCCAAGAGGGCCAACGGCATCCTGGCCTGCATTAGAAATAGTGTGGCCAGCAGGAGCAGGGAGGTGATCATCCCCCTGTACTCAGCACTGGTGAGGCCACACCTCGAGTACTGTGTTCAGTTTTGGGCCCCTCACTACAAGAAAGACATTGAGGCCCTGGAGTGTGTCCAGAGAAGGGCAACAAAACTGGTGAGGGGTCTGGAGCACAAGTCTTATGAGGAGCGGCTGAGGGAGCTGGGATTGTTCAGTCTGGAGAAGAGGAGGCTCAGGGGAGACTTCATTGCACTCTACAACTTCCTGAAGGGAGGTTGTGGTGCAAAAGGGTCTGGCCTCTTCTCCCAGGCAAATAGTAGGACCCGAGGAAACGGACAGAAGTTGTACCAGAGGAGGTTTAGGTTGGATATTAGGAGAAACTTTTTCTCTCAAAGGGTGGTCAGGCACTGGAATGGCTGCCCAGAGAGGTGGTGGAGTCGCTGTCCCTGGCAGTGTTCAAGAGGTGCCTGGATGAGGAGCTACGAGATGTGGTTTAGTAGCTTGTGGTACTGGGAATGGGAGGGTGGTTGGACTAGATGATCTTGCAGGTCATTTCCAACCTTGCAATTCTATGATTCTATAATGCATATAAATATGAATATACATTTTGAAGCACGCTTTGGTATATCTGGTATATCATTTCTTCCCTCCTCTTATTTTTGTGACAAGCAGAAAAGCCTATAGTAGCTTTGCAGTGATATAAAGCCTGTCAATCAGTTTGCATTTGTTATCAGATGCAAATATTTGTAGATGTTTTGCTTTTTATCTATTTTCCTTAACCCTACTGTTTAATTCTCTGTCCAACTGAAAGATTATGACTTTCTAGCCATAATCATTCCTTATAAACTCATTTTTAAAGGATGTAGCTAGGATTTGCTAACTGATGGTAGAGACTTTTTTTTTTTTTTTTTTCATTTTTGGCTTCTATAATTATATCTTTTCTGTTTACTGATTCAATATGATCTTCAAAATGCTAGTATCCTTAATGCAAAGAAATTTTGAAGAAACAAAACAAAAACACCTCTATTTCCATGGTGTCCTCCCAAACCCGCATATGGGTTTTTAGAACGAGGACAGGATCTTTTGAGCATTATGGAGTATGCTTCTGCCATTCATGCCTTTCTAGCATTGATATGGTTGGATCCTTCTAAAGGGAGTATCTCCATGAAAATGCTATAAAGGCATTAATGTGGTGATTAAGGTGATTTAGCTAGCTGATGAATGAATACTTCTCTAGTTCTTCATAGATTCTCACAGGACTAAACGTGAAGAGCAATGACTCAGCCCTGACTGCAGAGAATAAGACTGCATGCAACAGCAGATAATCCTCAGATGTTTAATACAATATTCATTTTAAGTAACTAAGGATGAATGAAAATATTCTGCAACTTTTTAGCTGTGTTGATGTAGATTAATACTATCATTGAGCAGCAAGTTATTTGTCCAAGCTATGGGAGTATATAGATAGTAATCAGAAAGGAAATCATATATGTTTCTTTTTTTAAAAAAAATGCGTGTCATTAAGTTTTTGCATTTCAGATTAGAAAAAGAAAATTTTCTTTGTCTGTGTCTTTGTCTTGACAATGTCTTAAAATTTTTCATTATGAAAATCACATTACCCTATGCCTGAATTAAATGGGGAGGTTGGTGGCCTTGCATGTGGTGGGGGGGTTGGAGATTCATGATCCTTGAGGTCCCTTCCAACCCTGGCCATTCTGTGATTCTTCGAACACACTCCAACAGGTCTATGTTATTCCTGAACTGAGGATTCTACATCTGGATTTAGCACTCCAGCTGAGGCCTCAGCAGGATAGAGTAGAGGGGAGAATCACTTCCTTCGACCTGCTGGACACACCGGTTCCCCATCCAAACTGTCCATCCATCTAACCTATTTCTTTCCAATTTGGAGAGAAGGATGTTAAGGAGATCATGTCAAAGGCCTCACTGAAGTCAAGATAGATGAAATAAATGGCACTTCCCTTTTCAACTGATGCAGTTACACCATCTAAAAACCAGAAGGTTGATCAGGCAGGACCTGCCTTGGTGAAGCGATGCTGCTTATTCCATATCACCTCTTGCTCTTCCATATGCTTCATCATATCTTCCAGGAGAACCTTCCTCATGATCTTCCCAGGCACTGAGGTGAGTCTGATAGATCAATAGTTCCCCAGGTCTCCCTTTCTATGCTTCTTAAAAATGGGTGCTATTTTGCTTTTTTTCCAGTCACGAGGGACTTCCCCTGACCACCGTGACTTTTCAAATATCATCACAAGCAGCTTGGCAACTAAATGAGCTAATTCCCCTCAGGACTCTGGAATGTGTCTCATTGGGAACCATAAGACTAATGGATATATAATTATTTGAAAAACTTAATTGCTAGTTCATTTTTCTAAAGCTAAAAGTGATTCAGTTTGTCTTACAATGAATAGACTAGGTGCTGTTTTTTTTTTGTTGTTTGATGTATGTGTGTGTTTTGCTTTTTCTATTTCCATTATTGAACTGTTCATTTAATCTACTGAATAAAATGCCTTAATGCTGAGTTCCAAGTTAGTGATATTTGCTTTTTCTATTTGGAAAATAATTTTAGTTTTCCTGTACAAAAGGAGCTATATATTAATGTCAAAAACCTAATGAGTTTTTGTTTGAGTATTATTGGCAAAAATTGTGAAATCCTCAAATGTTAATGTAAACTAAAGAAGAGGGGAAGCTTTTGGTGTGGATTTGTGTGTTTGTTCTTTTTCTTCTTTTTAGACTGGGAGACAAAAGGAATATAATATTTGAAGATAGATTTGAAATGATAAACAAAATCACTTGCTGCACAGGATCAAGGAAAATTTAATAGCATATTAAAGAGTTGGTGCCAAGTGTGATTAAAAGAATAGTTTTTTTTTTTTTTCTTAAGAAAAGAAAGGGCTTCTGATAATTTATACTCTTAGTTTTTAGGATTGAGAGCTTTTCTTATCAAATTGATAGGCTGATGAAGATCTTGAGTATAAGAGCATAGAGAAATAAATATTAATATATGAATTTGAGAATTAAAGAAAATAAGAACTGTCCAGGGTTGCTCTGAGAGGAAAAAACATGAATAAAAGTGTCAGACGACTTTATTTGAGGGTTTCTGAGGTACAGTCAGGAATTTCTATGGGTGTCAGAATTACATATATTGAAGGCAAATAAAAGAGAAATAGGATAGCATAGAATCAATAATATTATTTTTAGAATCAATAATATTATTTTTACTATTTTTATTTTTAAATTATTTTTATTATTTTTACCTGTTTTTTAATATGATTTCTTTTTCCTGGACTGAAAAAGGATGGAGGCGAGAAGTGTAAGGAACAGTCTCTGGGTAAATGAAGCAAATCTGAGCTAGTCTCCATGAAGAATTTTGTTGCAGAGAAGTTGAAATGTTTGAGTTTCTCTTTTGCTGTGAGTAAAGTGAGCCAATACAGTTAAAGAAAAATTGACTGATTTTTTTTTTTTTTTTTTTTTTAAGCACAAATCAATAACTCTCAGCCTTGTTTTCTTGCCTTAGATAAAGCTTGCAACTCTGCAACTTACTTTTTGTATATATTACAGATAAGCAACAGTAGCTGTGTCACAGTGACTGTTCCAGGGAAGACAATTGTATGGTGGCATTTAAATGTAGCTGTCTCGTATGTTAAGTACCAATATCCTTAAGATAATTGTAGAAGAAAAAAGATTAATGGAAAGCTGTACTACTAGGCAAGAAAAAGAGTAGTCTAAGTAACTACCTACTGTTGTAGAATGACAGATAATGCCTTTTTACTTGTGGTCAATTTTTTCTCCAGAACTTTCTCTTTTAAAAAGCCTGGTTTTTATGATGTTGGCATATTTTAGTATTGACATCTAAACTGGAAGCGAGGGCCTTCTGTGGATCCTCAGCCAGTCCCCATTCCCAAGTACTGCCTTAGGTTATGTCCTAAACCCCTGTGCTGATATATCCAGGTGGCATTGCTTTGACCCAGTCCCAGGACGATAAGAAAAGAGAGGATAGGTCCTTAGCAGGTCCAGGTACATCTTTCAGTGCTAGAGCAGAGGATAGCTCATCCCTTGCTGTGGAAATCCAGTCAGTACTGAGAACAGTAATGTGTAAATGAAAAAAAACCTTACTGTTCCAGGTTATCTCTGTGTTTTAGGCCTATCTTTGGTTTCATCTGGTCTGAAACAGCCAATGGGAAATCTAAGTAAGTTGGTCAGCTCCCCATACTTATTACGTTCACTGCTTAGAGCTTTAAGCTCTGCATGTTGCCTTTCCACACTTCCTGTTAGAAACTAGTTTACAATAATCCAAACCTAGAGTTTATCGTTCTTGCCTCAAATTAGTAAGCACAAAAGACTCCTTGTTCATTGTACATGAACTGCAATATCTGATGTAGTGAAGGATTGTCCCTGAGAATGGTGCTGAAGTGCAGTGCTTTCTAATAGTAGTGGATTTTTTTAAAATATGAGCTCATGAGATGCTGTATAATGAATGAGTATACAGATATTATAATTAAGAAATAGCCAGAAAAGTTAAGCTAAGAAAGATTATTGCAACAGGAGAATAATAAATGGAAAATGCTTGCCAATATTGTAGTCTCACAATATTCTCTACAAGGAGTGATCTCCAGGAAGAGATCCTTCCTCAGTAGTGGTCAACTACTTAAATGGGGTCTGGGAGAAGTGGAGCCAGGCTCCACCCCTTCCGGCAGCACAGGTGAATTGCCTTCACCTGTGCTCCCCTGGCTGACCCATTGCTTGCCTCAGATGATCAATCAGATATTCGGGCTGTGACTCAGCACTTCCCATACAGATGTCAAGGAGATGAAGTTAAACAGAAAATATTTCACAGTTTTTGGAAGCACAAGAATATAAATGTACACATAATATGAATGTTATACATATGTTTGGTTTTGTTTTTTAGATCATTTCCTTGATAAATTTATCCTTAATCTTTTTATGTTTTCAAAGGGGATGAGGAGTGAGAAAATTCTACGTTTGATTATTTTGCCACTTGACTATTTTAATCATCATCATCTGCAGTTGATATTCTTCTACTCATTTGTAGACATAATTATACAAATAAACATTAAGGTAGCCATCTTCTCTATGTTGGAAGAAGCTAAGGTATTCCAAGCTTGAAGTATGAAAGTGGCAGTTTTAATTATAAATTAATTAATGCTGTTATTGTATAACTAATAGCTTGAGAATGGCAATGTCATGAGCCATCAATTACAGATTACTGTTAAAAACAGAAGGGGCTGCATGGAACATGTTGTAATGTCTCAAAAAGCCTCAGGCTTGGTTATTTTCCTTTGTTACCTCATCCACAAATATTTATCAGATGGTAATGTCATTCTAATTGATTGAAAATGGCAAACAATATGTTCTTAATGAATTGTTTTTCACTCAAAACTGCTTACAGCGTATTACTATAAGTTACGGTCACTTATTTTTCAAGATTCTAAGGAAAAAAAATCCTGAATTGCAGACTTTCTGGGTAACAGAAGACATCTAAAAAACTTTACAAATCACGCATACAAAACAAATTTTAGAGTTGAAGTATAGCAGTTAAATTCCTATAATTAAGAATTACTATTACCTTGTGTGAGCATTAAGTCCCACTAAAACTGCAAGTGAAATATTTCTTATTTTGGTAATATTCTGCTTCACTATATGCTGCTGATTTACTTTTTAGAGTAGTTGCTGTTCAGCAAATCGCTTTTAATAATGTGGACCCAATTACGTTCTCATCAGCCTTGTTTCATTTTCAAAATGTTCATTTACTCTATGTATGAAAAGTAAAGAAATATTACTTTTTTAGAAAGATTATTTTTTAGAAAGAAAATAGTGTGAAAGTCTCTTTTTTAGAGGCCTTTATTGAAAACAGTATGCAGCCTATCAGTAGTTTATATTTCACGTCTTGAAATTATAACTTTTTGAGAGACACAATAAAAGTGTGATTTGGGGCACTGTGTAATCAAAGGAAAATAAGAAAGAAGCAAGGAGTCTGGCAAAGCTTGCTTTGTAACATTTCTCTCAAGTTTGTTAAAACAGTATTGCAAGTTCCCCACCTTTCCCTTGTAAGCACCATTGATTGTGATGAATCTTTCTCTCTATATAAAACGTTTTAAGTTTATTAAATGATACTATGTAGATCTTTAAACTAGTTTAGGTATGACAGGTATATTATTAGTCAAACACTAATGTATACTAACTGTGTACTTCAGTAAACAGTTATGCAATTAACTGAGCTCTAGATTGTGCTAAGATGCTGACTGTTCTAGTTCAATTGTCTTTGATTGCTATGATAAAAACAGCTAGTGTTAGTCAACCAAAAATATTTGTACAAAACATGATCATCTAGTGGAAATACTAGCAGAGTTTATGGATGAATAGGAGAAATAAGAGAGTACATAAAATGAAATAAGGATATTTTCAAACTTTATTGCTGTGTGTGGGGGGGGCATGACATCTCACTTTCCTTCCTGGCATATCTGAATAAGGATCTGTTTTTAATACTTAAATCTATGGTGCTAGTTACACAGCCTGTATATTCTGATTGCTGTTAATAATGACACCCACATACACCTTCATGACTTCATGTTTTTAGCTTCATTATTTGACTGGATTTAACTGTAAGTTCACAGCCTTGCTCCCCTTCTTTATAATCTCGTTCATGAGTGACCAAAGCCTGTAAAACCATCTACATATTTTGTAACTACATATTTTCTACATTCTTTTTTAAAAGTTGGTTATGTGATTAATGCACACCAAACACTTGATACTCATAACCACTGAGAAGCAGTGGGTCACTTCTGCTGATGCAGATTTGTGTAAGCATGGTGTGCAGGCTCTTGTTCGTTGCTGGTGAAAATGCACAGCTAACAGTGGTGAGTATGTTTAAAAAAAAAAAATGAACTTGCTGTATCAAATAGTGTTATTTTTCTCTTTGTATCTGTAGTAGATTCCATAGAAATAAATAGGAGGCATTACTTTTGGAACAACTGACATATTTGGTTTCTTCTATTTGATTTCCATGAGAATTCTCTTACATAAGCAAATTACTGTATAATTTTTCCAGATTCCTTTTGCAAATACATATATTTTTTTCCTAGTTAACAATGTGATGTGACCTTTATTGACCCTTTGCATATGCCGTTGCGGACTCTGTTTAGATTTCACTGATGTTATCTTGAAACTCAATGATTTTGCATAGGTAGCAATTCTTCTTGAAGTTTTAGTAGAAGTTTGTGCTATTATGTAACAAGGGATATTCATCCGCAAAACAGTTGACTTTGCAAAAGTGCCACAACCCTTTTTTTTCCCTCTGATCTATCTCCTGATGATGTTTTAAAAGCAGTTAGAACACAAACTCTGAGAATTGCTGTCTTTGTGAAAGCACTGTTCCAGATTTACTCTTTCAAACTGTATAGCTGAGTTTTATACAGATTTGATTTTTTTAAATTAACATAGCTAGATGAAGACTGTAGACTACAAACCATTTACATAGCGCCTAAGTCTAATACAGAAGCAGTGTGAGTCATGTCAGTGTAACACTGAATTATGTTTATTGCTGCTGAAAGACAGATGACTACCTGTCTTTCATGTGCATGGCGTTCCTGCAATATGATTTCCAGATTGGATTGTTTTGTATGTCTGGATGGGCTTGGGTGATAATCAGATACAGAATGCACCTGTAAGTATGTCCTTAAGAGAGAAAATTCTTAGGGTCAGAACCAACTTAGACATTTTGTACCTTTGGGAATGCTGATTATATATTTTTATGTGGTATATGCGTTTATGAGTTATTCATTAAGGAGACTGAGCTCAGGTGTCGTTTCCTTCACTATAAATGTTTGCTGTAGCTTCTGCATTCCATTCTGAATTTTAGATTAGTTTTACAACAGAATTAAAATATTGAGAAAACTGCTAAAAAAAAAAAAATGACAATAATTGCACTGAATTGATCCTTTTTAGCTGTAAAATAACTTTATCATCTTATCCTCTTTTCAAATACTCATATTATTCAGAGACTCTTAGTTCTTATTAGTTTCTGCCCCTTGACCCTTTTTTAAGAACAATAATTAACTAGTAATATATTGCTTTACATGGAGAAGATCAGTAAATGAATATATTTTCCTCCTTGTAGCACTTTTGAAGTGAAGCCTATGGTTTTATTGCTATTTCACCCATTCAGTTCTCAGACCTGTAAGCCATATTACTGTTGGAAACATGTCTGTAGGAACACTTCAGGGGCTGCATTTCCACTAACAAAAGGCCAAGTAAATTCCAACCGCAAAAGGTATGTTTTGGTAGATTTATTAATTGCTCTTGTGCTCGTTTGTTTCAGCATGCAGCTCTTCAGGAAGAAATGTCTTTTAAAGTGAAGGTAAAATTAAGTAGTTGGGGAGAAAAAAAAATCTGATGCACTAAAGTCAGTGCATTTGATGAGACTTTCCTAAAATAGCAGAAGCAAGCTCAATAGAAAAATGAAATTGCTATCAGCTTTTTTTTTTCTTTGAAAAATATCTCAAAGAGTAGTGTGCCAGAAATGTCCAAGAAAATGTTCTGCTGCCTTCCTGCTTTCTTCTTGTGATCAGGCTCTGTTGAGTTAGAGCATGTCTCATGTTGTATGGGAACTGCTGAATCATGTCCTGAACCTCTGATTGAACACCTGAGGCGAGCAATAGTCAGGTGAAGGCAATAGTCAGCCCTGGGAGCACAGGTGAAGACAATTCTCCTGTGCTCCCAGAAGGGGTGGAGCCTGGCTCCAGTTCTCCTAGACCCCATTTAAGAGCTGACTACGAGTGGGGAAGGATCTCTTTTGGAGATTGCTCCTCTTAGAGTCTTCTCAGTGAGCCTGGAGGAAGGGTAAGCTTTCTATTTGTTCTTCTTTGGTGGGATTACCTGGTTAGACTAACTTTCCTGTATCTAACTTTCCTGTATATTTCTTAATTATAAAATCTGTTTATTAATTGACTAAGAGGATAAAATGTTAGAAAAATTATTCAGATTGTTCAAGAAAAAAAATTAAAAAACATTATATGTCTTTTATGTTAGGTATTGATTTTCAAAAGGACTGTGCTTGAAGCAAAGCCACAAGAAAACAAAACTTTTTGGGGGATGGAGATGTGGGAGGTGAAGAAAGAGTTCTCAAAATTATTTTTTCCTGGCTCTAAATATATATCTCATTAGGAAGAAATTAGTTGATTTCCCAAGCAGTTTGTCCTTCTAAGACATGTATGCAGAATGAGCTTGAACTGTGCATGCTTCTGCATACGTAACTGTGTGTTAGTGTTCTTAAGTATGCAGTAGTTTCTCTTTAACTTCTCATTTTTCAGAAGAGATACAGGGAGAAAGAAGTGTAAGTGTGAGTTGACATGGTATCCCATATCCCCCTGTCTAAATTGGAAAGCTATGAATTTCATGGGTAGACCATTCAATGGATGAGGATCTAGATGCATGATTGTACCTACAGTGTGATAGTTGGTGACTTGATGTCTAGATGGAGATCAGTGATGAGTGACATTCCTCAGGAATCAGTACTGGGACTGGTGCTCTTCGACATCATCATCATTTTGATTGACAGTGATTGAATGCACCTTCAGCAAGCTTGCATATGATGCCAAGCTGTATTGTGTAGTCAACACATGTTAGAGTGATGGGATGTCATCCAGAGAGACCTAGAGGCTCAAACAGCAGGCTAGGTCAACCCAATGAGGTTCAACAAAGCCAAGAGCAGCACCTTGTACTTGAGTCAAGGCAACCTGCACTACAACTGTGAACAAGATTAAAAGAAAAATACTTAGTATGGAATATCTAGAGAAGCAGAGAGCTTTCTAATGTACTATAAAGCAGATTCCCAATGCCATATATTGGACAAGAACTATGCTGTGCTTTAGTCTTGCCACCAGATACTAGAAATAGCTGTTAACAGTGAAAAGGTACATTTGGATGATGTTATGCTAATACTGATCAGGAATTCTAAGGAAAAGAAACTGACAAATATGCTGTAAAAATGACAACCCAATCTGATACTTAACACCAGACATGCCAAACTGAGAATGCACGCGTAAGTAGTATAAATAGCTACACTTGTTTTCTGTGTTTGTGCCATTAAATGCATAGATGACAGACATTTCAGAAACTAAAACTTGTACTTTCAAGAGGCATTTAGCGAACTTCTTTAAAACTTACTTATAAGGAAATAAGTTAGACTTTTGTATTGCTGCTTCTTATTTCCTGACAAGACAAAAGCATAATGGACTTTCTGCTTGGGATGGTCAAAAGGGCAGAGGACACCAGAAAGCGATAAACAATTGAATGTTAATCTTTGGCTTAGTTCAGTTTATAGTGATAGTGCTCAGTTTAGCTGTCTGTCACTCATAGGGAGCTGCCGCTACTAATACAATCATATTGCATTGTATTTTTCTGATGTTATTTAATATCTAATCTACAGTTGTTTGTAGATAATGGAAATTCTTTCCTGAATGAAAAGCTTTTTTTTTTTTCTTGAAAATTAAAAAAATACATACAAATTCATAAAAGATGGTTTCAACCTAGCACATATAGTTGGGATCCTACTTTAAACGTAACATGGCTAGTGGTCATGGCTTGGGTGGTCTTTGGCACCTAGGGCAGGAAGAGGTGGAAGAAAGGAGTGACTCAGATTAAGCATGTGACCTGGGCAGAGTTAGGGCTGACAGAATTCAGTGGCCAGCACCATATGTGGTTGATGAGTGCCAGCTAATGGAGGAGCTGGTGGATGAACTTTGCACCTGTAGAGGATGCTCCAGCCACAGCTTCAAACTCTGGCTGCAGCTGACCATCAAGGTGACCTGTATCTATGAAGGCTTTGTGAGAATTGATAGCAGCCTTTCAGTATTTGAGGTGGGGGATTTTTAAGAAAGAAGGGGATAGACTCTTTAGCAAGGTTTGTTGTGATTGAACTTGGAGGAATCTTTTCAAACTAAGAGAGGGAAAGTTAGGTTGGACATCAGGAAGAAATCTTTTGTGGTAAGAGTAGTGAGGCACTGGAACAGGCTGCCCACAGAGGTGGTGGATCCAGTTCAAGGTCAGACTGGACTGGGCTCTGAGCAATGGGATCTAGTTTTAGGTTGCTCAGTGCAAGGGAGTTGGAGCAGATGACCTTCAAAGATCTCTTTGAACTCAAATTATTTGAAATACTAATTATTATAGTTTTCATTTGAGTGTATTCTAATTTCATTATAACTCCCATAAGCCTTCATAAAATGCTATCTGAGAAGCATTATGTTCTGTTATGCAGTCCTTGAAAATAAAATGAAAGGCTGATGTATTGCTATATTGCTCGCGAAAGCATATAGTTGTCAAAGTTTTAAAGTCAATTTGTGTTGGCCTGTATGGGGAAAGCAAGCTGAAAAACATAATTCATGAGAACAGAAGGAGAAAGTAACTGCTCTAATCCAAGTTTTTGACTTCAGAATACTTTTTAAATCCTGCAGTGCAGCAAAAGTTACCTCTGAATCATAGAATGGCCCGGGTTGAAAAGGGCCACAATGACCATCTAATTTCAACCCCTCTGCTATGTGCAGGTTCGCCAACCACTAAATCAGGCTGCTCAGAGCAACATCCAGCCTGGCCTTGATGGGGCATCCACAACCTCCTTGGGCAAACTGTTTCAGGGTATCATCACCCTCTGTGTGGAAAAACTTCCTCCAAATATCTAACCTAAACCTCCCCATCTCAGTTTAAAACTATTTCTCCTTGTCCTATCACTATCCACCCTTGTAAACAGCTGTTTCCTCTCTTGTTTATATACTCCCATCAAGTACTGGAAGGTCACAATGAGGTCTCCCAGAGCTTTCTCTTTTCCAAACTAAAAAATCCCAGTTCCTTCAACCTTTCCTCATACGAGAGGTGCTCCAGCCTTCTGATCATCTTAGTGGCCCTCCTCTGGACCTGCTCCAAGAGCTCCACATCCTTCCTGTGCCGAGAGCCGCAGGCTTGGATGCAGTACTTGCAAGAGTCTCAGAAGAGCTGAGTAGAGGGGGATCTGGAAAAGGAAATTATCTTTGTATAACCTATTATCAGTGTATTGATTGATATGTTTGATGGAAGAATTGATAGATTCACGTGTTCAACTCTCAAGAAGCAGATGGTGAAGTCCTGCTTTTGTTTCTCACTCGTGTTTGTTTCAGTGTGTCTATAGCTTCCCATTCTTGACTCACTGTAAAAGTGAGGCAAAGGTTTCCCTTTTTCTCCCTTTTGTTACATACCTTTGTGTGTAGCTGGCTTCCTCGCTTGTTTTCCCTTAGGCATTTGAAGTGGCATAAAGGGAAAGTGGGGGTTTTGGAATGTGCTAATGTTCTTCACAGTCATATGAAACTTCTTGCAGAGATGTGGTTGCTGTATTTTTTAATTTTTTTTTTTCCTTGCCTTTTGCTGCTTTAAAGCAGTCTTCCAGTTTTTCCCAGGTTTAGCACTGTATATGGCTGACAAGTGCTAACTGGCAGAGGAGCTGATGAATGACTTTCTTTATACCTGCCCAGGTTTCCTCTGGGTACACCTTCCACCTGAAGCTGGGTGGTGTGTTGTTGCATCTATTGTGAAAGTTACCGTGGCTCCAAGGTGCTGGATTTCACAGACTGAAGAACTGCGACTTGCATGGAGCTGTTTCAGGGGAGAGTCAGGTTGAAATTTAAGGGGCTCTCTCTGAGAGTGGAGTGGTGGGGAACAGGCACCCCAGGGCAGTAGTCTTGTTACCAGTCTTCTGGCAGTAAGGAAGCTGTTGGGCAGCACTTAAATGTATGGTTTTTTTTTTTTTTTTTTTTTGTTAGTGGTATTTGGTGCCAGGGTTTTTGTTTAGATCATTTCCAAGTCAGTACATGTTTTATGCTTTCTATTATCTATGTTTTAAAACATAGAGAGCATAAAACATGTACATGTTTTAAAACACAGGACACGTCTGACACTTGGAGGCGGGAATAAAAGAAGGTTTCTACAAGGTGTGGCTTGTGGAGAGGATATAATTTTGCCTTGCAATATATGCAGTAATAAAGCAACAGAATAGAATTTTATGGTGATCTAATTATGTTTGAGAAGGTTGCATTGTTGTTGTTTTTTTTTTTGTCCTGTCTCATAATCTTTTTTGAAGTCTGAGTTCTGTGAGAAAGCAGGTTACATCTTCCATTGTTGAAGGCTGCTTAAATGGATTTTGAAGAAAAATGAAGTATCCTTAAGCATAGTAGTAACATAGTTAGCATTGTAATTTGTCTGATACCTAGGCAGACTTTTATTGAACCACTATGGAGCATTCAGTTCATTAGAACCAGTGTTAAGAAGCTTGCCTTGAGCTCTAGTCAATGTGTAGATCTAACTTTGGTATCAGAATGTTCAAAATAAGTTATTGTGCCTTGCTTTAGGTGAGCTTGTAGTGATAAGAGTTTGTGGATTCTGAGCAACAAACACTGGTGCTGAGTAAATTCCCTGAATTTCTTATTAACTTCATTCTTTTCTTTCTGTCTTGAAAACAATGCTCTGAAATACTGCCCCCTTGTATTCCAGTATTTTACCAAGGAAATGTCAGAATGTCAGATGTCAGAATATCATGCACAAGGAATGTTGTGTTACAGCTGCTTCTTTTATGCATTTATTTTGTTGTTTATTTCGGTCCAGAAAATTTAAGATTAGTCAAGCATTACTATGCTTTTGTATTAGATCTGTTATAATTTGATGTGATGTTCATCTTTCAGTATTTTTTTAAAATATTGTCATGTTTATTTTTTCTTTGAGCAAGCTGAGAGTCTCAAATTGTTTATAAACACTAGTCAGAACATTTTCCTGCTATGAGTAATATTTTTCAGGTGAGGAATTTGGGGCAAGGGAGAGATAAAAGAACGTGGCCACTGTGTCAAGCTAAGTAACTACTAGAAGTAAGCTCCTATTTTAGTGATTTTTATGCCCTTTCTTGGTTTAAGGCTATGAAATTGATGCATATTCTTGATATCATTAATGGTAAGCTAAAGAAACTGGAGAGAAAATAGAATAAGTGTGTTTATCTGCTGTCTGTCAGTGGTGGGGAAAAATAAGGAAACGAAGGATGGAAAGACACAATATATATATTCCGCGATAGGCAGATCACATAACAAGTAGTATTGGTTAAACTCTTGTTCAGGTGAATTAAAAACTGCTTATTTAGAAAGATAGAAAGAGGGTGACAGCTTCCTCTCCTGTATTTTCTATATCATCAAGTGTCAGTAGTAGGTGTGCTTTTCAGGCCTCTGATATTTAAGATGCAGTAAAGCATAGAGCCACGTCTTTCAAGTGCAATCCCAAAAATAGCCAGATTGCCCAAACGCAAGAGCCCAGTAGGACTCGGTCCAAGGAGGATCCTCTCCAAGTGACTTGCCAGTTCGCTGCCAGCACTCTCAATTCCTAGACAAGTGTGGGCAGCAGTGTCTGCGCTACGGCAAGAAGCAGGGGATGCAGTTTGGAGGTTATGTGTGCAATTAGTAGTGAAATCTCTTAAGCCCCAATGGAGCTTAAATCCTAGCTGTCAGATGTTAAATTAATAAGTTCTATGTTGTCAAAAGAAAGAAAGAGCTGGTGAAATAACTTCTGTAAATAGCTGCATGTACCAGCCAATACTGTAGGTATGACTGTAGGTATGAAGTTGACTGATTCCCTTCCTGCTTAGGAAATAATTTTGCGCAAGATGTCTTAACCTGTGTGCTGGCAACTGAGTCTATTAGTGTCCTCACTCCCTTCTGGCCACTAGTGGTTTTGATGGCCACAGGTAGCAAGACGTGCGGTTCATCAGGTTTTCACATGAGAAGAGTCCTGAGAATAAAAGAGGATAAAACTCAGTAGTAGTTTACAAACACAGCATGTTGTTTCAAGAGCAGCCTGTACTGGTCTGTAAATTGTTCAGGCTTAGGAAAGCCCTTTTTTGTCCTGAAATTTTACAGTGAAGATGAGAACTGCTAACTAGGTAAGTTTCAAGTTTTCTGGCCATTTCATGGGGAGAAAATGGAAATGGCTGGTACCAGTAACATGGCAGGTAGCAGGTTACACAGCACGGGCAAGAACATTACTGGTGGCCAGAGAGAGTCTGATCTGAGGATGAGGTTGGGATAAGAAAAGGAAAGAGGAAGGCATAAAGGGGGACTTAGAAGGGCTGCCATGGTATCTTAGATTGAGGGGGCAGTCATCATGACATACTTTATTTTGTTTCTGACTGTGATGAAGCTTATTATTTCCAAGTACTGATTATTTTTTTTTAAGTTTTTGTTTATTTTGTCTTTTTAGACTTGTTAAATACTCTTTATGTGAAACTCTGACCCGTTGTGATCTGCAGGAATTGAGAGATCTGGTCATTCTTCCTGGATTTCTAATTATACATATGTATGGTGTCAAATGTAGGATATAAAGAGATATAGGGTGTAAGAAGGATTGAAGGTGAGCACACTGCTGATCCTATGAGAATTCTTAATGTGAATGCTTTGTCTGTGTAGTGTGAAAAAACATCTATTGTGAATTCAGTGTTGACATCTTCAAGACATAATGCGGTTATTAATCCAAGCATTCTCAGAATAATTATCACTAAGATATAAAAATATTCAAATATTCATATGCTTTCTGGGAGACTGAACCCATTCCCAAGTGTGCACTGTAGCCTACTGGAAAATTCAGTGAACTTTACATGTAGAGGTTACCCACAGAATCACAGATCTTCTACAGGCTGCTGTTAACAGCCCTTAACTCTAAACCTAGGTTTTCTGCCTTGGGATGTATCATTCACGCAGGCTGACTGACAGACTGCACAAGGTCATATCAGGTAGAGGTTTGAGAGAAGCAGCATTTCAACTTCACTGTGCTGCTTTTTTGTAGTGTCTGTGCTTCATGTTAAGGATGTCTGGCTCTGTATTACCCTTCAGCAGCTACAGTGCATATCAATGTGTAAGGCTGCTACTGTATCTGTGCTACAAAACTTGTTTAGGTGTACTCCTGAGCCCACATTCATTCCTTTACATATATTGAGTAGAGCTGCTGATGTATCTGCCTGTAACAAATCAATCAACTTGTTTCAGGAACCTAGTCAAATTCTCTGAAAATTCTCTCTAGATTTTGTTTTTATTCTGCTTGTGCAGTTTCATTTAACACCCTTCAGTACAGTCCTTTTTCTGCACTCTCTGTATGGGACAGCTGCTTGTTTCTCTAATTATAACTGTAATTTAGATAACATGTTTGATAGCTTTTATATCATACTCTGTAATCAGATACTTTTTTTTTTTTAGTTAAGAAATGGTTAATATTTCACTCTCTTCACTCCTTCAGCATGAAATTTTTCAACTATAGACATGGTCAATTCATGTAGATTGTAATATGGGGAAAAAAATGGAGTTGAGTAAGGATGGGGAAACAGAGGATCATTTAGTTTCAGAAATCTCAAGAAAGGTTGCCACAAATTAAAAAAGAAATTATAGAATATGAGTTCTCCTGGGATGTTT
>NW_024962262.1:85241085-85262939 GCF_019238085.1 Lagopus leucura
TCTTCTAGAATCTAGTCTTCTAGAATCTAGTCTTCTAGAATCTAGTCCAAGATAGTCTGCAGTTTGAATGAATGAATGACTGGCAAGCAGCTTCTGGAGAGCACAGGAGAAGCATCACTAGTTTTCCAGATTCTAGCAGAACGAGTTCAGAAATAATTTGTTTTTTAGCAAGCTTAATTATTTAACTTTCATGCTGATTCAGGATGAAAAACTCAGTTTACTGTAGAAACAATCCAAAAACACAAATACAATGAAATTATTAGATGTTGGATTGTTCCTATCTTGAGATGTTAAAATCTTGGGATATATTAAAAAACAAACAAACAAACAAAAAAAAAAACAACAAAAAAAACAAGAGCTCAAATGAAATGGGAAAATTATAATTATGTTTTTAGAACTTAAAAAACATTTTCAAAATCTTCCAGAGAAAAACATATTTTTGATGGAAAAAGCACTTGTAATTTTTTTTTTTCCAATCCTTTTAGAATCCAGTAGACTATCACACAGAGATGAAAATGAGGTTGTTTGAAATAGTATGGTCAGACAAGGTAGCTTGAAAGTAAAAGTGGTTGTCTAGACAGTGTTCTGTTTCTGTTATATTCTTGTATTGCTGTTGAGCAGTATAATACTTCAAAGGTACAGGGGTTCTTGTGCAGCTCACAATTGAAATCAGCTTCATGTTTTTAAAGAGGTGAGTAACAATATTTCACCTGATTGTTCTTATTGCAGCAAGAGAATCAATGGACAGTAACAAGATTGCTCACATAAATATCCACTAAGTAATAGTTTGTAGTTATATTTTCTAAAAACACCAAATGAGTGCATTTTTTTTTATCCCCGTAAGCATCTCCTAAGGAATTAATGTAATGAGATCTGTCAAACCAACCTGGCAAATTACACTACACAGACATGATCAGTCATACATTTGCATACATGCTTTTTCATTGAATTCTACTGTCAATGAAAACAGGCTTTTCAAATTTGTATAATTCCAGAGTAATAAACAGAAATCATACAGTGCTGGTTATATGCCTAATGAAATACATGTATATGCAAATAGGAGAAGTAATTTTGGAGTACTCACTGTAGATACTTAGAAAAACCCAAGCAGAGCCAAAAAGAGATTTATTGAAGAGGCTACAGTGAAGAAAATGTTCTAGGATTTTTTTACAAAAAAGTGAAATTTGAGTTTACAAGTAGAATTTTAGAATGATTTCTTTGACACATTTTTTTCTGTTGCCATATTTGCCAATATTATTGATGAATATATTGAGGTGAAATAAACCATCAGATGACACAATGAATACTGCTTTCAAGTGCGCAGTGTCATGAAGTTTTATTACTGTTTCTATGCTTAAATTTCAGGTGGTAAGTTCAGCAATTATAAATTGTAATTTAAGTATAAAAGATCTGGTTGTATATGGTCAGTAAGATGTACAGTGATTTCAGCCTGTGCAACAGAATCAAAACAAATGCATGAAAATAAAATAGCCCACAGGTGCTGCTTCCCTTTCAACTTACTCTGGCTATTCGCGAGGTATCTTCACAGAATGTCGAATAAATGCTGGCTTAGCGTTGCATCACCTACTCTTACCCCAAGAGGAAAAACTAGGTTAAGATATGTGTGGTTTTTTTTTTTTTTTTTTTCCTCCTCCAATTTCTGAGTACACGTCAGTTATTCTGGGTAACTTCCTTACCCTTATGAGGTAATTCATATCCTCAATAGTCTAAATTTATCTCAGACATAAATATTATTTTATAACATATCTCAATATCCTTCAATTCTGTATAAGATTTCTCTGTAATGTATTGCTTGGTCATTAGGTTGTAAATTTATATAGTTTACTATGTTTCAAATTCTGGCTGGATTTCCACAATTTCTGGTTTTCTAGGAGAAAACAGTACAATTTACAGTGTTTTCTCAAATTCATTCACAATTTGGTTCTTCACTCATTTATATCCATTAAAATATGAAGCCTACTGAAAACAATATAGAATGTAGTAATGCGGTATTTATAGAGTTTTCAAAGGTGTCTAATTGAAGTAAAAAAAGTTTTTGGAAAATAAGTATTCTTCTATATTAAGAAAAATCTATAGACTGTTCAGTGAGGATGTTCTCACCTAAAAACTGTCTTTCATTTTAATAGAAATCATACCTTCATAGGAGAGAATGCACATTTAAATATGTGCATGTACTTCATTTTGTTTTCTCACCAATTTCATCACTGTGTACAGTGAGTAGTCATTAAATCCTTCCCAGAACACTACTTTGAAATCTTTACAGATGAATTCAGCCTTGAATGTATAGCTTTTCTTACTTCCTAGTCAGACTGTTTGAACTTAACTGTTATCAAAATAACAAACATTTTTGATCAGTTGTTTGATTTATGAGGCGAAAAGGACAATATTTGTTCCTCCGTTTACTTAGATGACATGTGAATTCGTAAGATTTTTATTACCCAGCAAGTATTTTAGTCAATGTCCATGGTATTAGCTTCACTGAATAAGAGAGCTTATTAATCTCTTTTTTTTTTTTTAAACTACTTTTCTATTTTGCAAGATTAATTTTCTGGAACATTCAGATAATCCTGTTGAGATATTTGACTGATAGTCTGAGTCTTCCTCTTAGTTGAACTTTTCTCATCAGTGCAAACCTGGTTACTGAGCAGAGGTTTGAACTTTCAGCATGAGAAATCCTAAATGCATCAGCCACAGTCTGACTTCATTTTCTCAGAAGTAAAACCTGTAGGTAAATAGCAAGAATAATAATACGTACACTGAGAAGTTGACTAGTACTCTGGATATTCTGAGCTTTAGTGCTCTGAATAGGCTGGCCTTCGAGGTGTTTCCGTACTCTATCATGGAACTGAAGAAAATTTATTTTTATTCTATCATTCTGCACAAAACTATCATTCTGCACAAGATATACTGTTTTTCAGTGTGATCTGCTTACTTAACTGAATGTGTAATTTAAATTTCTGTTCTGTCAGTGCTGCTCTTACGAAGAGATAAGTAGATGTAAAAGAAAACATTCTAAATCAAAAGGACAACATTTCTTTACTGTATTTTTGAAGAAATTGATTCTTGTTTGTTAGAGGAGTATTGTTCAATCACAACTTCTTTTTTTTACCTTTAATGCACTAATGTGTTTCCTACCTGTTGCTCAGTATTTGAATGTTTTAATTACCTTTTGTCTTTTAGCTTCTGTTGTTGAATCCTATGGAAGGAAAATTAATCTGTAGTTTAGGCTTGCCAAGTTCATGGTCTTATGATAGTGAAGAGTTTATGCTAAGTCTGAATACTGAGTTGGAATTCTTTTGAGATAATCCACCAAGGACAGTAGTGACTCAACAGTGAGAAGTAGTAGACATCTACATTGTTGCTGCTTCCTCTAAATTATATAACTAGAGTTTTAAAGTGGCAAATCTGTTGTATCCAGATCCTTATCAGGTGGGAAAGGAAGCCATCTCTCATCCTGGACTCTGTGATATTTGGAGATTCTTTGGGAGGAAGGTTGGTCTTTATGGTTTATTATTTTGTTGCAATAGCAACAGGGCGTTGTGTTAATGACAAAAACCTTTAAGTGTTTTCTCATAGAATGCACTTGTCTGCTGGGAGATAGAGGTTAACTTGATTTCTCACTTGAATTGAAAATCAATTCAACTACCTCTCAGTCATAATCTTATAAACTGTATTTGAGAATCTGCTCCAGTGTTAAATTACATGCAAGTTTTTGCTGGGAATAGAGTTCTACCTTTCTGAAATGGAAGCTTTCCTAAGATGATCGATCCTTTATTTTTTGCTTTAATAAGTAATAGCTGTAAATTAAGTTTTCACTAAATGCTGAAATTTCTGTGTTTTTCAATGTCAGTGACAGTATAAACTAGTTTAGTATGGTATTCTGAAAATAGTCTTGAAATTCTTGGAGTGGAAGGTGCAAAGTACTTATCTGAATTTTATATTCTTAATATTTTGTCTATGTATGAAGTTTTCACTAAGTCTCTTTTTAATTCAATTCATTTCTTTAATTTAACAAAAAGCACTTTAAATTCTTGCAGAGTCATACATGTTAACTAGATTAGCTTTAATCTAGTAAGGGAACTCTGATTTCAAGTTTTAAGAAAATAGCTTTCTCAGCCTGACATGGAACAAGCTACTGGATGTCTATCAATTTCCTGTTGTCAAAGGGCAACAATTGTCTTGTATCAGTAATACTTGAAATGTAGTTAGAATACCAGGACTCTATGGATGCTAGTATTCCCTGTATATTCCAAAGTATTGTGACTAAACTTGTCCTTTATAAACAAAGTTGTGTTGTTTAAAAAAAGAAAAGAAAAAAAAAAAAAGAAAATTTGCATTTCAACAATTAGTTCAAATGAATATTTAAGCAAGTATATATAATTAACTGTTTTTGTCAATCTTAAGATATTTTCTGTCGTTGATGATGTTGAATGTTGGTTCTTCAAATTAAGGAAGAAGTTAAAACCTAGCGAAGGACTGGATTGAATTCTCCATGAAAACTTGAAAATGACAATGAAACAGGAACCCAACACAATTTTTTAGTTCAAACAGTTTAGAAATAAAACATTTTCTATTAGCTATATGAATAGAACCAACATAGATGTCTAATTTTACAGCAATAATTGCAATTATTTAAATAGGATTACAGTATTCACTTATGCAAACTCAATCTACAATACACCTACCATTATAAGTAAATAGTTTCAGAGAAACTTTAGCATAGGTTCATCAAATACAGTAACTAAAGATTATTTCTTCGTTACTTATTTTAATAAACTTATTAATAACATCGTAACCATATCTACTTTTTTAGGCAACGGAAAGCCTTTATTAAATAGTCTTTTTATTAGCTAATCGGATGTTTTGCTTGCTGTTTCACTCTTCTCAGTAATCATCTGTGCAATTGTGAAGTTCTGTGAGCCTTCAGAGTTCTTGTGTACCACACTGATTGGGGTGCAGGGAACAAACACATAATTAGAATAAAGTAATACAGACCAATTGATCAACTGATAAGTTACTATATGTGCCTATCTAGTAAGCAGAGATTGTACTGGCATACAACCAGAGTAATTACTATCTGCTTTATTATCTTATGGATCTGTGATGTTGGTTGAATCCCTATAGAATCCACTTCACTATCTCCCTAGGACGTATAGCAAGCTTAGAAAGCTATTTGCTGTAGAACTTTTCCATATATTCATTTATAAGGTGCTGTTAGGTATGGTACCACTTCAATCACTATGTATTTCATAAAATCTTATCAAATGTTATCTTATCAAATCTTAGAGCAAATAGAAAGCAGATGTCAGTGATTACAAAATTGTCATTAACTGTCACAAAGTAACAAATTCTAAAAGGGCTAAATGTTAGGCTTTTGTGCCTAAGTATGAGGTGTTCTGTAATTTTAACAAAATGCTTATGACATCTTGGCTGCAGCCTTACTGGTAGAATGGAAATAACTAAGATAATCTAAGATTTTCTTCTCGAGTTTAAATTCTCCAGAGAAGTGATGTTAAACTTCTATTTTTGCTTTTGTTTTAGTAAGAACAATACTTTCCCTTCTCAGAAACCTTGGAGAACTTTAGAATTTGGAAGCAAGAAAGCCTTCTAGCTGAAGTAGGCTTCTCTATCATGTGGCTCATATGATAGGTTCTAATTCTTTTATTCCCAATTATCACTATCAGTGACAACAGCAGACTAGTTAGATTACTTCACTGAAGTCTTTTTTTTTATAATTTGTTAATCACCAGCTATCAATTTAGATATGGAAAAAGATTTTGTTTTTTTGCTTCACAGTTCTCTGAAAAATATTTACTGTTTTCTAAATAGTCAGGAAAGTAGTTCTGGAAGTGAAGAATAGCTGATGAGACTCCAATTGTGTGTTTTTTTTCATTTTTAGACTTAAGCAAGAATAAACCATGTGCAAGTGTGTTGCTTCATATTAAAATCCTAAAGTTGTAATAAGCTGACAAGTAACTTTTATCCTTTCTAAGTATTGGTTCCTGCAACTAACATAGACTAACACTGCTGGGTTATTACAGTATGATGGACATAATCAGAGGAAGTAAATTAGAAACATTTATCAATTTCATGATAATGGTGGCAAGTCATTCACCTAAACTCTGACTTTCACGTAACTCTTTTCTTCATCTGTGCATAATTTTTAGCACTTATTTGTAGTAAGTATTTGTGAGTAATAAGTATTTGAGAGTATTTGTGAACCTTCTGTGCAAGTAAAAGGCAGTTAATTCAGTGCATCTGCTTGCTAATCATATGATTTGTATTATAGAAATATGTACCTTAAGTTGTCAATGTACTAGATAGATCATCATTCAAAAGCATGTTTTAGTGAACTGTAATGGGCAACACTGCACTCTAAACCACAATCCTTTATCCTTGAATTTCCACCTTCTGTCCAGTTTAAAAGAAATACTCGGATAATAAGGCCAAGTACTGGTCTTTACTACTAAAATCTTCAGGGCTATTTTCAGACTAGATGCAGGTTTTGTCAGATGGATCAGAGGTTTTAAATAGGAGTAGACATGGAGGGAAAACATTAGATGGAATAGTTTTTCACATGTTAAAAATTCATTATAATGTGATGAGGTTCGCCTGTTTTTGGGAGGAGGAGGAGGAGGAGGTAAGTAGAGGAGATCCAAATTAGCTGGTGATGCTAATCTCTTCTCAGTGGTCAAATGCTATACTGATTAAAACGATCTCCAGGAAGACCTCACAAAACTGAGTGGGTAGAAATCTGGTATGTGATATATCAAAGGGAAAATATGGATATGCATGCTTAGATTGAGCTAGCCTTTGGAATGTAGGAGGAGAATCTTAAAATTTTTTTGAAGATTCTCTGAAGTCATCACCTCCAGGTACAGACAGACCAAAGGTGCTATTAAGTCTTAACAGGAAGGCCACAGAGAAGAATGTGCAGGATATTTTCTGTAGTTCTATTAAAAACTTTCTGCAGCATGCTCTCAAGTACAATGCACAGTCTGATTTCTTCAAGAAGGGTTTGGTGAAAATAGAGAGGGTGGAAAAGGAAGTTGTTAATACCATCAAGGGTGTGGAGAAGCTGCCAATGGAGAGAGATCAGAGGAGCCTCAGAGCTTCACTGAGGGGAGGAGAAAGTGAGGGCTGTGACTGACTGGAAGATACAAATTCGTGTTGATGGGCATGTGAATGTGGAACTGATTGACAAATGTCTCAGTGTAAGTAGTAGGGGCTTCTGATAAAAATGAGAACTGTATAAAACAGATAAAAGAAAACTACTTCTTCACACAGTGGGTAGTGAGCTTTTGGAACTTCTTGCCACAGGATGTTGCTTGTGGGAATAAATCTAGTAAATCTGTTTAAGCTGCTATGCTTTCACTGAACAGTGGCATGTTCTGATTATAGAACTGGATTAGGCATACCTCTAGATTGATTCTGTAGAAGCTTTCCTGCGTAATCATGAATTTACAATAAAATGTTGAGAACAGCCAGTTCCTATGTCTATTAAGACATGCATGAGGATTTTTTTTAAATTAAGATAAAAACTCTCATTTGGAATATTAAAGCATATCAAGGGTTTTAAGGAAAAATATTGAATAGAGCTTGGAGTAGAAACTCTTATTAAAGAAAAACAAAAAGTATGCAACCAAAACCAAACCCACCTCTGCTATTCATTCAGTTGAAAACAGTCGAAATCCCTCTAAAAACTGTCTTGCATAGTAAGATCGTGTAATACTATAACTTTTTGATTTAGCAGTAGACACTGTGAAATTCATGAGTTCAGAGGTTAAGTTATCCTCTTCTATCCTCTCCTTCTTAGACTATTAGGTTATGATATGTGAGTATCCTTTTGAGATACATTGGAGTCCTGTGAACTGCAGTTTCAAATGAAGTACGAGTGCAGTAAACTAACCAATAAGGAGGATTGCCCTTAACCTAGAACTGGAATCTGCTTAAAATAAAATAATTCACATTCTCTTATAACTTGACTAATCTGTTTCTACTGAATCTTATACCCCTTAGGCATTATATGAAGGTAGCAACTCCTTTTTACATTCCTATTAATGCTAAATTTTGGAGGACTTTGGAATTGGTTCTAGTTTGGGATGTATTAGCATTCACTTGCTGGTAGTGCATTACCTTAAAGAGAGACAAAAGTGATACAGAAAAGGATAGAGTTCTCACTGAAATGAATTAGCATTAGGATATTTATTAATGTTCCCATGTGGTATTTTAAGTTAAATTTGCATAGTTACTATCCTGTCCATCTGCAAGTGGTATTCAAGACAATGACAGATTTGAACCATTTTGCAGATATATGATTGCAATTTATTAACAGCATTCTACTAAATATGAAAGGATTCTTGAAACAAATAGGCATTGTTTGAAGAACTGTGTAGCTATTTTGCTCACAGAATAGAGTACATTTTATTTGAACTGATTTCCTTTTAGTATCTTTTTAAAACCTTTTCACATGTACAATAGAAACACAGACAAATACTCACCAGGCAACTTCTAAGCACAGTAGTTACATATACTTGTAGTAGTACATATACTTGCTGCTACTTGTATTTCAAATGTAGTGGGAACATAACAATACACTACCGTATGTAATTTTTTTTGTCAGTCTCTTTAATAGCAGTTTTTAGTGTTCTAGTTTTCATAACTTAGTTTATTGTACTATTCTTTCTTTTAAGAGTATATAAAGTGTAATAATTGGTTTTTCCAAAGTTCCAAGAAAATTACATTTTTTTTTCCCTGTATTTCCAGAACAGCAGTCACAATACTGAAATTGTGCCGAGTGATTAAATCAGATCACTTTCAGGTTAGATTTAAAGACATGTTCAAGTCTGAACACACAGGAGGCCAATTCATCTCTTACTGCTGCAAATCATATGTCACTACTTACAGCTCTGTTCTGCTAGAAATTACTTTGGCTGTTCCTAGTTAAAATTTTTATAGATGAGTATACTTCTGTGCTCAGGTAACAGGAGTGATAGTGATTGAAATGTTAAATTTGGTCTTGTTTGTTCTGTCAGAGCCACGAATCAGTGGGGAGAAGATCCAAAATCAGTAGAATTGTGGCAAGCATCATAACACTTTTCAGTATTGAGCTTCTTTTGTTGTCGTTATTCCATAGGTGCATTTTTTTATTTTAAAAGCATGATACAATTATTCTGCTATTGTGTCCAGCTGAGTCAAAATCACTTGTAAATTGGCTCAACACTCTGCATGCTTTAAAAACAATTCATTTTGAGGACTAGATTTTTTTCCAAATTAAATTAAAGCATCCTAGAAGGGTATCATTACAGCACTAATGTGAACATTGACTTTGTGTTTTTTTTTTCTAAATCCATCTTGAATTGATTTTGAATGACTTTTCCTTTCCACTTCATAATTAATGTTTGCTTTATGTGTTTCAGATAAAGAAAACCAAAAAATAAGGTAAACTTAATTTCCTAGGAACTGGTTTTGTAAAAGAAGCATTTAAAAGTGCTTCTAATTTGCTTTCCTGAGATTTACTGCAGGGACCCTTAAGTGTGAAGGCAACTAATAAATACAGAGCAGTTTGTTTAAGCCTGAGTTTCTTCAGTTTTCAGGCAGTTACATCAAAAACAGAGTTATATGGAAAAGTAAGGTTCCTTATATCTATTTTTCCACTGCAGATACCCAGACTGTTAATCCAGTTAAATAACCAAGGCACTTGTTTGTCTATGTTAGAGTGGTAGAATTTTTGGCAGCGTGGATGGCAGCAACCTGCACATGTCGAAGATCCTTGAATAGTATTCTTTCTTCAGTTCAGAGATACAGAAAGAGTGTAAATGGGATTTTCTTTCTCTTACCATATTAAATCCTAGGGCATTTATTTAAGTGTGCATGAATTGTAATTCACAAGGTAATTCAGGGAAAGTGGTCAATTACAGGCAGAAATGCTCTGATCTTTAAGTGGAGAGTTAGTTGTTCTCTTAATGCTACAGTTCTGAAGCCTAAGGGAAAGCTGTATCATTTCAAGGTAAGCACTGCTAGTGCTGAGACCTTGGGTATACAGTAAAACTTGAGGCTGCAGTGTGGGGGGAAAAAATGAACATGACACAATTTACAAAAATGAAAACATTGTTTGATGCTTTATCTTTTCTGACTTTGAAATGAAGTTGGAGTCCTGTGAAAGCTACAAAATTATCAGACTGGTGCAATCTTGAGGTTTTTATTATTAATACAGAAACAGTGTTCACAAGCCCATAGACACTTGTTTTTCAGAGCTGTGCAGACCTTGAACCTAATTTTATTCCACTTAGTTGCTAATTCTTCAGCTGTCCATGAGCACAAGTGAACATAAGCAGAATTTTGCTCAGTGCAAAGATGCACTTACAGAAATTCTGTACAGGTTGTGTACAGAACCATATTTGAGCCATATATGAGAATGTGGCTGAATCCTTGTGCTGTTTTTGCCCTACGTATTGCTACAAGAAGGACCAACAATGACTGCCAGTGGCAGTACGTGGTACTTTATTTCCTCTTGATGTGGACAGCTAAGAACTTGTTTGCCTTACAGAAAATTACAGTAGCTATTAAATAGGTCTTAGAGAGAAAGGATTTTTAAGTTGAGAGGTGCTTACAATTGTGCCTTTCATCTGTACCATCTAGTTAAATAATTACAGTCTTTACCTGGGAGGCTGCTGAGATTTAAGTTCAAAAAGTAATACTGATAGAAAAAGAAGCTTGATTTAATACTGCAGTAATGACCGTCTCTAGGTTGGTTATTACCACTTAGAAAAAGATATCTTGGAGATGTTACGGATTGTCCTCTGAAAATATCATCTTAGTGTTTAGCTGTTATACTGAGTTTCACAAGCAAAATGAATTTCAAATGAGAAACTGAGAATAATAAGTTGTGTGACTTATGCTGAAGGTTTATAAATAAAAAATACAGAAGTTATACATCAAGGAGATGAAAATCATTTTGAAAAAGTTGCTGTTTGGGATTAGGTTAAGCATACTGTAGCACACTGTGACCAGGAAGAGAGGCAGTGTAGCACATTAGTATACAAATAAGAATGTGAAAAAGAGGGACAGAAATATTGCTCATAAAACAGTAACCTGGCTATTGGAAACAAAAAAAACTTGTGAAGCTGCCTTAAAATAAAAAGGAAATAACTACAAACTGAATATAAAACCAATGGAATATTGCTGTTAAATGCCTGGCTGCAAAATGCTATAGTTGCTGAATGTGCAAGGAAAAAGCTATTACACAAGTTAACACATCTTCCAAAGGACCATTAATACCAATTATACATGTGTAACTCAGAAAGTACATAAACTGTGTGTTGATTCAAGTGAGGACAGTACAGAACCTCTTGTTGTAATGGAGCTGTATTTTAATTCTATTCCTTGGCCCTCATGAAGACCCAGTGGAGTATGTGGAGAAAGGATTTCAGTTACTTATATGTTGCTTCTAGATGAGAATGAGCTACTTAAGAAGAATAACTGGTTTCTCTAAATTCCCGCTTCACCCATGTTCAGCCACTTTGTATAGATTGGAAGCTATTCAAGAGCAAATCTGTTCTATTGTTATATTTTTGCAGTATTTGTATAGCAGTGGTACTTAAAATTTTCTGTTGAGAAACTCGAGAAAGAGAACTTGTAAAGTTGTCAAGTCAAAAGCTCAATCTTCAGACTTCTCTCTAAGCATAGCTGTTCATTTTGTATTGTAACTTTCTCCATTCTTTTCCTATTTCAACAGATTTTTTTGTTGTTTTTTTTTGTTTTAAATGATTTCATAGCTGAGTGAGTGGCCTCTCTTCAGGTATCAAAAGACCTCTTGATGTACCTTTTTACTGGAAACAAGTCCAAATGCTAAAAATTATGAAAAAGTCAGGAAAAAATAGCTTTGAGCTACTTTGTAAATAGATGTTGGGTGCTGGGAAGAGGAAAGAAGGAAAAAGAATATTGAAATCATGAAAGAATCATGAAAACTTGTTTGTTCTTTCCTCTCTTTAGTACATTTATGTTTAGAGTGTTCATGTAAATAATGACACTTCCTGTGTTGGGTGTTATCTTAAATGAGAATCATTAAATGAAAGCTTCTACTGCATAGATAGAATATTTATTTTAATTAACTGTGCATCTGTAATGCATGTAATTAATTGTGTAACTTTTCCTTATTTCGTGAAATCACTTGCATGAAGTCACTTGTTGCTAGTATTCTAGTGGTGTTTCTCACTGTACAGTACTAGGAAATGAAATAAAGGTAATGAAAAGATACACAGTATGTTTTTTTTTTAAATCATTTCTTTTTGACAAAAGGTCTCATTTTTGAAAGCTGACCATTTCTGTGCAGAATAAATAGTTGTTGGACAGAAAAAATATACCAAACCTGGATTAAGAAAAAGGTATAAGTTCCATAAATTATCTGGGGCAAAAGAAATACCAGAATGCCTCAGATTTAAATTGTACTATTCAAGTTAGAAAGTATTCAGGTTTTAATTAGACAAGCTTTAGTTAATGTATTCAAGTTGGTTATGTTAAACTGTAATAAAAAGTATTTTAAAATAAATCCTCTGTGCTTTTGTAAAATAGAAAGTCTTAGAAAATCTGAAATGATACCAGTTTAGAATACTCAGGATGAAGAAGGTTATATACTTTTTAATTTAAGAATCTGAAAAATACAGATACTTAAGTTGAAGTTAGTAATTTTTTCCTCTAAATTACGATTTCTGTCAAAAAAATCAATTGGTCAGTACTAAAAGATGGTTGCAATAGATAGCTTTATGTATATAGAATTGTATATATTTTAAAACATCTAAGGTAAAAATAGTTTTTTACAGAGTTGAGTATAAAGAGCATAATTTACTTTACTGTCTGCACAGGTCAGACAGCCTTTGTGTTATTATTAAATTGACCTTGAAAGCAGGGTGTGTAGTGTGTTTAATTTTTGGGCATGTGTTTTTGTTGTTTTTGTACTGCATAGATCTCCAATAGACATTATAATATGTGCTTCAGTTAAGAAAAAAAGTAGTGATTTTATAAACAGAGGAAGCAATTGTGCAGGTCTCTGAAGAGAGAAGTGTTTGGTTTCTGTACCCATTTATGTGATTAATGTTTGGCTTAAGGTTTACAACTGAACACATAATAAGCAGAGTAAGATTAACTGCACCATGAGTCTTTTTCATAATTGTCTCAGCATCTTCCTGTTCATTAAATTGGCTCCTCAAATTTTTTTTTTTTCCAATTGGAAAGTAAGCTAGTTATCTCAGCACTGAGTTAGCTGCTTCAAGAGCTAGAAAAAAAACAGAGCTCTTCAGTGGAGACTTAACATTGTTTTTTCTGTGCTGGTACACAGCTCTCAGCAGAAAGAAACCCCATTCTTAAATGAGGACTTCAAGTATTTAAAGAATTTAAATATCTTTAATCATTTATTTTTTTTTTTTGTCTTTTAACTGTTTGTTATGCTCCTGAAAAGAGCTTTTCTTTTTGGTTTTAAAATGTATATAGTCTTTATGTTATTGTTTATATTCAGGATCTCAACATGTTTATGAAGCCTAAAGTAGGATTATAAGCATGAGTAGCATCTTCCCTTTCAAATTATGAGAGAGCTTAATAAAATAAAAGAACCTCTGGTGACTTAGCTAGTGTCAGAAAGAAGCAGATGTATTTTTTCTTTTTAGGAACATCTATGATTTTGCTCTGTGTTGTTACAATAGAATGAAATTAGAAGTAAGAGATGATTTTCTGCATTCTTACATCTATAAAAGATCCAAAGTTTTTTTTTTTTCCTCTGAAGAGAAAATCAAATACCTGACCTTTTTCCCTACAAATGTTTAAAATGAGCTTATCATATGTAGAAACTTGTTCAATTTAGTAGAAAGTAGAACTTACAAAAGTAAAATATACCTTATGGCTATATTCTTTATAGAATGGAGGAAGAACTAAATTAAATTTGAACATCTAATTAATTTTCAAGTTTTTTCCCCAGTTTAAAATTTTGTTCTCAGTCTTCATGGTAGTACTTACATTCAAATAGGGCAAATCAATCAGTATTTAGAATACTTTTTAAAAATACAAAATAATACAGAGCATATTAGCTGCATACTTAGTAACAAAAAACAGATGTGATGTGGTAGACTATAGCACTGATATTTCTATATTCCTTCCTGTTAAATTGAAAATTGGAGTGTAGGGGAAAATTTCAAAGATTTACTAGCATAAAGGGAGTACTTCTATATTCATGAGTTTTTGGTGTGTGTGCAAACTCCCACATATCACTGGTAAGACTGTAGGTATTCTTCTGCATTCCTGAAGATGAATTTTTTTTAGAGCTACTAATTAGAATGCATCATGCATTCAAGTATAAAAATGCAAAAATTAACTCAATTGAATTTTATAAGACAGTAGTTTGAATACCTGACCTTCAGGTATGTTGTATCCAATTTTAATGTGATGGGATTTGCCAAAATAAATTTATAAATCTTTTTTTCCAGGTGAATGTAAACTAAAACTATTCCTTCAAATTTAAGTATTTAGCTTGGCAGAAGTCACTGATAACAGCAGAGAATTAAAAAAATTAGAGGTTAAAGTTGGTCAAGTCTGGTTAATCATCAGGCTCATTTGATGAACCATGAACATATTTTTATTTTCTTTGACTGAATCACTCACTAAAGTGAACACTGCACATAAATAGCCATGCTACTCGTGCTGTACAGTAAAATGTTCAATATGCCAGGTTTTTTTCATAATTCAACCAAATACCACATGATATTACAGAACCAGCAATACTCCAGATGTGTTCTAACCAATTCATCAGTAAAAGGCTGTTAATTTAGATGGCTTTCATTACAGATTCATAGAATCACAGAATGGCCTGAGTTGGCTCCCCTCCTGTAGGCTGCCTGTAGGTATTGAAAGGCTGCAATGAGGTCACCCCACAGCCTTCTTTTCTCCAGACTGAACAAGCCCAGCTCACTCAGCCTAACTTCGTAGGAGAGGTGCTCCAGTCCCCTGATCATCTTCGTGGCTCTCCTCTGGACCCTTTCCAACAGCTCTCTGTCTGTCTTGTACATTTAATACTAGACTGGGCAACCAAAGGCCCCATCCAACCAGGCCTTGAACACCTTCAGGGATGGGACATCCATGGGAGACAAATTCACACATGCACAGTTGTGTAAAATTTTCAAGAAAATAAAATACAAAATGCTAAAGTAAATTAATATTAAATATATGCTTAGTAGAGGTTGGAATTTGTAATTGCTTTGTTTATATTTTTAAGATTAGTGGATATCTACAAATATCAATAGAACAGTGTGTATTTATTTTGACAGTAAATAAGCTAATAATTAAAGACCATATCCTCCAATTTGACCAGAGTAATTAAGAAAATTCAGATAATACTAACTTCTTTAAAAACAAATGAGGAAAAGAAGTTCTCCATTAATATCTTGTTCTGCAGTGTTTTACACCTCTCAGGTTGTAAATGATTTAGTGGACCTGAATAAGCTAGTTTGGTAAAACAGTTCATCTACTACACTGTGGGAGTTAGATATAAAGAAAGGAATAACAAGAAAATACTGGTTAGGAAAGTAGTTCTTTGTCTTTTGTTGGTGTTTGGTTTCACTGATCATGAAACTAAACATTCCAGGGCTGTTCTGGAGACAATTCTTCATGACTCATTTGCCTTAGAATATGTATTTTGTAGTGGAGATTTCTGACCTACCAAGCTTAGCTTTTATTGCCTCTGCTGTTGACCTCTCTTTCTCATGGGTATTTCTATTCCTATCAGCCATAATTGTGCATGGTGCTTCAGGCGCTGTCTCAAAATACTGCTTAATTGCTGAACAAAGGGAAAATGGGAAGTTTGGGTGCTCTGAGGGTGTCTCCTTTTTCTTTAAAGAAAGAAGTGGGTTTCTGTTGAACTTGGAAGTAATAGGAGGGAGGGGATTGCTTGGAAGTTGGAGAGATGTATACAAATGGATTTAGAAGTATGAACTCCTAGGGGCAATAAGTGAGAAGCACTTCTAGGGATAGGCAGTTGAAGAGAAGGAGAATTCGTGAAATGTTGAAGGAGTTAATGACTAAGAAGTAAAAAGCTGAGTTACTGACACTTGGGAGTGTGGAGGAGAGAAAAAGTAGATGTTTCTTGAAGTCTGTTAGTCAGTTCTAACTCAAACTCTTATTTTGTATTTATAAGACTCTCTTCTGTAGACTTGCTCCCTATAGAATTGTACTCAGACTAGTTCAATGTCATGTTTTTCTAAGAGAAATTCTTGTCTTGGTGAAGAGTACGTGCAACTGCTGCAACCATGTTTGCAGTATTTGCAGCTACCACTACAGAGATGTGTCAATTATTATTTTTACTTATTGTTTCACTGTTCTCCGTAAGAAAGAGTAAGGAAGTTGACTCAGAGTAAATACTGAATGAAAGCCATTGGGGTTTGCTTTATTGCTATTAACAACATTATATTAGCTGATCAACAAAAATAAATTATATGAAACTCTCCATTGTAGTTCAGTGGTTACAAACTGTCATCTTGATGGTGTTATGTTTTGGATTTCTAGGGTATCGCTAAATATAACGAAGAATGCAAAAAACTGTTCTTTGGAAACCTGCTGAAGCACTTTAGAGTCTTAAATGTAAAAAGCCAAAAGCAAACAATCAAGTATAATTAATGTTCTACTGTGAAGGTAGTTTAGAAACAAATAAAATTCAGGTACAAGACCTTATGAATCCAAGTACAGGAAGTACAGGACTTGAAATATCTTTTACTCAGGCACAACTGCAAATGCAAAGTGGTGGTCTGTCTGGAAATAGAGAGAGAGAGAGAGACCGCGAGCGCGCATGCCTCTTGCAATATTATAAAATCAATTGTTACCAACAGATGTAGAAGAAATTTGCATGTGATGGAATTTAATTTTTATATGCTATGTGATTCACTAACCGTGAAGCTGTGGTTGACCTCAAGTGTCCTTGACCTTGAGCATAATGCTGCCTGGGCTAAGAATGTATTCTGCTTCTCTAAAATGAACATCATGTATCCTATCATCAAATGAAGCATATATCCAATATATTTATGCTGAATACATTGGCACAAATTTAAGAAGAAAAAAAATAAGAAACAACAGCCCTAAAAAAAAGCTACCTGAAGAGATCAATCAGTAAGTTTTATGTCACTGGGAGAGTCTTGACTTCTCAGTCATTGTAATTTACAAATTATGTTAATGCAGTTGGAGCACTGTTGGAATTGGTGATATTTTAATGATGGTTCTTGATATAAATATATAATTTACAAGAAGTTTTCAGCTTTTGTTCAGATTTACATGTTTTCTCGTTATGCTGTCATGCAGAAGTGCAGATACTTTGGGTAAATTATACAAAGGCAAGAAAACCCTACTCAGTCTTTTTAGGGATTGAACACGTGACATGATTTCAGTATTCTGTTTTGAAACATTAACAAATATGTCTTTTGTGGAAATTTAAGGTACTTCTTTCTGAATTCTTTTAGATAAAAGTTTTAAAAGAATATTTGAATTCAGAATTGCGTCAACTGCAGTTAAGACCTTGTTACCTGTTGGATGAAATATAGTTTGCATTTGTTTATAAAGTGGCTTTTATGTCACCTAATTACTGCTTTTACAAACATAAGGTTTAAGCAATGAATATGTAATTCAAATACAAAAGACTAACTTTTTTTTTTGTTTGAGTAATGAGTTGAGCAGTGTTTGAGTAATTTAAGAGGAAAGGAGCACAAAAGTTGCTTGGTAACTAAAATTTTTTCTTAACTGTTATAAGGATGCAATTTATTACATATCATGATTGATATGCATCATGATATATAACATTCTTCCTACTATGCCTTGGGTAACACAGTTATATTTTTCTGGCTTGGAGGTTCTCTGTAAGCATCTATAGTTTGGAGTATACTGTTGGCAAGTCTTTTCTATTTAAAACATATACACATAATAGATGAACTTATCAATGCCAGAAAGTTAGTACAGGAGCATGATTTTTTTTTTTTTTTTTGTGTAATAATCCACTGAATTATTTTCACTAAATGTATATTTTCATGCACTTAAACTTCTAAAAGAACATAAGTGTTTTTAGAGACTTGTTTTCTCATACAGTAGCTGTCAAACTAGAAGTATTTTTTATGGCTGCATACAAAATGGCATAAAGACTTTGTGATAATGATATTCATAGAGTTTAACTTCTAAGAATGGTAAGTACTTCATATGAAAACCATGGTACATAGAAGATGTCAGTAACTTCAGCTGAGGTCTGTATTAGTTCTGACACGCTGTCTTTAACACAGTTAAGAACAGAAGTCATTGCAGTGCTCTGCTGAACCACAGATGAGATCCATACCTGGAATATTTTGAAGGAAACAAAAGCTCTGTTTGCTTATTTGGATATTGAAAATTACAATGTGAAACTAGAGGGGACTTTAAGAGTGTGTTGGGTTTTTTGTTTGTTTTTTAATATATCTACCTTCCAGTAAATACTGGAGATGAATCTCAAGGGCCTGATTAAGTTTTAGTCCCATTGTAGATTCTATAAAACAAACAAGCAAAGAAACAATAAATCAATCAATGTTTGTGTAGGCTCTATGTAAATATCCAGAACTCTAGAAGTATCTTTGGTAAATCATTAACTTTTGAATGAAGTTTAAATGTGTATGAGTGTTTTTCAAAGTGTTGTACCTTGTATAGTAACATGAAAATAGAAAGAAAAACTGATAAAAATTTACTTTAATGAGAAATCTAATGATTTATTAAGCAGTGCATCAGCCCACAATTCAAAGATTTGCATAGCTATCAATCTTGAGAATATGAGATCAGTTTGTGCTGATCTTAGCTTGCAGTCATGTACCTTGACTGTTGTGAATTCATATGCTGGCTGAATAGATTTCAAGCCAGAGTATTTTGTCCAGAGCAGTTGTTCCTCTTACATTTTGCTGAATGCGTTTTGTGATATAGTGAGGCAGCTATCCTGTAGACTTTCCGTATGGGTATTCTATTTTATTTTATTTAAGTAGTCCTTAATCAGTTTGTGAGAATGCCTCAAGATCTTATTCTTAGATTTGGAAAATCTGCTTACTGTTTTGTTTTTATATATATATATATATATATATATATATATATATATATATATTTTTTTTAAATTTTTTTTTTTTTCAATTCTAAAATTAAGTCTGCAGAACTAACTTCAGCCCTTCTCTAGTTTTGTCATGACAGTAACCTGAATGTTCTGTTAAGTCACCTATTATCTGTAATACATAAGCTTTTACAGGCTTTCTCTGATTAGATTTAATACAAGAACACATTCTAGCTGGACACATGGTTCTTGCAGTATAGTTTTTGAAAAGCCTTAATCACTGACTTCTCATGAGGATAAAGCTTTGTCTTTCTTTCCTCCGTCATATGGTATGCATTCTTCTAAAAAGAAAAGAATAAAAAGAAGCACATTCATTTAAAACTCTAATGTAAAATATAACTGCCCTGCAACACACTTTCTCCCACTGGAAGGAAGTTATTGGCAGAATAAACAAATCGTGGGGACTTGGAAAAGAAGTGTGAGCCAGAAGTAGCAAGGTCACACCTTCACTGCTTTCATCTAAGTCTTTACTAACGCAGTCATTGTGTGGAGGTTCCATGTAACTCTTGAAACTTTGCTGATAATTATTTAATTTCTTTTTTTTCTTCCCCTACAATTGCAACTTTCAAGACTTCATTAAGAAATCTGGAAAAGGCTCTGCTGCATGTTTTAGGGAATTGTTTACTTTTTGAAAGAGAAAGTGCTCAGAGGATGGTTTGGGTAGGAAGGATCTTTAAAAATCATCCAGTTCCAACTCCCTTGCTATGGTCTTAGACACCTTCAGCTATATCAGGTTGCCCAAAGCCCTGTCCAAACTGGCTTTCAACACTAACAAGGATAGGGTATCCGCAGCTTCTCTCTCTGGACAACCTGTTCCAGTGCCTCACCATCTTCTGAGTAAAGAATTTCCTTGTAATGTCTAATCAAAACCTATCTTTTTAATTATTTTTTTTTTTAAAGCTGCTATCTCTTGTCCTACCATTACACTTGCTGATAAGGAGTCTCTACTCATTTTTCTTGTGGGCCCCTTCAGATACTGGAAGGCTGCAATGAGGTTTCCCCAGAGCATTTTCGAACCATGTATCAGATGAATTGCAATTTGTGAGAACCTGGATGATCTGAGAAAAAATAAGGAAGAAAGTAGTGAGAAGTTTGGTCCAAATAGTCATAGTGATTATCACAGAAGAAAAAAGTGGTGCAAAGTCAAATGCAAAGACTGGTAAGCAGGGCATGGTGCCTCAGAAGGGCATGGTATGGCATGGCAGTTTGCATGGGCAGTTTGAGCAAGGAGGGTGAGTTCCCTTCTTGCTAGAGAGAGAAATTCAGTAGGTGATTATCTCCCTTGAAGTGCCAGGGTCCTCGTGCTCTGAAGTGCAGGATTGTTATCCTCCAAGGACAGAGACTTAGTCATGGTAACCATCTTAAGGAGAGCAAGGGTGTCTGCCTCTGTCAGGAAAGCTATTACAACCCTGGCTGAATTCAAAGGAAATGCTGTGGTTTCCAGCCTCCTGTGAGAGGCTGTGTAGTGTGCACAAGCCTCTAATGGGCTTCATAGGGACAGCAGTCAGAACAGTTGTGTGAGGTGTGAGCAGGCAGGTGATCTGCTCTTCCTTGTGGCCAGGCTACAGGATGAAATAGATGGATTAAAAAGTGTTGGGGGGGGACAAACATAAGGGGTAGGGAAGCCAAAATTCACCCATGCACAGTCAAGTTATTTCAAAGGAAAAGACACAAAACCCAGGGCAGCCTGTATCACATCAGACTGAGAAAAAAAACTGGGAGGCTGGAGGCAAGAATACAAAGCAAAGGAGTGAATGGAGGCAAGTCTGTTCTGGAAGCTGCTACTTGCCTCTCCTGGATCTGGAACATAGGCAACTGATAATGACAGAAAAGGAGAAGGTTGAAGGACTTAGCTTTTTGCCTTTGTCTTCTCTGATAACTTGTCAACTTACCACACAGCCCTCAGAAATTTGGTTTGGTAGGTGGAGATTAGGGAAGCAACATCCCCTCCCACTGTAAGTGAAGATGAGGTTTGTGACCACCTGGGGTATCTGAACATCCACAAGTGTATGTGTCCTGATGAGATGTGTCCTAGAGTCCTGAGGGAATTAGCTGATGTAGTTGTCAAGACATTCTCAATGATATTTGCAAAGTAATAGCAATCAAGTGAAGTCCCTGGTGACTGGAAAAAAGGCAACATCACACCCATTTTTAAGAAGGGTAAAAAGGATCATCCTGTAAACTACTCACCTGTCAGTCTCACTTCTGTGCCAGGGAAAATCATGGAGCAGATCCTCCTGGAAGCTATGCTAAGCCATGTGATGTGATATGGGAGAACCAGGTGCCTTCATCAAAGGCAAATTGTGCTTTACCCAGTGTAGTGGCTTTTTAGGATGGTATCATTTCATCAATGGACAAAGGAAGAGCCACTGATGTCGTCTATCTGGACTTCAGTAAGACCTGTGACACAGTACCCAACCATATCTTTCTCTCTAATTCTAAGAATTCTATGATTCTATTCTATGAACTATGAAAAGGAATAAGAGAGCAAGTAATTTTGATGGTAGTGTCAATGTTGAAACAGTGAAATTTGCATAAGAAAATATGAAGTTTTGAACATTGCTTAAATTTGCAGGGGAAGGAAGGGGAGGAGGGGAGGTATTGAAAAGGTTTTATGTGATGTAGATGACATTTCCAGCTGTGACATGCAGTGGAGTGACAGAGGCTGCTTCCCAGTTTTCTCTAGAAGACAGTC